>NC_081542.1:14977084-15076961 GCF_901000735.1 Corylus avellana
TCATGGCGGTTTTGGTTTAAGCTTATTGTGGTGGGCATGGTAGTGTGAAATTGAGGAGATCTCATAGTTGGGCATTAATGTATTAATGGTTGAACGGTAGATACGGAGAAAGAGAGGAAGCTAAGAGATCCAGCGGCCTGGGCGGTTGATGAGAGAGAGAGAGAGATAGATAACTTATCGGCATGGGTGGTGACATCTGGCATCTAGTTGGCAGCGGCAGTGGCGGCGTGGTGGGTGGTGTTGCTTGGGGTATAGATGTGCGTGTGTGTGAGAGAGAGAGTGAGAGGATAAATTGCCGGCATGGGTAGTGGTGCAGCGGCAGCGGCGGTGGCGTGATGGATGGATAATGTGAAAAGTAGATAAAAAGTTTTTTTAAGATTTAAATTTGGTATGATCCGGTGTTTTGTTCTCATTTTGTTATCTTGTTCCAAGCTGAAGTTTCAACCTTTTATTGGTAGGCACAAAGGTCTTGGTTTGTGCCAAGACCTTATAGAAGTTATTCTCAATATCTTCTAACCTATTTAAAATAGTGTCAAGTGTCTATAAACATTTAAGAGGCACATCTTAGTTAGTATGGGCACTTTATATTTTGTATTTTCCTTTATTTTTGTATTAGTGCCTACATGTTAACTGATATATCAATTTGACATATATTTATGAAGTCAGATAGATATGCTTTTTGTGATACATATATTGTAGTGTAATTTACTTTTTGATTGTATTTATCATATTATAATAAAAATATAATATATAAAAAGAACAAAAAAAATTTATTATTATGTTTTATTATTGGGGAAACTTCACTTACCCCTTATGAACTTACGCTCCTTTCGCAAATACCCCTTAATGTTCAAAGTCTCTCACTTTGGTGTATCGAAATTTGTTTCATTCCAAATACTTCTCTACTGTTAGATATTGCAGAAAAATCAAACGGTTAAATAAGCAAAAGACCTTTATACTCCTAAAAATTTTTAAAATTCCAAATTTACCCTTATTTTTAAATTAAAAAAAAATATTATTATTATTATTATTATTATTATTATTATTATTATATTTTTTTTTAAAGAAAAAATAAAAGAAAAAAAGTGACCCACAAGTGACCTACGGTGAGTCA
This sequence comes from Corylus avellana, assembly GCF_901000735.1. Taxonomy (NCBI): domain Eukaryota; kingdom Viridiplantae; phylum Streptophyta; class Magnoliopsida; order Fagales; family Betulaceae; genus Corylus; species Corylus avellana. The sequence goes on from NC_081542.1 coordinate 14,978,199, forward strand.
CAAGTTGTGACCCACGACAGGTGGTGACCCACGGTGGGTCACAAGTGACCCTCCGTTGATGACCCACCCACTGTCTTTTTCTTTCTTTTTTTTTTTTTTAAAAATTTTTTTTTTAATATTATAATAATAATAATATGATGTGTCAATTTCAATACAGGTGGATTAGACCCATGGGTCAAGAGTTTTTCTTTTTTTTTTTAAATAAAAGATAAGGGTATTTTAAGAATTTCAGAATTTCATACCTCTCCGTTAAGATTTAACAGAAAATCCTAACGGAATTGGATAACTGAAACGAAACGAAAGTTCGATATACCAAAGTGAGAGACTTTAAACATTACGATGATATTTGCAAAAGACGCCTAATCTCATAGAGTGCAAGTAAAGTTACCTGTTATTATTTTATTTTCGCTCCGACTGAAATTACTTCATGTTTTGGCCACCGGCTTTGAGGAACCAAGAAACCATTTTCATGATTTGGAAAAGCAGCTTGGGCTCTGTTCTGTAACATGACATCCGACAAGACACATGATTGCTATCGAAGACAATCAGCATGAAAACATCACACGTGAAAAGTTGGTGCAACTTTATTAGCGTTGGCATCAATCGATAATAAATAGTATGCAAAGGTTTCTTACAACTTCTATTAGCGTTGGCATCAAAATATATATAAATAGTATGCAAAGGTTTCGTTTCTACAACTTTTGCCTTTTGGCAAATGCTTTTTTGGTTGTCTCCCAAGTCCAATATGTCATGTAATGTCAATTGCTTTTCCCAAACAAAATTAATATACAACCAACTTTGTGACCATTCTTTATTTAATATTTTTATCTTTTGTGTAAAAATAAGTTAATAAGGTAAACTGTAGAGTAAAAGATATATATATATATATATATATATATATATATATATATCGAATATCATAGTCAAAGTTAAAAAATTACACAGTCATAAAGGTCAAAAACATATAGATCTTAAATTGAAATCCTATCTATGACGTTAAACATTCGCAAACCTTGCCCAATCTTCAACTTATAAAACAAATATGCTTTAGCAGACTCCTTCCGGGGCAAAGGTAACACATTTTTCAGGCATGAGCAAAAGACTCACACCCAAACTATTCTCTTCTAGACTTGAAAGTTATAAAATTATTTACGTCTTCAACTCAAAGGCTAGGACAACAAAACATACATGAAAATACAAGAAAAAAAACAAAGCAACTAAAACCCACAAACCAGCAGCAACATCAGAATGAGGAGTGGAGGGAAGCTGCCAAAAGATTCTAGTCAGAGCACAAAAGACATAAAAAGCCCACAAGCACCAAAGGAAGTTTGCCGGAAGAATCTGGCCAGAGTGCAATAGACCACGCATCGGTGCGTGGTAGCCCAAAAAAGATGTTGATGGTGCCGTTGGAAGCGGGCGGAGCCAGTGAGCGCGGTGGCGGGGCTCATGTCGAGGTGGGTATGATGGAGGGAAGTAAATCGAGCTTTGAAAAGTACTACCGAAGAGCCCAGTCAAAAACCGAAAAAAAGACACAGCCGAAGATGGATGGCATCGAAATTGAGCTTTCTAAAAACGACAATAATAGTATAATACCTATGTAGCACATAAAAAAAACCATAATGAGAAGAGACCCATAATTAGGAATTCTTTATTTTTTTTAAAAAAAAAATTAAGGGCATAATCATATTTTCATAAATATATAGGTATAAATATAATGGATATTTTAACGGTTATTTATTTTATTAAAATCAACCGTTAAATTAGTAGGACCATAACAAGTCTCTTAATTCTCATTTTTTAAAATTTGGTAGACATTGAATATAGGTGGAAGTTTGACCACTTAATTATGGTTTTCATTTGCTCAAAAAAAAAAAATTATAGTTTTCATTATAATAAAAGCAAGGAAATATCTTCTGATATTTTCCCACCTACCAAGCAGCTTATTTAATTTAATTGGTTACAAAGCTTCTGTGGTCAATGAGTCAATGTCATGATTGATAGTTTGATACTAATACTTTTCTATTGTGCCATATGTCATCATTTTCCCCATATTAAGTAGTGCTACGGTTAGTCATTTCTCTCATGATTATCACATTTATTTAGCAAATACAACAAATAGATGAAATTTTATTTCCTCAGAAAAAAAAAAAAAAGATGAAATTTTATTTGCTAAACATTTGTAATTTTTAAAATGTTATTAATTTATGATAAATACAAAATTGATAAATGTGGTAAGTTTTGAGTTGATACTTGTAATAAATATTGAGGTGGCAAAATCTCATCTATTTAATTTAAAAATAATAACTACATTTTAAGAACTATACATAATAAAGTACCTTAAAATTTTAGAAAATCTTAAATCGAACATACAACAATAAAGAGATTTTGTCAAAGGATCATTATTCTTTAAATAAACCGGCCTTTTAGTTTGCGGAATAGATTTATAGAATATAACAATTATTCCTAGAATATAGTCATTACTTTCATTTGACATGTGTTAACGCTTAATTGATTTTTTTATGTCAATTAATTTTAAATAATAAAAGAAAAAAGTCACTTAAAATACAACATATCTGGCGGTTCAAAATGAGTGTGATGTGATATGATTTTTTTTTCTTCTGTATTTTAAATTATTTATTAATATATTTATTTAAAAAAAATAAGAGAAAACTTTTGATCAGAACCATCCTGATAACACCTCTTTTACAGCCTCCAATTAATAACCAACACATAAGCAAAAACATAAAAAGTGCATAAAAATAAGTTGGACCAAAATACACTAGATTTTAGGGTGATAAAATTCATAAAAAGTTAATTTTCTACCTTTAGGTTTTAGTTTTGAATAAAAAAAACGAGTTTTAAGGTATTAGAAATGGGTTTTGAGGTATTAAAAACAGGTTTTGGGGCATTAGAAACGGGTTTTGAGGCATTAGAAACGAGTTTTAAGGCAGGTCGTGGCCGGCGAGATTTGAGGCGTTCATCGCCAGCCAGACCCAAGCCGTGGGTCTAGCCTAGGTCTGCCAACTATTGATTTTTTTTCTTTTATTTGATGTGATTGTTCTCACTTTTATTTTTTACATTTTTCTTAAATTGATAATGTGTCACATAATAATTAGAAGCTATAAAATGAGTATTATTACGATGAAATTTATGGTTGGAGCTCTCAAAAAATAAAGATACAAGCATGTCAATTTTTTTATTTTTTATTTTTTAAATTCATGATTGAAAATAGACTTTTTTCTTACCAAAAAAAAAAAAAAAAAAAAGACTTTTTTAGGTACTTCGAGACTTCGAGTGATCATGACACGTCATTCTCTTCCCTCCATTGCAGTAATAAATAACGAAACAAAGAAGCTTAGGCCTTCGCTCTCGCTCTCTCGCTCTCTCTCTCTCTGTGGAATTAGTTTTTGTTACCGAAAGGCGCACGTTAGCGATGGAGCTTATGTCCCATTCGTCGGCCTTCCTTTTACCCACAATCCCGCCCGACCACCGCCCCTCGCTAACGTACGCACTGGTCGTGCTTAACCAACGCCTCCCGAGATTCACTCCTCTGCTGTGGAAGCACGGTACTTATCCTGCACCCTTCGCTCTCTGTTTTGCGTTGTTTTCTTTTCCTTTTTTCTGGCCTTGTTTGGGTTTCGATTGGCGATTTTGAAAGCTCTGAGAAATAATCCGGTGCGTGCATGCGTTTGTTTAGAGCAGCACACCTCCATCTCTGCGCTGATGGCGGCGCGAACCGCGTCTACGATGAAATGCCTCTGCTCTTTCCTCATGAAGACCCTTCCGATGTTCGAAGCAGGTTTGCTTTTTATTTTTTATTTTTTAAAAATTTTACTGTATTTATTTCTTTTCGTTGGGAAATTATCTTGTTGATCAAATTTCGTGCTTTTGATGATATGCTTCAAATTCTGCTTCTATTTATCTTGTGCTGATTAGTTTAGTCCTTGCAAAATACATGAGGTTTAGAAAATTGCAATCAAGTCCTTTTAAGTGTTAAATCATCCTATTATCTGAAAAGCTTCTAAAAGGAAAGGTAATTTAATCATTTATTTAATATTATAAAGTGCCTCACCCGTGGCAACTCTTTTTCGATAAGTAATCCACATAAAATATTTAATTAAACTAAATGGGGAAATTATAAAGATAAGATTTGAACTCGGAAAGTTGTCCCCTGCAGCCCTGCTACCATGTTAAATTCTAAAATTTTAAGTTAATAGAAAATAATGAATTTAATCATTAAGTAATTTTTAAGAAGTTGCGTTTAGATCAAACATGTAATTTATAGTATGGAAATTATAACTTCGAGAGTTTTTCAACTTTAGGAATGGTTCGGATCGGTTTTGAAACATGTAAGTGATAATTCTATGGTGGCTGTTGTAATTGATGGCACAGAATTAAGAAGAAAAGCTGAGAGTGATATGTTGTATTTGGGGTGTAAGCAAGAGTTCTATGAAAATTCCATCTGTCTTAAAGAACATTTTGAATGGGTTTATAGAGGCACTGGAATTTACTACCAATTTCAAGTCATTGGAAAATGCTGAAGTGTGTAAAAGGATACATGATACTACTACCACCAGGAAATATCTGGACTTGAACACGTCAAGCGATTTGTGGCTTTTGTTGCTTTATTCTTTTATTCTTAGTCACATGGTGCCAATCCTTCGGAGCAGTGTGGCATGAACTTCTCAAAGGGCTTCCTTGTTTAGTTTATGGTAGTTATATGAAGTTAGGGCTTATTTCAGATCATAGCATCATGAATCCTACTGTCAATTACCAAAGAAAAAAAGAAAGATGCATCCTGCTTGTGGTAACTGAAGTTGCTGTATAAAAGCTAGAAATATTTTTATGCTGCATTACCTGGTTCTGTACATATGCACCATACTTTTATATTTCAAGCTTTCTGTTTCTCATAGCCGATATGTGGTTTTTTATTTTTTGGTAGTGTTCCCTGATGCTCTTGGGACAGTCAAAAAAACAGATATTCTAGTCATTAGGTGTTATGTGCTTTTTTTTTTTTTTTTTTTCTTTTCTTTTTTAATTATTTGAAATTTATGCGTGCGCTTAGCTTTTTGAATCCGCAACCTCACCCTCCATCTCATTTGTATGGGGGAAGGAAGTGCCATTTGAGGAAGAGCTCTGGCAGTGTTGTGTGCTAATTTGAAATAACTATATCAATTTTGCTCCTCTAGCCTTAAACCCACTGAGTGGCATTGTGGGAATCTGAAGCCACGTAGTTATTGGAAAGAACTTATTGAATCCATTGTTTGGGCTCATAAGAAATTAAAAGTCGCTGCAGATTATACTGCACAAGATAGAGCTTTTTGTGTGCATTATATTAGCGTATTATCTTATTTTGAAAGCCATAGAGATGCTGGTTTCTTAGTTTAGTTCTTGGAAGCATGGTTTCTAAACTAATGCTGGTGTGTTAAATAACTCTAACTTCCAACATTTGTGCCAGGTACAAGCCAGAAGTTATCAAAGGTGACATGGATTCTGTCCGAGAAGATGTACTAGGCTTTTATGCAAACCTGGTAACTTGCTTTCTTTACTTCCTGTGAAACCCCTTCAACTGATCCTGTTGTGGCATTTCTGTTCAATTTTGGAACTTGTGACCCAGATAAAACCTTCACAAAGATGATCTCTGCAGTATATGTTATTGTGGTGTTATTGCCATTTGGTTTTAACATATGCAGTACTCTGGAGCCATTCTCAGGATGTCTGTATTTTTTCACTGAATTCAGGGAACTGAGGTAGTGGATGAATCTCAAGATCAGGACACCACAGATCTACATAAATGCATAGAATATATACGCGATTTCACATCAGACATCGATAAGTCAAATGTAAGTTAGATAAAATCTTCTCTGCTCGAGTTATCTTGAATCTGTCTGTGTATACTAAAATTTCATTTGTGGAACCATTGGCATTTGTTCTTGCACCTTCTGATTAGGAACTGGTTAGTACAAATTTATTGTGCCAGATGGTCTGCAACTGAGTTAGTCACCAGCATGCATGCTCAATTTCGCGTTGTAATTCTTGATTTAATTCCAGATATGCATTCTTGTTGCTGGAGCACTTGGTGGGCGGTTTGACCACGAGATTGGAAACATCAATGTTTTATGCCGCTTTTCAAGCATGCGAATAATTCTTTTATCTGATGACTGTCTCATTCACCTTCTTCCAAGAACTCACTGTCATGAGATCCATATTCAACCCTCTGTTGAGGGTCCGCATTGTGGACTCGTTCCGATTGGTATGCCATCCAAAAGCACTACAACCACCGGACTCCAGTGGGATCTTGGTAAGCGTATTACAATCACATAATACTGTTTGAGTTGTCTCTTTCATTTACCAAGCTTTAACAGAAATAACTCCTTTCTTGGCTTTGATGGTCTGATCGCCAATTTTCTGCACTTGACATCTTGCATAAATACATATTTGACTAATGATCAAGAAGGGGGGCGTTGGCTGACATGCCTCATTTATGTTGGAATGACTGGATGGCATGGCCCCAGAATGATGATTTGTGGCATGAAATCCTCTTATGCATAATTAGCACGGTCTTGTTTTTGAGTAGGCACATGGGGTTTGTTTGGCAAAACATTTTAGATGGTGCTTTAACATAGAAGTAAAATTTTGAGCTTTTAGTTATTTGTTAATACTTTCGCCTTTTTGCTAAAGACTACCCTAATTGAACCCACTTTCCATTACTCTTCCACTCACCCCAATAATTTCTCACATATCGAGGGTGATAGATTGTCCATTTGCGCAATGGGTGTGTTATTATTCTGTTGATGGTCTCATTGGTGTTTCACTTTATTATGATTATTATTATTATTAAAATTCCTTTCCTCTTTAATTATGTGATTTGCTACACCCGTCTGATGCACTGTGAATCTGTAATGTCTATTCCAGATAACATGGAAATGAGTTTTGGTGGATTAATAAGCACATCAAATATTGTCAAAGAAGAAAAAATAACAGTGCGATCTGATTCAGATCTTCTTTGGACGATCTCCATTAAAAAGCAGTAGTGGATATTGCTTTTGAGAGGTGCAAAAGTGGCAGTTTTTCTACAAGTTTTAGCCTACATATATAATATTGCAAGTGGTGTCACCTTCAATTATTGATGTCCAGGTGAACGTCTGTAGGAAGTATCCTAATTTCTAATTGGATTTGATATTTGTAATTAATAGGGCACAGTGTGTAACAATATCTCCCTTTTCTTCTTGCATTTGATTTTGGAGTAATGTTAGGGACCATCATTTTTTTTTTTTTTTTTATCCTTATAAAGCTGATGTGGCTTTCAAATCACCATTGAATCAAAATTCAAATATGATTCATCTTAAATTTAATAGTGATTTTGAAAGTCAAATCAGCTTTAAGAGAATAAAAAGAGGATAAAAATATGGTCTCTAGTATTACTCTTGATTTTATGATTTTGTATTATTTATCTATATTCGAATATTCCCGAAATGATTTTATTCTTCATAAGTTTTGTTAGATTACTAGTCAAATGGAATAGGCAATGAGATGCCAAAGCCTTGGCGTGAATTCACTTTGATAGAAGTGGTGTACCTAAAGAACAAAGCATATTTAGTTTATTATACTGACATGTCTTTACGACATGTGATTATTATATGTATTTTTAAAAATATAATGCAAGAATCATGTATTTTAAAAGTAAATATCAATTTAATATACAGAATTGGAAGAACGGATTCATAGATAGAGTGCAACTAAAAATATGAGTCCATGCGGTTTGAAAAGAAAAATAAAAAACAAAGGAAAATATGATTTCTCTTTCCTTTTTTTTTTTTTTTAACAAGTCAATTATTGCCTCTTTCATTTGCACAAATACCAAAACCAATACTATTATTTGAAGCAAAAGTTTTCAAAGAGGAATATGATGGATGGTCTCCATTTGAAATAATCATGTCATTGCTATAACAACATAAATATTAGGCTTAAAGAAAACCTAATTTATCGCCTCGATTCCTTCATTGTTGCGATTTCGGGTTTTACAATACTTTTTTTTCTTTTACCTTTCTTTTTACTTATTTACTTTATTTATTTGGCTTCTGCTACCATCAAATAGTCCTTAAGTCCAACTGATTTTTTTTTTATATATATATATTAAAATGTAATTTTTATATAAATATCAGTTTAGTAGACTATATTAAAATAATGTTCACCCACCTAAATGATTGAGCTAATTTTGTCAAGGGTGGACAGAGGACACATACTACCATTCCTCGCTGTTCGTGCACCGCCACCCATCTACATGAGAAACCAAGAAAGTGCAAAATCTTGGAAAAGGACAGGTGTACTTGTCCGTGCCCAAATCCTAACCAGGGACCAATTAAATCATAAAATAAATAAATAAATTACCACCGACTCTTTTGATTTTACCCAAAATCATTCATTGCACGTGTTTTTTTTTTTTTTTTTTTCTAAAAAAACATAAAATTGCAAAGATAAAGTTGGAAGAAATTTTATTTAAAAAGCATGTGTTCGACACATAAAGAGTGACGCATCATTTTTATGGACTAAGTTGGAGAAATTTTTTTCAACTCAGTTTAGAAGAAAACTTTGTTTTTTAAGAACCTTCAATTAAAACTGTTTCTTAATTATTTCTCTCAGCATGAATAAAATCAATTTATGATTCTACAAATAATTTTTTATTTGAAATATATTATTGAACACCTTAATCTGTGCCTAATTAAACTAAATGCCACACTTTAATTATTATGAGCTTTCTAGCATTACAAATTTGACATGGCCGTCCATAATTGGTGAATATGATTAAGTAAGCAATTTAACTAGTACTTAGTCATTGACTTATCAACCATATACACTGTATTATTTTACCAATTATAAACTATCATACAAGTTTATAAGCAAAACGCTTATAATAAAAGTTGTAATACCCAACTTTATTCCATACCCAAAAGAAATAGTTATTTATAATGTTACCTCTCAAATTTCCAACTTTTCAACTCAAGGGTCCCAAAATGGACCCCAATGTCACCTAAATTTATAAAATGAAGTACATCTAATCTCACCAATTACGTGTGAAAACTAGAAAGAAATGAAAGACTTTTGAGACCAATTACACTGCCGACGAAGACCCAAAATCACTATAAAATGGGGAGCCGTTGCTCTAGTTTTGAATCATCAGGACCCAATTGCCAAAGATGTCCAACACACACTTGCTTGTCTTGCTTCTTGCCCTGGTGACTCTCACCATTGCCTCCAATGCCGACTACCAGAAGCCACCATCTCCTATCTACAATCATCCTCCGGTGACCAAGCCACCGGTTCCAATTTACAAGCCACCAACTCCTGTTTACAAGCCTCCTCCGGTGACCAAGCCACCCACAGAACACAAGCCACCAACTCTACCTCCCAAAACCGGAAACTCTCCACCTGCATACAAGCCACCGGTTGAGAAGCAACCTCCAGTGTACAAACCTCCTACTCCAAAGGCAGAGAAGCCACTCCCAGAACACAAACCACCACCACCAAAGCACCTGCCATCACCAACTTATGGTCACTTTCCGGGACACCCTCCACTGGAAAATGGTCAAGATCCTCACAAACCACCCCGAAAGGTTTTGCCTCCTCCAACACCATATGGGAAGGGGAAGCCACCTAAAAATGGCGCCTAGTTTGCACCACAAGGCATCAACACCTATCCATAATTAGTTCAATAGAAATAAGAGTAAATTTATCACTACTCATTATGCTTCAGCATTACTAGTGAGTAGTGAGGATTTCTCAGGTCATTGGACTGTTGTTCTGCTTGTAGTGAATGCTCTCTTCAGTGTTTTTATAGCTATCTATAATATAAATTTCCTTTTACCAATGCGGCTATGTCTTTTCACATACCAACAATGGAACATTCCTAGGGAGAAATGACTCAAGCTCTATCTGCATAAATATCAAACGATTTATACTAAGGTCTAAGACAACATACTAAGGTTTACAGATTTGGTTCAAAGCCTTAGATTTGAGTGCAAAATCATAAGCAACAAAAAGGGAACTAAATGGATGTGATTTTAGATAGAAGGAAAAGCATACAATTTGGGATGCAGAAAATTTAAATACAAGGAGGCAGATCAAGGCCATAACAGATCACCACCTATACATTTTTATTTATTGGTAAATTAAGATGCATATTGCCCATCAATATACGATAATAGTTACTAATTTATCAAGCCATAAAGTAGATATGATAATTTTTTTTTTTTTTAATTTTTTGATAAACAACCAAAGAAAGTATAAAAAAGAATAAAAGTAGAAGACAAAAGAGTACCTCTCTGCTTCTATATTACCTCACAAGCAGCCTCTGGAGAGAAAATTCTGCGTAGAAAAGAATAGAGAATTCTAGCAATTGAAGGAGCCCATTTGGTTGAGCTTTGTGAAACAAAGGGAGTACTAATTTCAACCTTGTAAACGTTATAAGTCTTTCACTCAGCCCTATGACGGAAAGCTGTGTTGAAAAGGGCAAATGAGCAGGAAAGAAAAACAAAATCTTGACCAGCTCCTGCCCTAGCCTTCTTGTTGTCCCCTTCTCAAATCAAATATGCAAAATTTGATGGCTTCAGTGGCAGTAGCAGCAGATGACAGTCCCATTCTTTCATGCACAACTAATAAACCTTGACAGGAAAATCAGGCAAGACCATAATAGATCACCATCTATACATTTTTTATTGTTATTTTAAGAATATTTAAATGGTATAGGGAAAGGAAAATGGACGTTATTGTGGAGTTTGGTTTCCTAAATTTAAAGAAAATTTAAGAGATGTTACTGCTAGTGCTCTAAGCCTATAACAATATAACATATTAATTATTAATTAACTAATTATATTAGGATATAATAATACTATTATACTAGTTAATACTAACTTCATAGTATTAGTATATAAAGTATTTAATGTCATCATAGGTAGTATAGTTTAATATGAAAAAATCTCTCTCTCTCTCTCTCTCTCTCTCTATATATATATATATATATATATACTAACTATAGTTAACTACACTTAGTATATAAATAAATAAAATTGATCATGTAACTCCTGCAAAAAGGAAAAATATTTGTTTTCTGATGAAAGCTCCATATTGCTTGCCTTGAGGGAGGCTTTACAACAGATATACTCCCCAAGTAATGCCTCTTACTCTGTTAATAAAGTTGAGGAGTGTACTGAGGAAGGACATAGCTCTGAGTTGTGTTGCCCTCATGAGAAACCTCCTTTGTTGTTCCAAATGAAAATAGTTCACCAACAAACATAATCTGAGTAACTATATTCTGCAAATGCAAAAGGACAAGGCTTAGGTAGTTGAGATTCCTATAAATAACTTTAAGAATATTTAAGAATGTCAATGAGGTTTGAAAAGAAAAATAAAAAACAAAGGAAAAGAAAATTTCTCCCTATTTTATATTGCCTACGAAGGCCCCAAAATCACTATAAAATGGGGAGCCATTGCTCTAGTTTTGAATCATCGAGACCCAATTGCCAAAGATGTCTAACACACACCTACTTGTCTTGCTTCTTGTCTTGGTGGCTCTCACCACTGCCTCCAATGCCGACTACCAGAAGCCACCATCTCCTGTCTACAATCCTCCTCCGGTGAGCAAGCCACCAACCCCAGTTTATCAACCTCCTAAAGAAGAGCAGCCAAGCCCCGAGCACGAGCCACCAACTCTACCTCCCAAAACCAGCAAATCTCCGCCGGTGGAGAAGGAACCCCTGGAGCACGAGCACAAGCACAAACACAAGCCATCAACCCTGGAGTACAAACCTGCTACTCCTGAGGCAGAGAAGCCAGAACCAAAACACAAAAAGCACCTGCCATCGCCACCTTATGGACATGGACACGGACACCCTCCACTGGAAAATGGTCAAGATCCTCACAAACCACCCCGGAAGGTTTTGCCTCCTCCAACACCATACGGGAAGGGGCAGCCACCTAACTAGTCTGCACCACAACCCATCAAAAGAAATAAGAGCTCATTATGCTTCATCATTATTACTAGCTAGCTACAGAGGATTAATTTCTCTGGTCATTAGACTCTTGTTATGCTTGTAGCTGCTGAATTTTTATACTTTAAACTAAGCAATGAGTGCCATCTTGACTATTTTATAGCTATCTATAATATTAATTTCCCTTTTCACGTAAAAATGGCTGCTAAGCTCAAGAAAATTCGTCTTATTTTTTGCTGCTTGGAGATTTGGTTGGTGGGCAGAAAAATCAGAAATGTCACATTTAGTACTATAATGAAGATTTTATCTTCGTCAATCATGTTTACCAACTAAAGCCAAAAACATAAACTATTGATCTACAAGACAAAAGTAAAATATGGTTATGTTCTATAACAGGGCAGCATTCATACTCAAATTTTGTCGTCTTTATTTGTGAAAGCAAACCATTTTACAAGAAAGGATAGAATTCAAAAGATTAAAAACAAGTTTCTGATCGATAACTACATTGACATATCAATCATACACAGCAAGTTTCTTGTACTCTTCACCAGAGATTGCTGATCTCATCACACCCTCAGAATTAACGATCCCACCTTCTTCCAAGAACAAAGTCAACATATTCTTGGAAAACCCACTCACAAGCGCCACCCCACTCTGGCTGGCGACCACCGGAGTTGAGGACGAGTTACGAAGGTTCCAAAACACAATCTCTGGCACCTTGTTGTATCCTTTCTCCCGGAACTTCCTCTGTATAACTTGGTAATCTGTTTCCCATGAGTCAGCTGATGAAGCCTCATCAAATTCCATATCACTGAAAACAAACACTCTCTTGATCAGTTGGTCTTCTGTCAACTTGCCCTCCACCGCAACTTGCAAGATTTGGTCAAAAACTTTCTGAAAGTCTGTATTGAGACAACAATCCATGTACGTTATAAATTCAGTCTTGTCAAGAAGAGTATCCCCTTCAATCAAGTGAAGCTCTGGGTTCTCACTAAAGGTAATCACCTTTCCCTTCCATGGCTCTTCACTGAGCTCCGAAACTAACAGCCCCAGCGCCACACACACCTCCAACGGAGTCCCACTCATACTCCCGGAAACATCACAAACCGCAATGCAATTCTTGAGCCTCCCTTTCTTGGCAAGATCACCAACCATTCTTTTCCACTGAAGCTCTGCCACCTTCCCACCATCCTCATCATAATTCAGCGACTGGATAATCTTGTGGGGAAGCAATGCCCCAGCGGCAATCTTCGCCTTCCCACTCTCCACCTCGGCAAGATATCTCCGAAACCTCTTAGGATCGTGCTTCTCAAACAGCCCCTTATAAGTCTTCATGGCCACCGACGCCACCCTGTTATATGGCAACGATTTCCACCGATTGGCACTCATATACACCTCGGGCAATTCCAATGCCTTATGCAACGGACCAAGAACTTGTTTCCTCAATCTATCTCTCACCCTGTACGCATAATGCGCCTCCTTTATCTCCCCGTACTGTTCCTCACACTCTCTTGGGAAAACACGCCTCGCAATCCCTTCGCATATCAACAATGACTTGTCGTACGACGAATCGATGGTCGGGCACCATTTTGCCGCAAGACTAATCTTATGAACCTCCCCACCACCCAAAAACGCTAAATCCGATTTCAAAAGCTCTGCAAACACATCGCAAACGCAATCGAAGAGGAACCGGTAATCAGAGTCATTGTTATACCTGTTCAAAGCCTTTGCAGCCTGCGAAACTTCCCACTCTTTCCTTAAAGCCCTAGCCACCACCTTATCCAATTGCCCCAACATCTCCTCCTCCTCCTCCCAAACAGCCCTCCTTTTCCATATACCACCCCCTCTCTTAAATTTCCGGGAATTCGTTTTGTTGAAAAATCTTTTCCTTCCCCGCGAAATTTTGTTCCCATCCTTTGAATTCTTCCTCTCCTCCCAGGCTTCCTTTGCGAGTTTTCTGACCTCGGGGCCTTCGAGAAGCCGATAGAGAATTTCAGGCAAATCCTTGAGGTACCCGAAATCGGCAAGAGCCTTGACGTTGAGAGCCAGGGTTTTGGGGTGGACTATGTGGAGCCAAAGAGCCGAGACGTAGAAGCCTTCTTTATCGGACTTCCCGGTGCCTCTCACACCCCTCAGATTGAAGATCAATTTCAGAGTGGTCAGGGCATCGTGCGCCCACGCCAGTTCCAGCCGTTCAATCAGATCCTTCGCCGGGGTATCGGGCACCACGTGGAAGAAGAAGTCGAGGCATGGGTTCCCGGACGACAAAAAAGTCGGAGACAAGTTTTCCGTCAGACCCATCGGTGGTCTCCCAGAGTACGTTTCGTGGGTCGGTGGTTTGCATATTTGAATTTGGGAGGCTACGGCGGGGTTTTGGGTGGCAGATATGGCAATCTTTCGTGCGGCGGGTGGGCCTACAAGACGTCCGGCAGAGGTCATTGTTGTTCAACTTGTTCTAGGTTTAGGATTTTGGAGGCTCTCTGTCCCTCAGCTCTCCTTACAAAGCAGAAGACTCCCACCCACCCATATATGCATGGTTTAGTCTCGACGTTTCGTGTGAGGCAAGGAAAAAAAACACCGCCTTAAGAAACTGACGTGGCACAGTTTCTTTTTTTAAAACGAAAATCTCTCGAGAAAGCTTGCAAATTGAAGAAAATCTCCACAATGGACCATAAATCAACACCAAGAAAATAAAAAATACAAAAAATAAGGAAGAGAACCACCGCCTCGATGAGTTTGGTGAAGAAGCGCGCGGCCTAAACAGCGGAGACCTTGCCGCGGTAGTCACGCCAAATCAGCATGCAGCCTTTGATGTCCAAGAGGAACAGTGCAGACACTGCCCCTGCCATGCTTTCTCCCACTTTGTTTTCTTCTTTTGAATTCTTTTCTTCGACTTCGGGTTTCGCAGATCAGATCAGACGAGCATTTACGGAGAAAATGGATGAGAACTGGTGCTTCATTAATTTACTAGGAGAGGGTGGATCTAAATGCTGAGGGAAAATGGATGAGAAAATTATATTTTTCCTTGAGAAAGTCTATTTCGTAGCATTACCCTAAATTTATTAATTTAGATGCCATTGGAGGATTTCAAGTGCCTTCAATTTATAAAAGAAAGAATCCTTTCAAAAAAAAAAATTATAAAAGAAAAATGCCAACACTTTTATAACTTACACACACACACGTGTGAGTATATGATTGTTTTAAAAAATATTAGTATATTTCAATCGGGAATATCTTCAATACAGCCATGGCTAAATGAGAACAAAACACTTGATTATTCCTTCACACACCCCATTCAGCCACCCTGTCGCCGTCACCCACTTCCTCTCTTCCTCTCTCTTTCCATCGGCCTCGTGGGGGTGGCGCGTGGCCACCCTCGGCCAATAGGGTGGCTCACCCAGATCTAGCTGGGGTGGCTCGCTAACCACCCCCAGCTACCCCGGGCACAGCCAACCCCCATGGCCTAGGGGTGGCTGGGCCAGGAGTGGCCATGGGGCCAATAGAGAGAGAGAGAGAGACAAAGGAGGCGGCGCGGTAGCATCTAGGCATGGGCGGTGGTGGCGGAGGCAGGAGGTGGCTCAAATGTGGGAGGATTAATCTTGTGTTTTGCAAACATATATGCTTCTTGCATTTTTCTTGGATAGCTGACGTGTTAAAATGTGAGTGGTGGTTTTCTGCCCCAACCGCATAGAAGCAGCTCTCATTTCAATCACGTACTATCATTTGTCACAAAGTCATAAAATTAGAGTAATTCTATAAGTTTTTCTTGTATTCTTTAAAAATTGAGGTATTTTTTAAAATTAATATTTGATTAAAATTTAATAGTAATCAATCACAAATTCAATGGTGATTTTAAAAGTCATATAATTTTTTAAGAAATACAAAAAGGACTTCTAGCATTACTTATAAAATAATTTGACGTTTACCATTACTCATTATAAATGAACCTACCATTTGTGCCGTGAACATTTTAATATTGTAATTGAAATATATATATTTTTTAAATATTTGGTACATGGAATAACTATTCTATTAGCACGATGTTTCGAAGATCTAGTCGGGGGCGAAGCCCTAAATGTGGCCCCGGTTATAAAAAAAAAAAAATAATAATAATAATTTAGGAGTTTGTATAACATTTCTCATTTCAATATCTCCAAAAGATTGAACAACCCCACCCTTTCTATATGGATTATTCTCCTCATAACGCTAGGCTAAAAATATAGCGATATCAGCTCTATTTGATAATGTGTGTGTGTGTTTTTTTTTTGTTTGAAAAAATATTTTGATATGACATAAATATATAAACTTTTTTTTGTGTTTTTAAAAGTGTTTAGTGCTTCAATTGATTGTTAATCTTTTTATTTTGGGAGGACAAAACAAAAATGTTTACAAATGTGGAGCCATTGTGATTAGTCATAATGGTAATATGTTAGTTAACTTAGTTTATTAATTAAGTAGTTAGTATGTTAATGCTACCCAACCGAATGTGGTGTTGTGTGTGAGCTCTGTATTCACCCGAATGGATGCTTGTCTTCTAAAAATTAAGAAAAATTAAAAAAACTAAAAAAAAAAAAAATCTCTAATTTAATAAATAGAATTGATCATGTAACTCCTGATAAAAGGAAAAATATATATATTTTTCTGATGAAAGCTACATATTGCTTGCCTTGAGTGAGGATTTACAACAAATATACTCCCCAAGTAATAACGCATGTTACTCTGTTAATAAAGTTGAGGAGCATACTGAGGAAGGACATAGCTTTGATAACATGTTATTCCAAAGGAAAGTAGTTCACCAACAAACATTATCTGAGTAACTATATTCTGCAATTGCAAAAGGACAAGGTTTAGGTAGTTAAGATTCCTATAAATAACTTTCAGAATATTTAAGAATGTCAATGAGGTTTGAAAAGAAAATTTCTCACTATTTTATACTGCCTACGAAGGCCCCAAAATCACACTATAAAATGGGGAGCCATTGCTCTAGTTTTGAATCATCGAGACCCAATTGCCAAAGATGTCTAACACACACCTACTTGTCTTGCTTCTTGTCTTGGTGGCTCTCACCACTGCCTCCAATGCCGACTACCAGAAGCCACCATCTCCTGTCTACAATCCTCCTCCGGTGAGCAAGCCACCAACCCCAGTTTATCAACCTCCTAAAGAAGAGCAGCCAAGCCCCGAGCACGAGCCACCAACTCTACCTCCCAAAACCAGCAAATCACCACCGGTGGAGAAGGAACCCCCGGAGCACGAGCACAAGCACAAGCACAAACACAAGCCATCAACACTGAAGTGCAAACCTACTACTCCTGAGGCAGAGAAGCCAGAATCAAAACACAAAAAGCACCTGCCATCGCCACCTTATGGACACGGACACGGACACCCTCCACTGGAAAATGGTCAAGATCCTCACAAACCACCCTGGAAGGTTTTGCCTCCTCCAACACCATACGGGAAGGGGCAGCCACCTAACTAGTCTGCACCACAACCCATCAAAAGAAATAAGAGCTCATTATGCTTCAGCATTATTACTAGCTACCTACTGAGGATTAATTTCTCTGGTCATTAGACTCTTGTTATGCTTGTAGCACATGCTGAATTTTTCTACTTTAACCTAAGCAATGAGTGCCATCTTCACTATTTTATAGCTATCTATAATATAAATTTCCCTTTCCACATAAAAATATGGCTGCTAAGCTCAAGAAAATTCGTTTTCTTTTTAGCTTCATGGAGATTTGGCTGGTGGACAGAAAAATCAGAAATGTCACATTTACTATAATGAATATTTTATCTTCATCAATCATGTTTACAAGCTAAAGCCCAAAACATGAACTATTGATCAACAAGACAAAAGTAAAATATGGTTCTGTTCTATAACAGGGCAGCTTCCATGCTCAAATTTATTTTAAATCAAGTGATATGTGTCTCATAGTTATTAAAAAAACACGTGAGAAATAAATGTTATTAAAAAAACATGTGTTTTTCACAGTAAAGGAACACATATCACTTTATTTGATGAGTTTATATAAAATAATTACAAACTAGTTTGTAGCAATTTTCTATCATCTCTAACCCATCCTGTAACTCGAGTGTTTTGTATAGAAAGATATTTGGTTATGAAAATAATAAGAAAAATACTACAAACCCTAACACGACTGGATATTACTTCATAGTGAATATGTTGCTAGTCATTTAAAATTTGTAAATAAAATGACACATTATTAAATGTAATAAAATTAAATCTTAACAATAAAATAATGTCTCTTCGATTAAAATCTTTGTCAATAATTATGAGATGAAAATAAAATGGAACAAATAATGTTTACTTTATTTATTTATTTATTTGACATGCCTGCACAATAGGAGGAAAAAGATATAAAAAAAAAAATCGATTTAATGTCTTTCGTTTTATGAGATGTAGACTACAGCCGATTGAGCCTCCTTGATGACAAATAATATTACTCTTTATACTCATTTCATATCGAACTTATGTAACGTAATTTAAATGATTTTTCATGTCAATTACTTTTAAAAAAATAAAAAATAAATAAGTCACGTAAATTTTAAAATAATTATGCTAAATGATATGAGTGGCAGCATTACTCAAATGAATTTTTTACCCCCGGCCACCACACAAGGACAGCTTCGCTTCCCGACTGTTTTGGCGGCAAAATCCGAAGTCTAATAGTAGCCAACTAGGGTTTCTCTCACTTTCGATCGAGCAACGTACAATTGTTAGATGGGGTTTCTACTCTGAACTGCTCAATTCGTTCAATTAGGGGCTTCAATGGAAGCGGCAGAAACTCCAGCCGATTCTCCAACCGCGATCAAACCTATAAACAAAGGCGCGGTCCACAGAATCTGCGCCGGCCAAGTGATTCTGGACCTCACGTCCGCGGTGAAAGAATTGGTGGAGAACAGCTTGGATGCCGGCGCCACCAGCATCGAAATCGCTCTGAAAGAGTACGGTGAAGAGTGGTTCCGGGTCATCGACAACGGCTTCGGTATTTCGCCCAATAACTTCAAGGTAACAAAGAAGAGCAGTTGGGTTTGTCTTGTAGGTAGCATAGTGACTGTTAAGTTAGCTCAATGCGAATTTCCATTCATTTTTGGGAACAGTTTTGTGATTCTGATTCTGATTCTCAGAGAACATTTTTGGGAACACTTATGTTATATTAAATATTCACACTTGTTATATCTATCCGATGGTAAAGTGCCATTTAGCTTGCTCACGCTCGGAATAACTTACATTGCCCCAACTTGATATATGTACATCTTTAATTGTTAGTGACTTAGTGGGTTGATTATGTCCCTTATTTGATTAAAAGTTTTTTTATGGGATCATGACTTTTGGGTTCATTATATCTCCTATTTGAGAAGAAATTCCTATATGAAATTAGGTGGGTTTATTATGTCTCTTATTTGGGAAAGAAGTTCTTCTATGAAATTTTATGAATGGTAATTGTGGAACTTTGTGCTTACTCTGGGTAAATCAATTGGGATAAAAAGTGTTCATCTCTTCCTTGATGTGCACAAATTCGATCTTATTTAGTTTTTCAAGAATGTTTTTAATTGTTGTTTGTAAAATCAGTCATTAGTTCATTGCATGGTGTAGCATATAATTGTTGTCGTTTTCAAACTGTTGCAGGTTCTTGCGCTCAAGCATCACACATCAAAATTATCTGATTTTCCTGATCTTCAGTCATTGACCACGTTTGGATTCAGGGGGGAGGCATTGAGTTCACTCTGCGCTTTAGGGGATTTGACTGTGGAGACTAGGACGAAGAATGAGTCAGTTGCGACGCATTTGACTTATGACCATTCTGGTTTACTGGTAGATGAAAAGAAAACAGCACGTCAAATTGGTACCACAGTTGCTGTTAAGAAGTTGTTCTCGAATTTACCAGTGCGAAGCAAAGAATTCAGGCGCAATATTCGCAAGGAATATGGGAAGCTTATTTCATTAGTGAATGTGAGTTTCTCTTTTCTGTGACATAACTTTAATTTTGTAGATGTTGTATAGTGCTTTGTGTGCAATCTTAATGCCAAATTTCATTAAACCAACCAGTTATTGGAATTTAGCTACAATTTTTATACCGTAGATATGTATATATATGGAAAGCTCATATTCTTCATGATTGTTTGTCACGATCATCATCATATTCATTTTATAATTTTCAGGCATATGCCTTAATTGCAAAAGGAGTCCGGTTAGTCTGCACCAACACAACAGGGAAAAATGTAAAGTCTGTGGTAATTAAAACACAAGGAAGTGATTCTCTTAAAGATAACATCATTACAGTATTTGGCATGAACATCTTCAGCTGCTTGGAGCCTGTGAATATATGTATATCAGACAATTGCAAAGTTGATGGCTTCCTTTCCAAGCCAGGACAGGGTAGTGGACGCAACTTAGGAGATAGACAATTCTTTTTTGTAAATGGTCGACCAGTGGATATGCCTAAGGTCAGCAAGCTGGTAAATGAGTTGTATAAAGGTGCAAACTCCCGGCAATATCCAATTGCAATCATGAACTTTACTGTCCCAAGAAGAGCATGTGATGTCAATGTAACTCCTAATAAAAGGAAAATATTTTTTTCTGATGAAAGCTCCATATTGGTTGCCCTGAGGGAGGCTTTACAACAGATATATTCCCCAAGTAATGCCTGTTACTCTGTTAATAAAGTTGAGGAGCATACTGAGGAAGGACGTGAGTTGTGTTCTCCTCATGAGAAATCTCCTTTGTTGTTAAAACAATTATCTTCAGATGGCAGTGATATAGAAGTAATTGAGGAGCACATTATGGAGGGTGGAACTCCTCTCAGAACTGATGAAAACGCACAGCAGCAATTGCATGATCTAGAAGGATCAATCAAAAATACTACTGACAAATTAATGGAGAAAAATTTCACTCTCAGAGTACATGGCACTAAGAAGGCTGATAACAGTAGGCAATTGACTGGTCGCCTCGATAATGATACAATCGATCAAATTGCTTCCTCCCCTTCACGAGCAGTTGACAATGGAATTACTGCAAATACAGATTCACGAAGTCGTACAAGCTGTGTTCAATCCTCACTTAACAAATTTGTAACTGTTAATAAAAGAAAGCATGAAAATATTAGTACAATGCTATCTGAAATGCCTATCCTTAGAAATCAAACTCTTTCTTGTCATTTAAAGAATAGTGATTCTGAAAGGCATGATGCAGTTTCAAGATACCCAACAAGCAATGACCAGGTTGATAGTTCTGATATAATGAATGAGAATGAACCTTCAAGGTATCTTAGAGCAGACAGGATCATCAATGAAATTGGAAATCCACTTTCTTCTAGAGGCAGTCCTAATGATGGAGAACCCAGAAAGGTGTGTGTCACTTGCTTCTTTTCTTCAATTTTTTTTCAATCTTGTTTCCTTTCAGTGTAACTGGTATAAAAATAAAAATACTCTTTATTTCAATTTAAAAATCTACTTTAATATATGTTTATTGATTTCTTGCTATAAGTTGTGGAATAATGGGGTTTGTGCAATATGTTGAAAATTTTAAGTTGTTTTACAAATGTGTATAAACAATTGAAAGCATTATCTGTAATTATTAAAAAGCTTTGAATACACGGAGTTTTGAGGACCGTGTATCATTTGTTATGGAGAGAAAGAAATGCACGGAGTTTTGAGGGCCACTCATAGAGTTGAAGAAAAGGGTGCTCCAAACACTGTTCTCATGGAAAGTAATGTGGCATTCGTCTCAAGCTTCAACGCTTGTAGCTTTTTTAGACTTATGTGCTTCATTTTCAGCTTAAAAGCTATTGTATACGTGGGCTCTATTGTATACTTCCCATGTACATGTGTTGCGCCCCTTTGCGCTTTTATATAAATTGATATTACCTATCAAAAAAAAAAAAAAATGATAAGCAAAGATGTAAGAACAAAAAAAAGGAATGAAACTTGAATATCTTAAAAGCTGAAGCTGGTCTTAACCGGCGAAAACCCTTCAATGATGACACTCAATCAGTTCCATAATATTCTTGGCTTGTATTCATCAAAAAAAATATTATGCTTGGCTTGTAATGTTGCTATATGGACAACCAGCACAAAACATATGGTCATGACTTTTCAACCAAGAAGCTTGAATTTTGTTTGGTGTTCTTTTGTCAACCAAATAAAATGTAACAAGATTGAAGAGGTCTTTTTATTATTATTATTATTTTTTATAATGGCATTAATTGTGTAACCACTAAAACATGAATGTCATGATAATCAATTACTCTTCACTAGTTAAAGAACAATAGGTAATCCTAGATGTAATTACTCTCTGTTGAAGTTTAAGTGTGTTCTTTTCCCCTCTCTGTTTCTAAGTAACTAGTTCATTTCAGGAACCAGAGGATCAAGAGAAAGTGGTGCCTTCTTCTACTACAGCCTCAGTTGCTTCATCTAGCAAGGATCTCAAAAATACACCAGAATATCTTTCAGTTTCTGCTTCTTTGAATTCTTCTGGTCCCATACTAGATGCTCCAAGGCCTTCTTCTGGTCTGCAGAGATGTTCCACCTTGCAATTTAGTTTTCAAGATTTGAAGACAAAGAGGCAGCAGAGGCTGTCCAGATTGCAATTTACTGGTTATAAACATGGAAATGTGAAGATGAAAAGGTATTTAAAGTGTTGCTCCCTTTTAAAGAAGGAGAGGTTATGATTATGCTCTGTATTTTACTGGAGTGCTTGGTATGATCACTGCTAGGTGCTATGCCGCTGCAACTTTGGAGCTTTCTCAACTGGATAATGAGGAGCGCAAGGCAAAGGCTTTAGCTGCAGCTACTACTGAGTTGGAAAGACTTTTCAGAAAGATGGACTTTGGTAGAATGAAGGTTGTTGTAGGAAGTGTTCGTTGTTTATATATTTTCACAGATTCATTAATTAGCTTGAGTATACTAAAGGTAAATAAAAAAGGAAAATTACCTGTCCAGTTTGCTTGACCGGTTGACTGATCCTTTTTGCTTTTTGCCATTTTTTTTTTTTTTTTTTTTTTTTCATTTTGATGTGAAAGGCTTGCTATGCCATCTTGAAAATTCTTTCTGGGCATTTAATCCTTTCCATGTACAGTTTCGACCCACCTGATATAAACCAATTAGGTTTGTGTTAGGCTTCTTTTCCTTTAACATCCCACCTAGTCTATGCTATGAAATATTCTTAAATTTTTTTCAAATATCAATTTTTGTCCCCTAATCAATTCAGCAGCGTTTGTGGAGAAAACGCTGCTATACATGGATGGGCCTTTTCTTTACCCATCCCTACCTCACTTCAAGTCCCAAACCGTATGTACATTCTGGTTATATTAATTAGTACTAACAAACTGCTGCTTCTACTTATAGGTAATTGGGCAATTCAACCTGGGGTTTATCATTGGGAAGTTAGATCAAGATCTATTTATCGTGGATCAGGTAATATTCCATTCTTTCTTGCTTCTTTTTTTCAATATCGAAAAGCTTTTTAGCCTCTGAATTGAACCTTACATTCTTGAAAAAGCTTCTCTAAATAAATTTAGGTTTTGCAGTTACTTACATTTTCATTAGAAGCTTTTTCTTATAATTTTTTTTTCTCTATTTTCAGCATGCTGCTGATGAGAAATTCAATTTTGAGCATCTTTGTCAATCAACTATCTTGAACCAACAGCCTTTGCTCCGGTGAGATATTGTTATATATTTACCTCAATTAAACATGCTTGCACTCCTCGTGAGGTAGATCACTAAATTATTAAACATTGATGACAAATATAGGTTGACAAGCATTTACATGTGTTGCTAAAACCATATTGAAAACTCCTTTTTTCTCTTCCAAGATATAAACTTTTGCGTGACATTTGGAATCTAGTTTATGACCTTGTATTTTCCAACAGTAGTAAAAGAAAATGTTTTATCTTCATTAGTTGGGACTCTTTTCTTTAGAGGTTGCATTTTGTTTGTGTAATAGGCTTCTTCCTTTCTGGGTTTAGAATTTGTTGTTGTACATGTAATTTGTAATTGTGAGGAAGGAAAAAGGAAAACGTCAAAGCTAAATGCATAAAATTTTCTAATCATGGGACCTACTTTTAAGTTTTAAGTTGAAGGTTCATTGTTTGATATATGATGATTGATGCTAAAGTCAGAATTTATGTTGTTTGTCTTACAGTTTGATTTTTGAAGATAATTATCATCCTTTTTTTTTTTTTTTTTGCATGCTTGTGCACACACAAGAACACATATTGCTTTTATATGCCTAGATTTCTGGGGGCTGTTGTAAGTAATTGCTATGGAGGATGAACATGGTTGTGGAAGATTAGGATCATTTTATTGGAAAAACTAACCAATCAAACCTGATCTTTACTTTGTTAGCTGGAGGATTGGATGTACAGGATCAAAGTTATCCTCAATTTGGTAATTCCAACTATCTTATAACTCATTTCCCCTGGATGTAGCATCTCCAGAGAGCAGAACCGTACTTCGACCAGTATGTCAAACCCTTCCTTGCAGCTACTGTAGACTTTTCCACCTGTCCCTTTTCCTCAACTTGTTAACACAGGATAACAATCTCTTCTGCTACAGAAGTAGCAAAACTCAGATGTTATGATACTTCGACTAGTATGTCAAACCCTTCTGTGCAGCTACTGTATACTTTTCCACCTGTCCCTTTTCCTCAACTTGTTAACACAGGATAACAATCTCTTCTGCTACAGAAGTAGCAAAACTCAGATGTTATGAGTAGATTATATTCATCTGGGAGCTGCTAGAACCTTAGGAATCCAAATGACATTCAAAAATATCTGCCATTCATATTTGCATTTAGCTTGTCTGTCATGTGGAACAGGGACGGGTTATGGTTGTAGTATTCTCCAAGTCATTGCTGTGAAGAATCCTTGTGCTGAGGTAGATTTTAACTTTTGAGTGAAGTGTCTTACTTAAATTATACACATGGGATTGTGGTTGTTTGTCTTCCATGCATTTTGTTATTATTGCTTTGCGTATGTCCGCATCTTTTAGAAATTGAATTCTGAACATTTGCTTCAAAAATTATGTGCACAGGCCACTGAGGTTGGAGTTGTCTCCTGAAGAAGAAGTGGTTGCTTCAATGCATATGGACATAATTAGGTACAACATCATCTGATTCTGTTTTATTTGCTTATTCATATTTTCATCGTACAGCTGAAACCAAAAGTGAATAACTTGTTTTGCTTATATTTTCTTAGGCTGTTAACATTTTAATCACTAAAGTATAACCCTCCACCAACACCCCCCTGGGCGAAGTAGAGGTCTACTTGCTTCAGGAGAAAAGGCCATGCAGGCAATCGTTAGTTGGTAACCGGGAATTGTAACTTTGGTTGAAAAATGTGGGTGCCAAAACCACATGACAATTATGGTTACCAAACATGCTGACTGTGAGTACATATCATAATTAGAACATACCTTGGCTCTTGTTGGGGTCCGAATGAGTTGCTTCAGGAAGAGTCATTGCTGATGATGGAGTGACTGTCAAAATTAGGGCTGAAAAGCAGGGAGATAAAAGTCTTTGACAGTGTAGGACCTCGAGTTCAATCAGATTCAATCTCTAGTTGAATTGCTATAGATTTTTTAGTTTTTAGGCTCTATTTTGCTTTTATGTTTTTCTTAAATTTTCATTTACTTTAAGTTTCTTCCGTTGACATCAACTGTAAAGCTCATTGTCAACCCTTTCTCTTCGCATTCTTAAATTTATTTTCTTTTGAAAAATATCCTTCTACTGAATATACCTCGCATACGCATAACGCAAATTTTAGATGCATTAGTTGTTTCAAAGATAAGCAAAGCCTATGCAAGCGTAGATGCTTAACCCTTGCACCTGATTAAAGGGAGCTTTGATATGAACTTGGTGCATGATATTATGATTACAATGACTTGCATTAGAGATTCTGCTAGTGAATCACTAGGATTCTTTCATGTTTAGTCTTGTTTTCAAGTAGAGTCTGGTGTTGATCTCATCCATTTATGCACTTTTGTTCAAACGTATACTAATTTCTAAAACTACATAACAGCAGGATTTGTGCTTTGCTGGTACTTTTGAAAAAAAAAAAAAAAAAAAAAATTCTTACTGTAATGTGGATTCTGATAATTTCCAATTTCAGGAAGAATGGCTTTACTTTGGAAGAGGATCCATATGCTCCACCTGGGCAACATTTTAGATTAAAAGCTGTCCCGTTCAGTAAAAACATTACTTTTGGAGTTGAAGGTCGTTGTTGTTGCTTTCAGATTTTCCATGATTTTCTACTGTAAAGGCTACTGATTTTGAATTTCATGACCATTTAGGCAATTTGTTACAATGTCTTCATATGAAAATTTTGACATTCATTATCAGTATTTCTTTGAACAGATGTCAAGGATCTGATTTCTACTCTTGCCGATAGCCAAGGGGAATGCTCAATAATCGGTAGTTACAAAACAGACACTTCTGACTCTGTATGCCCAACCAGAGTTCGTGCAATGCTGGCTTCACGTGCATGCAGGTCGTCTGTTATGATTGGAGATGCGCTAGGAAGAAATGAGATGCAGAAGGTAATAATTCTAGATTACTCTCATCTGTGTCAAGCATAATCTTTTACTGCTGAATTTTTGCCGCTAGGAGTATCATGCATTTTGTCACTTTGAACCTTCCTAATTTCCTGAGCTTCTATAGTCACTGTCTTTTCAATTTTTATGGATAACTCATCATCATTATAAACATTAGAGATAGAAATAAAAGAGTCACATTTCTGGTAAACTTGCTGGTTTCAGATACTCGAGCATTTGGCAGACCTGAATTCTCCTTGGAATTGTCCGCATGGCAGGCCAACCATGCGTCATTTGGTTGACTTGACAACCATTTACAAAAAATCAGAAGAAAATGATGTGAACTCTTGATGGATCTGTCCTTGAATATACACCGGCCGGGGATTTATTGAACGTATTATCCGTAACTTTATGTAACTTTATAAATCCATGTAAAGATACTGCATTCACCTATATTCAGGAACTCCATGTATATAATTTTGGGGGCTGGATTTCTGGATTCTCTATTAATTATCAATTAGTTTACTCTGGAAGATAAATTTTAAACCCGTGTATCATCTAAACCAACACTTGGGGCATAGACACTATATTTCTGGGCGCATGAAAGTTTTCTGGGAAGTAATAGACAACAGCTCTCAGGAGCTGGTAGGCATAAGGGGTTGGATATGGACTGATTTAGAATGGAAAGAGAACGGCTATTTGTGGGACAGGTTAAGACGGGCTGAGTTCCTGCACAAGGGTTATATTCTTGTTCCTGCTCATCCTCTTATTCACTTTAATTCTAACTAAAACTTTTTTTTTTTTTTTCTTTTATTGGTACTAGACTTTAATAAGAAATGATGATCCTTAGTTTGAGGGTCCCTTCTCTATAACTGTTTCAAAATGCGCAGTTTGAAAAAATGGTGATTTCAAAATGCAGTTAATAAAAATTATATTTTCAATTACACAATTAGGGTTAGGAAAAATTGCAGTTTAAACTTTTAAAATTGAGCGTTACCGAAAACACATTCTCCCTTGTGATTTTAAATTGTGGGTTTTTTTTTTTAATTATTTTTTTGACCTTTCTAAGACATAATTTTTTTCTAATGAATTTTTAAACAAAAACCTTTTACCTGATTTTGTTTATTGGCGAAACAATCTCCAAGTCAATAAATGATTGCCGATGCAAATTTGGGGTAGTTTTTAAAATCACTATTGGATCAAAATTTGATAATGATTTATTACAAATTTAATGATAATTTTATAAATTACATCAATTTTAAGTATGACACATGTGACGTCTATCATTACTCAAAATGAGTCCCATGACATTATAGCTCTAAAGCGAACAAGAACAACAATGACAACTACAACTCCATCCAAGTGAGTATTGACTATTGTTGTTACATGGATTTTTTTTTTTTAAAAAAAAAACAAAAAATAATTTTTTTAAAAAAAATCTATGTTATCTAAGAACTGTATCAAGTATGTCACTTTATTTATTTATTTTTAAATTATTTATTATAATAAAAGATGTATTTATTACTTATCTCCAAACTAAAAGGAAATTAACTTTAAGATCAAGAGAACTCATTTTCAATAATATTTGATTTTTTTTTCTTAAATATGTTAAAAAATTGGGAACGTTAATAATAATTGAACAAAAATTTTCTCTAAGTTAGATCGGAGCTCGAGAAAATTTTTCTAACCAATTTACCAAATTGACATTTGTAACATTCTCGAATATAGTTTTAACCATGTGCTCTATTAAAAATGTATATAAAAATTACATACTTTAAAAACATGTCAATTTAATAGACTAAAAAAAAAAATTTAATTCAACTAAAAAGAAAAAAAGAAAAAAAGGGAGAAAATCTCCTGTTAAAAGAAGAAGAAGAGGAGGGAGTTGTGGGTGGAGAGCCTGGAAAACTATTTGTTTGTAAAATGATAATTATAATAATTTTATTTTTATTATTTATTATTTAAGTCGGATATATAGTAAAAGGAAATTTGTCTTAAACTAGTGCTATACAATATACATAGAGGCGGTCACAGCAAAAATAACAGCCAGCTTCAACGATCCCTCGGAACTAATTTTCTTTCTCTTCAAGAAGTAGCGATCGAAGCCTCTTAAAACGGTAAGCTCCGTTTCTCCTAGTTTAGGGTTTCAAACCTCGATTACTCTTAATATTCCACCTCATTCTTTGCGGTACACGCAATCTCTCTGCGTGTAAGAGCACAGATCAGTAGCCTTTTTTTTTTATTTTTTTAGGGTTTGTGTTTTAAACTCTATTGGTAATTATAGATTATTGCTCGATCTAATTCAAGTTTGAAATTTGTTGCAGGTTTTGTTTGGTCTTCTTTCTGTGCCCTAAAATATGGTACGTTACTCTACGATATATATATATATATATATATATATATATATATATATATATAATTTTTAATCTTCTGTTTGGTTGCCGAGAAATCGAAGGAAAACCGAGAATTAGGACCAAAACCCTAATTAATTTTGATCCTAAATATATTATTTCCTTATTTTTTGAAAAAAAAAAAAATGCTACTCACTTTTTTTCTTTGGCTGTTGCAGCTTCCACTTTCTCTACTTAAGAGTGCCCAAGGGCACCCAATGGTAAGAGCTTTCATTTCCATATCAAAATTTTTATGCATTGAAAAGAGACCTAGGTTATTATGCTTCCTAGACATTATTGTGTTATGCTTAGGGATTCGTAATGTGAATTTGTTATGCATTGTAACAGTTGGTGGAACTGAAAAATGGGGAGACCTACAATGGGCATTTGGTCAACTGTGATACTTGGATGAACATTCATCTTCGTGAAGTTATCTGTACCTCTAAAGTAATATATTGCTTATAGACGAACTCGCTTTTGTTCTTCAAATCAAGTTTTGCTTGATAATGGGAATGTTTCTTTCTTATTAAGATTATAACCAAATGTTATCGGAATCATGATGCAGGATGGTGATCGATTTTGGCGAATGCCTGAATGCTACATCCGTGGGAATACAATCAAGTACCTTCGAGTTCCTGATGAGGTATGTTAAATAGTGTTGTTAATTATCTGCAAATAATATAGAACATATGTGCAGTGTGCTCATCTTTGTATTTTGAATGTCTCTCTCTTTTCATAGATTAGTGCATTTGGAATCCATCATGAGATTCTTAATTTTATCTAGCATCTATGCTATCTGTGTTGTTAGTTATTTATGTTGTCGAGTAGCATTAAGTAAGGCATGATTAGAGTTTGCATTGTGCTTTGTGGAAGGTGCTATCATTGTTTTATAGTGGTCAAAAGAGGTTTCTTTTTCTTTCGAGCTAATTGCATTTGATAAGTTCTTCTATTGACTGAACAGTAAAGATTCGTGCCTTTCTAATTTGGATATGTAATCACTTCTTCGTTTTTGCATTGGATTCAACCTACATGGATGCCACCTTTATTTTTATATCTTCATGGCGTATACATTTTTATATCTTCCTGATTGGATGAGGATCAGAATGAAACACATTGGCATTGGCTTTGGCTTTATGACTCCAGGATCTAGTATTGTTGTGAAATTGAATGATGTTGACAGTTGGCTCTGATGTATTTAAAATTTGGATGCCATGGTTCTGTAATCATTTGCATTGGTCCATTTGTTCCTCTTTTCTTTTGGTTGTTTTAGTGGTCAATTTCATCAATCTAGTATTGTTTCCTTTGTATTTTCAGGTGATAGATAAAGTTCAGGAAGAAACCAAGAACCGCTCAGGTATACTCTTTCGTCTGATAAGACTAGGGTATTTGGTCATATTCTCACTACTCCACTTGAGGAGAAAGTTTAGATAGATAGCTATTTTGAAAGAAGCGTCTTGCATACCTGAGTTTGTAGAAATTGGGTTGTGACCTGTATCTGGATGCATCACTATGGTCAACATAAATTTCGCGGTTATAAGGATTGGTTCTTGTCTAGAGCAGCAAAAATTACTGTAAATATCATATTTGAACTAAAATGATTTAGTTTTACCCGAGCATGGTCCTGCTTTGAGTTTTCTTTTGGGCTTTTCGCCCTGCAATGGGGTAAAATAAAGCCTTGTACATTTAGAAAATTGGAAATTACTTAAATTTAGCTTCTTATTTGATTAATTGCATTTTCCAGATAGGAGGCCACTTGGGGTAGGGCGCGGAAGAGGACGAGGTAGGGAGGATGGTCCTGGAGGACGCCAAGCAAAAGGAATTGGGCGTGGTTTGGATGATGGAAGTGCTAAGGGTCCCGGTGGAGGCCGAGGCAGAGGTGGATCTGGTGGAAAGACCGGCGGAAACAGAGGTGAACTTATCTAAACCAATATATATTTCTTTGTGATTTCTTATTTGTGGCATAGAAAGTAAATACGCGTATGATCTTACTCCTTATCAAAAAAAAGTAAATACGCATATGATGGATTCTGTCCTATTAAGCACAGAAAGAACAACGGTTAGATTGTATGCTTTTGTAGTCTCCCATTTCAAGCCGCACAGAAAAGAAAAGAAAAAAAACAAAAAAAACAAAAGTCACTTATTACAAGCTGCTGATAGACAATAACTCTAGGGTTTAAAATTTATATACCCACTTCTTTTTTTCTTTTCATGGTATATTCAGCCTAACGTTTGTGAATGAGCGCATAAGAACTTGACTTACCAATCAAATGTATATAATTTTCTGGACAGGTGTAGGGCGTGGCCGTGGCTGATTTATGTTACGGTGTGGAACAACTTCTAATAAACAGCATAAAGGCATTGGTGTCCAACCTCATATGTACTGTCTGGGTGGTTAATATTTTTTGGGTAACGTCCGGATGGTTAGTTGCTCCAATGTTTCCCCGTCCTCAAAAGAGTTTATTCACTTGGAATGCTTAATTTTATGTAGCTATTGTAGGTGCTGTATCGCAGAACTTAGTGTGAAGCTTGTACTTTGATTTTTCTGTTTAGCTCAACGATTCAAACTTAACCCAAAAAAAATAAAATAAAAAAGAGCTCAATGATTGGGTGGTTTTTTTTTTTTAATTTCTTCATGTGTTATCCTTATTATAAGGGTTAAATTCAATGAGAACGCTAGATTTGATTACCAAATCTATGTACGAATATGGAAATCAATGATAACATAGTATTGTGAATTCCCTTCAATTTCTGAGTGCTGATCGGTGGATGAGATTGATTTGCAAGTTCTAGTTCATATATACCACCTTCTCCATTTGTCTCGGTTACGAGTTTGTAGTCTTCTTCACTTGAAAATGTGAAGACCCTGGCAATGTGATAGGTTTTCAGATTTCTGATTTCTCTAAGTGTGCAAGTCTTCTATTTATATTTACCAACTATAGGATGCTTCCATCTTTTTCTTTTTTTTGTTTGTGTCGTAATATCCTTCTATCCAGAAAAAATGGAAATTGATCGCTTAGAACAATCTCATACAGCTAGCCAAAAGAATGCTAAAATGGAAGCAAAAAGAGATGTATTCAACTCGGCAATTTAGAAAAATAATTGGTACGCTTCAAATCTGTGACATTCTCAGTAAAATATAAAGAAAGAATAGTGAAATGAAATAATAAATGTAAATAACTTTTTAAAATTAGGCAGTTAAAAAGTGTTCTCTAGATTGAAAAATAAATTTACTGAATAGAAATGCTTTGGACTGGGCAAAACCCGCAAACCCGCCCCGAACTGACCGGATTTTATGTGTATTTTTGTGGGTTCGGGTAAAATTTATCCAACCCATGCGGGGCGGGGCGGGTAGCGGGTTTAGACATTTTTTTCATGCGGGTACCCGCCCCGCCCCGATTCTACCCGCCCATGAACCAAACCCTAAAAACCCAAAATATCTCCCACCCATTCCCTATTTTCTCTCATCTCACGCCTCCATCCAGCAAGAGAATTTTCTCCACCTTTCCCTTTGATTTTCTTCTTCTTTCTTCTTCTCCATCTTTCCCCCTCCACGCAGCTTCCATCACCCTCCAGATCCAGCAAGAGAATTTTCTCTTCTTTCCCTCTGATTTTCTTCTTCTTCTTCTTCTCCTTCTTTCCCCCTCCACGCAGCTTCCATCACCTAGCTCCCACCCATGCTCTTTCTGCCGACATCCAGAGAGCTCAAAGACGAAAAGACAAGGAGATTGAGAAGGAGTCGGAGAGAGTGAAATGGAGGAAGAATCAGTGAGAAAGAGAGATACAGAAGAGAAAGAGAGAAATGAATTTACGGTGATTTTCTTCTCTTCTTCTCCTTCTTTCCCTTTGATTTTCTTCTCTTCTTCTCCTTCTTTCCCTCGATCTGTTTGCTTGCTGAGAAAATCGTTGAAAGAGAAAATTTTGATGCTTTGATTCTTACCCGACCCGACCCACAAAACCCGCGCCTATTCAACAAGCCCCGCAATACCCAAACCCGCGCGGGAACTGTGATTTTTTGCGGGTGACGGGTTGGAATTTCCCAAACCCACTGGGTGCGGGGCGGGTGGAAAAAAAGCTAATACCCGCCCCGCCCCGACCCGTGCCCACCCCTAGAAATGCTCTTAAAAGGCAAAATTTGTAAATTACACATTGTTTACAACCCAACCTAGCTCTCCAGCCCAGTTTTGGTGGTTTTTTTTTGTTTTTTGTTTTTTATCCCTCTATTATAAAGGCATTTTGTTTTTCTGTGCTCTACTCTAATTGGTAGATAAAGATTATACTAATAGTACAACAACTCGACACACCCCGTACTGAAAACAAAATTGTTCTCTTTCTTCCACACACCCACCCAAAAAACAGAGAAAAAAGCAAACAAAACTAATAGAATCTAATTAAATAAACGCCAAAAAAAAAAAAAAAAAAAAAAAACCCATGAAGAAAGATACATTAGGATACAAAGTCCACTAAAAAATGGGTTGCTAGTAGGGATGATGCCTACTTTTCTTGCGAGTCGTTGGTGACTTGATTATGAATTCGCTTGAAATCCATGACCTATTTATTTGAGAATCATCAGACAACCAGCAACACAAGCGGCCATCTTCACCCCCTGTCCATCCAAAAATGCCACTCCGCTGCATACTTGACATGGGCAACACACTTCTGACAACACCTGCGTGCCCGCCCTCAAGAACTGCTTCTGGAGATCCTATTGCTGCCACTCCATTATAGTTTACCGGAAAGTAGCCGATAGTGCCGGCATTAGTACCACCAATCACCCATAGTCGCTTGGCTTCTTCCGAGTAGTGACAATCAACAAAATAATCTATCTGCAAAAAAAGAAGGGCATGAGGTGGCTCAGAGCAGCACAATCTGGAAGCTAATTTGTTTGCATCCTCTAACTATAAGTTCCGATTATGAAACAAATGTCCAAAATTCATTGCTTTGGGCTGCTTATCATCTAATGAAAGTCCCGGAATTGCATGTTGGATTTAGCTTAGGTTTTGTTAAAAAAAAGAAAGT
This sequence comes from Corylus avellana, assembly GCF_901000735.1. Lineage (NCBI taxonomy): Eukaryota > Viridiplantae > Streptophyta > Magnoliopsida > Fagales > Betulaceae > Corylus > Corylus avellana. The sequence goes on from NC_081542.1 coordinate 15,012,142, forward strand.
GAAATTAAATCTGGACGTTGAAAAAACTACAAAAGATTCCCTGTAGTTTTTTTTACAGAACTTACGCCAAACACCTGCCAATAAGAAGACATGGCTCCGAGTGGGTAGCCAAAAAGTTCTAAAACAAGTTAATTCGAAGACCCCAGTTTCATTGCTCTATTATAACCTGAATATGGTGTGTTTAAACGAAAGAAGTACCGAAAAAAAAAAATTACGCATTTATGTATTCTCCTAATTGATTAAAAGGGGCACTTTCTACCAACATGAAAGACTTACCTGATCTAATGTCCAACTATTAGAAGCTAATGATCGAGCATCTTGGAAGCTTGCTTCATTTTTTGCACCTTCCAAGTCCCAAACACTATGAGGGGAAACAATTCAAGTAAGTTATCAGCATTTTACATATATTGTGGCAGCCAATCAGAGTAAAAAATGAGATAATCTAAATATTTAACATGAGACATATTGGAGAGGTGAGACAAGAAATCTGATTCATGGCATAATGTAAAAAAGAACGGAGGAATGCTAGGGATCCCGAAGGTTTTCCCGAATTTTGTTTCCCGACTGACGTGGCATCAACCACGTTGCAGGAGATAACAAAAAATATCAAAAGAAAAGAAGCTTCCCTCTCCTCTGTCGGTTCACGTTCCCCAAACCACAAGAACCTCTCCCTCCCTTGCTCACCGTCCACCGGCGACCTCCGTCGCTCACCTTCTCTCACTCCGGCGCAACGGTTCAGGCACTGGTGAAGAAGAATGGGTTTTGCTCTCCCTCTCTCGCTCCTGTCTCTGTCACTCTGGTGCAAAAATCTCTGGCCACTAGCAAAGGCTCTCACAGAAGACTCCGGCGAAGGCTCTCTCTCTCTCTCCATGCGTGAATCTGGAAGGGTCTTTGGCCTCCAGCACGTACACATAGAGCCTCATATCTAGAAAACTTCTCCACCTCTAATGCCTTTAAAACAGAAAACCCAAGTTCTTGAATGGGTTTTAAAGTTGAAGAGAGTGATTGTTGTTGCAGGGGGAGAGAGACTTGTATGTGAAGAAGCCATGAGGAAACGTGGATGTGAATGCAAGGGGACACGAAGGAAGTGAGTGGAAAATATGGAAAACTGCAGAGAAAAGAAACTGCATTAATTGGGTTTATTGGTTTTCCGTTTCAAAATTATGATTTGAACTGTTCTGAAATTTGATGAATTAGGAGTGATACTATTAACAAAGACGTTTACAAAAATTTTAATAACCGATTTTGTGTGCTTTAACTATAACTTAATGCGGTGGATCTGGTGAATGGTAACGATTAATTTGCTAAAGATTTCGTTTTGGAATTATATTGCCATAACACCCATTTGTTGTTGTTCTCTGTGTGTGTTTTTTTGTCATTTCTTGGATTTGGTAATGGTTGATTCAAACACGGTTTAGTTTCTGGTAGTTTTTTTCTGTCCAAATGAATCAGACAAGGTTTCACGTCTGCTTAGTGCTTGCAAATGTTAGATGTGCTTTGGTGTGCTTGATGCAGATGGCCGGAACTCGTTCTTCTTCGCCGGTGACAGAGATCGCCGATGGAGGGTGAGCGAGGGAGGGAGAGGGATTCTTGTGGTATGGGGAACGTGAGCCGACAGAGGAGAGAGAAGCTTCTTTTCCTTTGATATTTTTTGCTTTCTCCTGCAACGTGTCTGATGCCACGTCAGTCGGGAAAACCTTCGGGAGCCCTAGCATTTCTCAAAAGAACGTGTCTTGTTAGTGTGTACGTGTGCAGAGAGAGAGAGAGAGATTGCCAAGTCCCCTGCACATAATCTTGTAAAAGTTTGTCGTAAAACACCCCAATATGCCTCATGATTCCCAGAGGAAGCTCAAGGAGTCGAATTTACCTAAGGATATATTTCCAGTAACGTACTAAATACCAGCTAATGGGAAAAGATTAATACCTTAAGGTCTCAACATGAGTCAAACACCAAAGCTTTTGGTAACTCTCTCCAAGAAATCCCACTTTCCCAATTGAAGTTCCCACATTAATCACCTACATTATTGTAACTGTCAATATCATATAGTTATAGAGGAAAATCTATTTAATAGCTCCAAGAAAATAAGAACTTGTCAACCAAGACACCATTCAACTAAGAAAATAAGCATTGGAATGTTTATCATGCGGAATGGCTATTCCACTAAGAAAAAGGAATAGCTTTTATTAGGAATGGAAAAATGTGAAATACAATAGCCTTGATGTTAGATTATATGATAAGGACTCTAACACTTGGAATAACTATTCCTCAATTTAAGGAATAGTCATTCCCTTGTGCCGTGAGAATGACTATTCCAAGGCTATTCTATTCTACTATCTTCCATTCCCAATAAAAGCTATTCATTTTCTTAATGGAATTAGTCATTCCGTGTACCAAACGTAGCCAAAATGTGTCACAATATGGCATTAAGTGTATCAAATAGTAAGTTTTTGTGGGATGCCTTTTCTTTTAAAGTAATTTATGTAAGACATCTTGCAGTTGAAAAAAGAACATTTGCCCCTTTTTTTTCTAAACTAAACACAAAAAGGACTCTTCTATGAGGAGTAATCAGTGTGCTAAAGAGTAAACAAGTATTGACTAAATGTGCACAACCAAGACAATTTCCATCAACAAGGCAACCTATGTCCCTTATGCAGTGACATGCATATATTAATAGTATAATACCACTGAGATGGGTCCTAAGTAAAAGAGATGGCTATGATTTAAATTCTCCAAGTGGTGCATTGTCTTGCTCGTAGGACCTTCTAACAAGTAAAATTCTACAAGAATTTACTTTCAATGGTCGCTAGGAAGTTTAACCATCAAAAATGTAAAATTGTGAATTAGAATATTGAAATATAAATAAATGATCCAGAAACACTTTTTAACCACAAGGACTTAAAAACACACATATCTATGAGAATGACTACATAACACATAAATACAAAGAAGACCTACAATGAATAAAATTATACTGGTTTTTCCAATAGAATACGTCCCATATTTGAAATGGGCTATACAAGATCTTTTTCAAGGGTTCAACACCTCATGGGTGCAAACAATCCCTTGGGGCTACACCCTCTGGTGAAAAGCCAGCGATTTAACCAGTACTGTGTAGGGAAACTTCCAAGGGTGCGGTGCACAGGACCGGGGTTTGCTCTGCAGGGATGGGTCCGAAAGGCCCTGTCTTGGAGAGGTTCCCCAACATTAAAAAAAAAAAAAAAAAGATCTTTTTCAAGGAGTTATCAAATATGATGATAACCTCAGGTGTATTCCGAAAACAAGAAATTACCCTATAAATTACATGCTAAATCACTGCCACTAAATTTCCTAACTACCCAAAGCCCACTTGCATTTTCAGCAATTGTTTCTCAAACGGCCAATCATTTGCTCTGATCAACATGTCTCCCCATAGCTATAGAAACAACTTACCAGTTCATATATATTATCCATAAACTCATTTGACCAAAACAGTGAAACAAATAAAACTGAGAATTACAGGCTTGTGCTTACTGATTCCAGATGATCATCGTCATTGATTTCTCCATCAGTATCAAATATACATATCAATCCATCTACAGATGCAGAAACAAGCTTGTTTCGATGGTCAGGGACAAAGTGAACCTATCAACAATCACGAAGCTTTAGAAAACCCAGAACAAACATGTGTTCCAAACATGAGCTATATAAATCAAGTAATAAAATCTCATCATCACTGCATCATATCAACGGACCACAAAAGCACTCCAGACAAACAATTTTTTTTATGAAACTATTCAAGAAGTCTGCGACAAAACAGGTTGACAACTACAATTCATCTGAGAAGTATCACACACTAAATATAATGCAAGCTTGCCCAATATAGAGTGCCATAGCCTTCCAGAAAATCAACCTCAAGCTTTACCAATGCAAGCCCCGACCAGAATCAACTGATACTCCTGACTACACTATCAGTTTTTGCATTCTAACCACACTTCAAGTACTTGAAAAGGAGAAATTAAAAACTAAGCGATGTCTGCCTACTCATAAACTAGTAAATAAGGGCACATCATTCGACCAAGATATATAGACATATTTCACAGGCATAGGCATCTGAACAAACCTGCGTAACATCATCCACATGGGAGTCCTCCAAACAAGCAACTTGCTTTTTGTTCCTCCAATCCCAGAAGATTATCTGAGTTTATTAGTCATCATGCAAGAAAGGATAATCATTACTTTGTAAATGGTTATATACAAAGTAATGAAGAACTTCAAACACATTATCGAGGAAACATCACCAGAACTAGCAAATAATTATCTCATCCGGAAAGCTAACATTCATAACGCTCTATATGATTAATTTCCTATACAGACATCAAACCTGAGATTTACATCCTGCAGCAAGAAGATTATCTGTTGATCCTCCAAACGAGAAGCTAAAGACCTCTTGCGAATCGCCAGCACTTATACATGAAACCTGCATTATCAATAATCAACAAAAGAAACAAAAACCAGAATCCCTCATTCTTAAATGAATTTACTACCAAAAGCACTACAAACATTTAAATAGCACATAACCATAATGATGCACATTATGTATATGCAGAGAGAGACCAAGGAGCTACCTGCTGGAATGACCTCGTGTCCCAAGCTCTAATGGTTCCATCAGAAGAGCAAGAGTGCAATACATGTGGAGCTGACGCGCCTGAGCATGATATATGATTTATGGTTGCAGAGTGACCCCTACACTCTCCATAGTACTGACCAGTCACTGGTGAGTACAGCTTCACTGCATTTGTTGACAACGACACCGCCATTGCCGTCCAATCCTCCCTTCCATCCAAAACCCAGACAACAAATTTACCCCTCTAAATCGAAAATTATTGAAACCCATTTAATAATTAACCGTTCGGTTCCCGAGAAAGTGTAGGAAAAGCACAAAATAGCGAGAACCCACGAACCCAGTTGAAAACTTTGATTATCTCAACTTATAGTTGGTATATAAGGCTCAAAATCCAATCTTTTTTTTCCTCTTTTCCCAAATTTTCTCGGGCAAAAAGAACAGCAACAAAGGAAAATTAAGTCATAGTAGGGGGGAAAAAAAAAAAAAAAAATTGAACCGTACTTGGGGACGATTTGGAAAACGTAGTCGTCGCCGAAGTTGGTTTGAATTGAGTTTTTAAGACCGAACCGCTTACAAGAGTTTGGATTGAGACTGGAACGAGGTTGTTCTTCGACATCCATGTCCGTGGCCTCCATCTCCATCGTCTCCGTGTCCTTGAGCTTAAATGAAACTACTAAAAAATAAAAATACCTCCCTTTTTTTTTCAAGTAATAAAAAGACCTCCTTGTTATCAGGGTTTTAGGGGTCCGGATCTCCTCAGGTCAAGAACACTAGTAGCTTTCTGCAACCAATCACTTATTGCCATGTAAAACGCTTCTTTTTGTTATTTTTGCCCTATGTTCTATATTCTTTAGGGCTTTATAAACATCATGTCATGCTCCTAGTTTGAGTGTTGTTTTGTAGAGGAATCGAGCCCAAACTAATTTTTTGTTTTAACCAACTATCCTATGATTTTTATAGCCCATATTAAATTTTACAAATTCGATGTTATTTGAAATTTTAAATATGGTTGTTCCATGTTTAAATGGTACATTATTAAATAATAAAATATTTAAACTCTTTAGGTTCTCTCTTTTTTAAAGAGAGAAGCTCTTCATTCTCTCTAGGTCATCATCTTCTTTGTTAGGCTCTTCTCCACCTATTGCGGTTGTTCTGGGCGAAGAGGAATGGATTTTTTTTTCCTCTTTCCTTCCTTCCACTCTTCCCATTTCATTGTCCTTTGGTTTTCCCTTCTCTCTCCTTGTTTTATCTGTGTTTTTTCTCCCATTCTATCAACATCGCCACCACCAAGAGCTTTGATTTGGCCAAATTTGACACAAATTTGGTCAGATCACATGGGCCCCACGAGCAGTACAACCAAAATTGCTGAATTTTGAATTTTTATTTGTCTTGTTATTTGCTTTTATTTTCTATTGTGGTTTGTAGGCTTTAGTCTCTTCGTCCCTATGTGGTTTTATCTTGTCGTTGAGACTTTTGTTATTAGAGTTCGTTTCTCCTCGTCCATGGATCCTGATTGATTTTCAGCATTGCCTCCTCCTCAACAACATCAACCTCTTTTTTGTTGGTTGTTACTGCTTCCAAATGGAGGTTCAGGAATGGTTGAGGGACCTTTCAAGGTTTGTGTCTCTTCTCGTGCCCTTTAGTTTGTTTCAGTTACCGCTTTATGTCACCCATACAAAGGACCGGGTCGTTTATGGTCCATTTGAGGTCATTTATGAACCAATTTTCTATTTTTTGTTCTTATTTTTGGCATTGTTTCTTTTGGATATGTTGTTGGGGGAGCCCAGCCCCCTTGATATTTTGTTCCCATATAATCCCTTTTTCCCATATTGATTAGAAAAATAATAATAATAAATGCAATAAAATAAAATTTTAACTGTAAAATAAATATTTTCTTTTTCTTAGTGTTCCATGAATATAGGGTTTTTTTTTTTTTTTTAATTACACATAATTTGCACTTGGGCTCAATGTAAGCTCTTTAACAAAACTTGCTATGAGCTTGGTATGCTTTTAACACACACAAAAAAAAAAAAAAAAACACCCACAAGTATTTGCATTTGCCAATTGCCACTCATTTAATTGTCAAAGCAGTGATGTTGTCCCTACATTAACTAGAATATCTTAGGATTTTTTTTCTAAGCAATACAGGAAAGGAAAAAAATGATAAGAGAGTATCTTTCTGACTATTAATACGAACAAAAGAAAGAAAAAAGAGAGTACTTAGGACAATTGTTATAAGAAACAGCCCGTGACCTGAAATTAGCACTTCAAGTCTTTGAGGCTGAGTTTTATATAATATGTTTGGGTACAATTATATTATATCAATCATTTACTATTGTGAGTATTAACCAAAGGTCTAATACCAATACTTTCAACCAAATCATATGAGGTTTCACCAATCCATAGCATGCATGACATTTGTCCCTTTGATTTGTTTTGTCACGCAATTTTTTTCCGTGTGAGTGAGTTCCACACTCTTTTTTATGAATAACTTTATATTATCGTCAGCTATTAAAGGATTCAGCGGAGGGAAATCTTAGCATCGGTTAGGAAATCACCTTAGCTTAAAATCTTAATCGTATAGATTTATCTTAATCTCCTTAGTGCTTCACAGCAATTGAACACCCTCATCTTGCAAGCTGATTTTTCAATTATACATTTTAATTTATATCATTTGAAATCAAAACCAACCACCATATCGAATATGGGATCAGTCGTAACTCTAAACTCATCAACTATGAGACCAAAGATCGAATTAATTGTGACTTCGTGGCCAAATCCTAGCTAAGGGGAGACATAAGATCAAATGAACTGCTGATTTGTAGCCAAATCCTAGAAAGGGCGACCTAGAGGCTATAAATAAAAATGTCGGTAACATACGGCCTTTCCTCCTGACTCTCAAGTCTCAAGCTCCGATTACGACCTCTTCCACCCCTGAACCTATGACACCTATCTCTTCCGAACTCTATCTACAACTACATTTCTAAACAGGGTGACAACAACTCTCTCCTAAATAGGATTGAATAACATGGTCCTCACGACGTTCATAGGAGACTCCCCAGCTCCCAATAAAAACTGACAGAGAAAACCTGCCCGTCCAGTCCAGTCCATCGGAATCTATAACCTTCCGACCAGCAAATGAGGGATAAATAAGAATCAAATCCAGATATCACTTGGAATTATCATCAATGAAACAAAGTTACTAAACATCCTAAGTTGAAGTAAAAATAGTATTTGCCTGTCTGTAAGACAAATTAATGCTTAGCGAACACAATATATTGTGCGAACCTGAATATCAGTAAAATCATCAACTCCGTTAGAGCAAACAACACGCATTGATTGATGCAGTCATAGAGACTGACACAATTTAACCCTCACAAATTCAAAGCCATAGTTAAACCCGATTCTGAACCACCCCCAGCACAACATTATGTGCTTGGAGCAGCTTCTTTTCTCTCTTCACTTTTAACAGCATCTCCTACTTCCGCCTTCTCATCTCCTTCCGGCTTTGCGACTTCTTGCTCTAACATAACAGAAAACAAAACATGGTATTGTTAAGGAGATGTATAAAAGAATTTTCAATCACCTCCTCCAACATGAAACAAAATGCAAGTTCACTACTGTGTTAAATTGAAAGTCTAAGGTAGAGGCAAAATGGCAGGTCCCCTACGTATGCATTCTGAAGCAACTACAAATTTCTTCTTCCAAAAAATAAGATCAAAGTTCAAAGTGAACATACAAGTACCAACAACCATATCTGCAGCCTTCTACATTTAATTTTTGCAAGTACCTCTACAGCTTTGTACATTTCCTAATCCATGCTTCTTTAATTAACAAAAACCATCAACTCTGCAACATTTCCACAATGACATGGTATCTGAACTAATTAAACCATTGGAGCAAGATGACAACTAATTGATTACTTAGTAAGAAGAAAGACAACAGTGAACTTCTCCTACTAAGATATAAATCAACCTTCAGCAATAGCACCCAAAAACAGCTTGAAGCGTGTCTAATTGCAAATTTGTTTTAAAAAAAGTGAAGGTCAGCATCCACCATGTGAAGGCGGAGGCCCCTTCACTGAAAGTGGAGGAGCTGGATCTCCCCTCCCCACCTTCCGCACTAACAAGGGATAAGGATTGAGAAACCATTTTCACGGTTCAAATTAAATTTCTTTGTATATGTTACTACCTAGTAAATATTTAGAGGAAGTGGATGTCCCCTCCCCCACCTTCCCCATTGACAAGGGGTGTGCTCGCAACAGCCTTCTCACCCCTGACTATTTTTCTTTTTTTTTTTTTTTTTTTTGGTTTTATGAGAAAATGATATAATTCTACTATTTTACTAGGGAATCTGTACAAAATTGGGAGGTAATGATTGATTTAATAATGGAAACAATCTCAAGAAGTTAAAAGATAAAATTAGAAACCCAAGTAGCAGTTTGATAAAATGTTCAAAACTTGGGGAATAATTCAATAATTTTTCCTTTTTGTTTTGTTACTTTATGTTTTAAAATTGTTTTCATTACCACATCCAAACACTTTTCAAATATTTTTTCTTTCATAAAGACTGTCCAATTTCTTTTTCTTTCGGAAACACTTTTCTTCATGCTAATCCTATCAAGTCTTTAGATAAGAATCCCACCTAAAACTTTTCAAAACATAAAACAGAAACCACATTTAGAAAACTTATCCAATGGTACTCTTGCTCTTTTTCCTTCTACCTCAATTATTTTTCAGCTCTCTTTAGGTGATCTAAGTATAGAAACATGTTTGCTACTTCTACAAATCGAAGGCATAATTAGTTCCTGACAATTTAGAACATAACCAGATAATCCATCATACAATTTTTTGCACTACAACATCCATCAACTAGAAACACTTAATGATTTGTTACCTTCATCATCACTATCATCAAAGTCACCCATTCCATCATCACCCATGCCTCCCATGCCTCCCAAGCCTTCCATGCCTGCCATGCCTCCCAAGCCTGCCATGCCGCCCAAGCCTCCCATGCCTCCCATGCCTCCCAAGCCTCCCATGCCTCCCATACCTCCCAAGCCTCCCATGCCTCCCATGCCTTCCATGCCTTCCATGCCACCAAATTTCTGCAAAATAAACCAATAATTAAGTAAACAAGCGCATAACTAAAAGTGAAGGTTCAATATCAAAGGCCCATAAGCTACTATTCCCCTACCGAGAAGTCCATTCCTCCCAAATCCAAATCATTACCACCTGATCAAAACAAGTAAAAGTCAATTAATTCCAAACTAAACACATATCAGCATTTTCCAACTTAAACCAATGCAATTTAAAGAAATAAAACTTGGTCCACCAAAAATTAGTACCAGCAGTATCCTCGTCTTCATCCACCCATTTGTCCCAATCTACTTTAACAAAATGTGGAGCCTTGCCATCTTCACGTAGCAGCCTCTTCCACCACACTTTCTCTGCCTTATCCACGATACAGAATATGCTCCTTACTCCTATATTTATTTTGCTTTCCTACACCAATGAGTGGAGATGAACAACAAACACATAATAAATAAATTGCCGAAAGAAATAAGTATTTTCCAAACCAACTCGCAGCATAAACACATGCTTCCATATCATTGCATCGCACACAGCTCTAATACGACATAACCATTCTTATTTGTTCTAGGAGAAAATATTGTTGAATGACCATAATTGATTTGGATAACTGAGAACCCAATTAACTAATCATCATTCACTTGTCTAGAGAAAAAAATTGATCATCATTGCCGGGCAACATGAGCAACTTAAGACTCAACAAATGATGACTTGATGATCGATAACAGCAGAAATTGGCAAACACTTTCTTTCTTTCTTTTTTTATCTCCTTTTTGAGAAGCATATAGAAAACACAAACAAACAACTCAGTAAGATTTACGTCCTATGAATAATTGGTAGAGAGCTTCCTTACCTCTACATTAACCTTATCAAAAAGATTCAACTTCAGCTCATAAAGGTTGTCATCCACTCCCGCACTGGCAGAGAAAATGAAAACTCCTTCTGGCTCAAGCTTAACCTTTGCATTTTTGGCATCAGGCAATAGCACTGTAATGTAAACCTCGTTCACCCTCTGGGCCCACTTCACCTCAGGATGACGACTACAATGTGTTGAAAATAAGAGAGAAGACAGTAATTTAAAAAATGCAACAAAATAAAAATAAAGCCGCACAATGTTGGAAAGCATTCATTAGGGAAAAAAATATAGTGAAAATGCAACAAGGTAAAAATAAAACCTTGGAAGTATCAATCTAGTGAAAATGCATGGGAAGAACCATTTACAAGCATTTAAAGTATTTTAGTTAGAAGCTCTAACGCCATGACAACACATTAACTTCACCTATTCTTTAGCTGATAATCTAATTAATAGAAAGGCTAATTTTATTTTAGCAATGCAAAAACCTTATAGCTATAACATCTCCCTGCAGACTGCTCAATGTCTAGCTAGGCCCAACAAGTATTCTAACATTTATCAGGGACAAATACCATAGGCCCTCTAATGTTCTTTCAAACAGTAAATTTCTTTGATTCCACCACTTCCTTCGTTTTTTTTTTGGATTTGGGGGGGGGGCCAGTGTCACGAAGACACCAGGCTAAGAGTGTGTTAGGCACTCGATTTCCCATAACAAAAGTGCGATTTTAAACCAAATCGCAGAAAATGTATTGTTTGGGAGTGCATTTTTTAAAATTTGCAATTTCAAAACATAGAAAGATATGCATTTTCAAATTAAAATTCATGATTTTAAAAACTGAGATACTTAACTGTACTTTTAAAAGTCTTTTCAAATCACACTTTTTATAAAAACTATTCTTAAATCGCAAACCCAAACGGACCCTAATTGTTGCAATGTAATTCAATGTCCAACACACAATAGAAACTGAAACATATCGCAAGTGGCCACAAAAGAGGCCTGCCTTAGTACTGAAACATGGGGCAACAGGTACTGCTACTTGAGGTGCTTACCCACTCATCCTAAGCCCTTTTGCAGGCTGTTTAACGCTTAGTGTTGCCACTTAAATCAACTCCACAGCTGGTAATTTTAACAACCCTCAATTAATTAGCTGAGGGATACTATGCATACTGATACAGATATGATTCCACTGTGAATATAAAATGCCCACCAAAGAGGCCTACCTTAGGATTCAAACGTGGGTAATTGATACCATTACTTGAGGTGCTTAGTTACTGATCCCAAGCCCTATTGACTCCTCGGATAATAATTTTGACAACTTAATCAACTAATTTGCACACAACCATTACGCATGTAGATATGATTCCACCGCGAGGATCAGTGGCCACCTAAGAAAGCTTTGCTTTTGGATTCAAAACCATTTTCGAATCCTAAACACCTAAACCCTTTCTGCGTTAATTTTTTTTTCCAGGCTTAATTATATACGAAGATAAGCATAAAGTAAACGATTCAACCGCTGCATCTGATGACCAAACAACCACATTTCATACCATAAATATTTGACAACACAAAAACTCTAATCCCCTGTTTGGCTGCCGAGAAAATGTACAAACAGAAAGCAAACCGAACAATAAAACAATCACAGCTGCGCATAAAACAATATATTATCCAAAAAAAAAAAAAAAAAAAAAACACCACGAAAAACAATAAAACTCAAGATCGGGTTTTCTCGAGAACCAAACAGATCGAGGAAATGGTGAAGGAAGGCATCAGTGGCACCAGCGTAAAACGAAGGAACCAAATGGGTTAGAACACAGAAATTCAGAAACGGAAGAAAACGTAAGAAATGAAGCGAAGGGTTACCTCATATTGGCTAAAAATGGTAAAGAGAGGCCGTGAAACCCTAAAAACGAAGCGAAGCGTGAGTCTAGTAGTTTCTCTCAGTTATGGAGTTGAAAATATATAAATATATGACGCCCTCGCTTCTAGTACTTTCTACTCAATGCACCGCTTCTCCTTGCGTATGAATGCTCGGACTCTAGTTACATATATAGCCCAACATTCCAAACCATATATTATTATTATTTCTTTTCTTTTCTTTTCTTTTTTTAGAAAAAAAAAAAAAAAATCTTTCTTTTATCAAGTCATCATGCTTAAAATTTATCAAATTACCACTCATGAAAGGCATCGATATCAAAAGGCTCTCTTTGTATCCTTTAACTAAACTATTAATAGCGATGAGTGACACATGACCATTCGATCGTGTTTGTGTTAAATAAAAATTAATGCACATGTAAAAAATTTAATCAACTAACTTACGTGTCGTGCTATAAATATGTAAGCAATAACTTACAAAAAGTGATAGATCATCTGTTGTAATAGAGAGTGATCGTGTAATTATCCTTATTTGTTGTGAGTCGGCCACTCGTATTTATTGTACGAGAAGGTAATTGTGTGGCCACTTTCACTTGTTATGGGAGGTGCTGGTTGCGCGACCATCAGAACTATTCATGCTGGTTTTATTATTATTACTATTAGTTCTTGCTAATCATTAATGATGTGATGGAACGAGGTAAAGAAAGTTATTTGATAACGATGCAAACTTTAAAGAGCAATTTAATAAATTTTTAACTTTCAAAATGATTTGATAATAAATGAAACTTTAGGGATGGTGTGAGCATCTTTTGTTTTCTACACCAAAAAGGCAAGGGTAGTATTCTTACTTCGTGGACACTCAAGATGAGAGACTTAAAGGGTAGAAATCATAAGACGCTGAGTAATAATCTAAGCATTATTTTTAATTTATCAAGGATTTCTTTTGGTTTATTTTTTATTTAAAAAAAAAATAATAGCCATAAAGGAAAGTAGCTGATCTAAGCATAACTAGATCCAACGGGTGAAAAGGTGACACGCACCAACATTCCTAACCATCTCGCTTGCTTTGGACTCCTTCCGTTGGTTTTTTCATCTTTTAGAAAAAGGTAAATTATTCTTTTTTCTTTTCCTTTTTGCTTTTAGTTATCCTTTTTAATTTTGATATATTTTTGTTCTCCAATTTAGTGAGCAAATAAAAGGAAGCCCAACCCAACGCTACAAAACCCCACTCTGGGCTTGATTTGCTATTGGTTTTTGAGAGTTTGTATAAGGCAAATGAGCTCAAGCCTGCAAGTGCCAAAGCCCAGCCTAGCCCTAAGAATAACTTGGTCTTATTAAGTTCAAGCCACAACTTTCCTCTTCACATATGTTCTTAGTTTGGGCTGGGCCTAACATGGCTATCACTATGACCTATGCAACTAGTACTTTTTTTCTTTTTCTTTTTGACATGTCCACACAAGGAAAGGGAATGGGGGATTCGAACTAGTAACCCTCGCTTCATGAGACGTGATCCACAGCTGATTGAGTTACTCCTTAAGGACCTATGCAACTAGTACTAATTGGATGGTAAATGACAAGTGCTATTGATCGGAATTCACATCAATTAATTGTTGTTCAAATTGTTAAGTAATTTAGACAACTATTATGAGAGAGTTCATGTAGAACCCAACTGTCCAAAATAAATTTTGGGCTGCATGGCTATTTATGCAGACAATTGGATTCACATGAGCTCTCTCACAACAACTGCTTTTTGGGCAACTAATTGCTCTAAATCCCAATCTGAGATCAGATGCAATGAGGCTGATCATTACATAATGTACAAAAGGGAGTTTCATGTAAGAGGGCATTTGGGCCCCACTCTGATGGAGTAGATACTCAATCAGCCCAATCAACTTGTCTAAACAATCAAAATACTTACTCGGGCGGCCTGAACAGATGTTCAAGCATTTGTTCGAACGAAGTGGAACCCGAGTACCCTCTTAAATTAAGAACAATCTCATTGCACCATGTCTCAACCCCATGAAATATGTTGAGTTATTTTCAGACACCAAGGATTGAGTCCACCTCCTCCAATGTACTTCTTCATCTTCCTGTTTACATGCTACATATCATATCCCAATCGATGCAATAGTTTTTGCTAACAATGGAAGCCAAGAGTGTGGCTGTGGGTACGTGACTGGGAAGCAATTTTCTTCTTCACATGTTTATTTATAAACAGCAACATATGTACAAGACATCGTCCCTCGTTATTATTGTCTTTGTCCTTTATCGATGCAGTCTTGGTCTTTTATTTATTTTTCATTTTTTTATTAGCAACTGACAAAAACGAAATAAAAAGATGCAATAATTTCTACCCATGATTTGAACCAAAAATGATTTGACCTTTTTGGATTTGAGCCTTTGATAATAATATGGCTGCCTGCGGTCTCTCATGATTTTGACCCACAATCAAACTAAAAGTACAATGTCCTACATGTATTTTTTTTTTCCTAAATTTACATGCATGTGCATAAAATGCTGAAGGGTTTTCCCATTGGCATCCCCCGTAATAAGTTTCTTAAAAGTGGGCTTTTTAAGTCAGTTAATTGCTCAGCCTAATCGACAGGGACGAGCGCACAATGCCTAAAATGAAGCTGTATTTACTATATTTTCAACTCTTAACATGCACTTGAATTATTGACATCACATCATTTTTAGGAGCTCAATAATGTGTGTCTAAGTTAGGGCTGTTAAGTGAGCGAAGCGTCTCGCGAGCAAGCTCGGGCTCGGCTCGCATAAGCTCGGCTCGTATAAGCTCGGCTCGTGCTCGACTCGAATATTAAATGAAGCACTTCATGAACACAAATCCTGGCTCGAATATTAAACGAAGCAAGCTCGGCTCGACTCGGCTAAGCTCGTGAACAGCTCGTATAAGCTCGAGTGTGTGTATATATATATAAACTAAGTAATAGATAATTAATTATAAATCTCATAATTATTAAAACCTTAAAATTGCATTTATATTTAAGCGTTAGAGAATGAAAAATTCTAGACCCTTCGTGATGAAAGAGAGAGAGAGCAATCATTAAAAAAACCTCGATTCAATTAGAGCAGATCCAAACGAATGGAAGAAGAATTAAGCAGAAACTATTGAGGGAGATTGCGAAAGGCATAAACTATTGATGAATCAGATAGACCCAAACACTATCACTACATGTCTGGTGAGTGAGAGTGAGAGAGTGGGAAATGAGAGTTCAGGTGGAAGATCCGTTGTGACTGGTAAGGGGGATTGAGAGAGAGATGTTAAAAAAATATTTTTTTGTAGAGGGTGTTGTCCCAATGCAGTCTGAATGCAACCTGTTAACTTGTCCCACATTGTTAAGAAAACATCAATCTCCAAGTTTGCTTATCTATAAAAAGATGTATATCCTTTCTCTTTGAAACCAAATGCCTTGCTGTATTGACTCAGGCTCCATACTCGACTAGTCAGGCTAAGCAAATACTCATATGCAAACTAACTTCTTAAGCCGTTTAAGAGTACTTGAAGTTAAAAAAAAATTTTAAAACAAAAATATTAAATATAAGAGCCAGCTCGCGAGCTGGCTCGGCTCGACTTATTATTAGCTCGAGCTCGATTTTTTTGGCTCGCCCTTGAGCTCAACTCGAGCTCGAGCTCGAGTAAAATTTAAACGAGCCAAGCTTGAACAAGGAAAGCTCGCTCAAGCTCGGCTCGTTTACACCCCTGAAAGCTATCAAATCAAATTTGTTAGCTCATGAATACATTGGACTTGGTTACATCCTCATCATGTCTAAACTTAATTTTATTTTATTTTATTTTTTTGGTGCCAGCAGATTTTTGAGATCACACTTGCTACGAAGCTGAAACTTACTTGGTATGTGGGGGTGGGGGGTAGGAGACGCCTTACACGGGTCCGAGATTTGCCTTTGTCTTTTAGGGATGGGTATAAAAAGTGATCTAGTCTTAGGGGTTTCCTACAAAGAAAAGGAAATTGAATCATTCGGAGATATGTTTGTTTCTAGCTATAAACATTGATCTCTTTCTTCTGCTATATCAGAGTGACGAGTCCTAATTCACAGCACACGGCGTGCTTAACACGCTTGTGCAAATTTTTTTTTTTTAATTAAAAAAAAAAATTTGCACAGCACGCCGTGTGCTGTTTTGATTCACCCCAGAGTGACTATCTTGTTGGACTTCTGGCAAAACACTTTGAGCTTTTTCTTCCTTGTTTTATAGGTACTCTTGGTTGAGTAGTTGGCATACGATCAACTGGTTATTCATACATGATTAATTAAATGAGTTGGATTATGTTTATGTTGATCCATGCATATAGTCTTATACTGGTCATAAGTCTGTACAATTTAAATGCATGAATTCGAATTAATTGTCACCCTACAGTTTTAAACCTGGAATAGAACATAATATTAAACACAAAAATAGAAAAGAAAATCGGCTGCTGTGATGTGATGGCTGATCTGTATTGGACAGTGGATAGCTAGCTTGAGAGCTCAGTGTGTGATCCACATAACAAAAGACTTAGCTTGGAGATAAATTTCTTGCTGCATTTGGTTATTTGCGGTTGATTTATGTGTGGAAACTCAATTTTCAACTTGTCATATGAGCAATAGTCATCCTTCAATAAAAGCAAAGTAAAAGAAACAAAACTACATTGTCTTCCTTTGTTTCTTCTTTGCAATTCAGGCCAAAAATCATGTTGTGCTTTGAATTTGTTTCCCTGTCATGTTTTTCCTATCTTGTGACGTCACGCCTGACGAATTCAATAACTTGAAAGGTGAGGAAATCACGTGGCAATTAATCCTCACCGAAAACAAAATAAAACAAAAGACTAATTAAGGTTAATTTCAATTATACGATCGATAGTCAATCATAATATGATATTAAATATTAATAATTATTGTCTATTAATATAAATTAATGTGCTGGTCTATAGAATATTTTATAGAAATCTCATAAAGAAATTTGCTCGCGTGCGCTACAATATTATATTTATTGTTGGTAGGTGAAACTTTGGGATATGCATTATTGTTATGGAAAATAGAAAGAAAAAGAAAAAGAAATATATTTTTTTGTATTGTTATTGTCGTTTATTTAATAATTTGGCCCTCCCTTTGATATAATAGTTTCAGAGACGAATTGTCAGTTTCGTAGATAAGTCCCAATATATAAAATATTTAATTGAACTGTTAGTAGGTGATTCCCAATATATAAAATATTTAATTGAAATTGAAGCTGAATTGTGATGTCAAGATTTGAACTTGGAGCCTCTACTCTAATACCATGTTCAACTCCCACTTATTCTAAAATGTTAAATTAATAAAAATAGGTAAATTTATTCATTTAATTTATCTTCTAACAAAAACGACCACCTTAACACTATAAAATAAAAATATTATATATACATTAACACTATATATATATATATATATATATATATATATATATAGGACCACTTTATTTGTAAATCAATGACTGATTGACTTCCCAATAATTTTGATGAGATGCATGAAATTCCGTTTGCATTGAATTTCCTGTTATGTATCCCATCAATGTCCATACCGTATAGGTTCATGCATGTCAAAAGTCAACAGTCAAACGCATATGGGGAAATTAGCTAGGTTCATGCATGTCAGTGACTTGAGGTCCCAGACACTGAAACGTCTAAAACCACGAGCAACAACCTTCGCAGAAATTAAATGAGAAGAAATACGTACGTACTTTAATTTGGAATTAATAACAGTAAGAATTTCAGCATCATCACCATTAGGTCTTGGGAATTTCGTCAAGCGGGAAACATTTATAATAAAATACAAAATCAGTGGGGATTCTACAAGAAATTTGACCTTTAGCCGTCGTTAGTGATTAAAAAAAATCGTCGCAATTATTCCATTGATAAATGTTATCAACAACCACTTAATTGTTGTTGCTATTGTGTCATAACTCGCAAATGATAATGTTAGAGGTCGTTAATTGCAAATACTGCAACAACATAAATCAACAAGTTGTTGATGATAATTATTCACGATGACATAGAAGTCGTTGATGATAATTAAGTATTACATATAAGCTTTTCTTTTTTTCTTTTTTTTTAACAAGGGCATCAATGACGAAAGCTTAAGGTTGTCGCTAATAATTTGATTATCTTTGTATTGTTGTTGCTATGTTATTATTAGCAACGGCAATAACAATAATGTAAAAATGTTGCTGCTAATAGCTTCCCACTACAACTTGCATGCAAAAAAAAAAAAAAAATCCCATAAGCTTATTAGCGATTTAGCTATATCTATTAGCGATATATGACCCAAAATGTTGTTGTTTAATAAGATTTTTTTTATTTTTTTTCCTGAATTTAGCGACGACTATCAACGACGACCCAAAAGTCGTTTGGATTGTCATTGATAATCAACTTTCAAGGACGATTAGCAATGTTGGGTAATGGATCGGCCACGACACCACAATGGACCCCCAAAAGTATTGTTAACCTAGTACAAATTATCAACAAAAGGCTTAGGTCCAAGTTGTACCAGCCCACTGAGGGTAAAACGGGAAACTCATAATCCCTAAGAAGAAAAGCCACATTCATTGAGATCGTGGTCTAACTTGCAGCACTGAACCAAGCCACATGTTAGCATGCCCGAGCTAAGAGTGCCACCCACGTTCTGCATGAACGTGGCCGAGCAACTAGCAGATTCCATGATCCCATGATCTACCTTTCCAGCATTGCGCACGCGTAGTGGATCTTCAGGAACGTGGGGCCAAGAATTCGGAGATACTAACCGCTACTTGATGCTTATAAGGTATCAGAGCTATCTCCCGCTGGTACATCCCAACAAGCTTTTATCCTACATGTCCTATTTTGCAAATAACCCATCTCTCGAATTGCTGAATCACTATCCTTGAAAAATTATCAGCAACAAGCAAAAATCGTCGATGATGTCCGATTTAAGTTGTCGCTAAGAATTTAATAGTTAATGACCAATTTTTTTTTTTTTTTTAGTGTGCTGTGATTGTCTCTCTAGACTGTGGAACTGTAGCTGCATATGGTTTAATTTAAAGCAATAAAGCTCATAGTTGCTACAGTGCTCCCATAAATTTTCTAAAGAATCTTGTCATAGGTTGAAAAATGTCTGATAAAATGGGCCCTATGCTGGAAAAACCTTAACCTAATTAAATTAGGCTCAGCTTTCACGTTCTCCCATTCCCTTCACTGCCATTGAGACAGGAAGAGAGATGAGAAGCTAAAAAAGGCAAATAGCTCTTCAGTGCCCACTTATGGACACCATCATTTTGTGCTAAAATTCATGGCACAAAATGATGATGAATTCATCATCATTTTACATTAGGTTGATATATATATTTCTTTTATTGAGTCATTTATCATTCATTCAACCTAATGTATGCATGTGGCTAATTAGGGGTGTAACCGCCCGCTAACCGCTTAACTGCATTAACCGCTAACCGGTATAATCGCCTAGCGGTTAACGGTTATTGGGTCTACTAATCGTAACCGCTAACCACTAACCGCCTTTTTATATAATATATTTTTATAATTATAATTATAAAAATATTTATACATATAACATAATCACTTGATCATTAAATCACAATTTAAAAAAAAAAATAATTAAATCACAATTTGCGTATTAATATATTATCACTATAATTTATATGATTATATCACATGATCAATTGATCATTAAATCATTTGAATATATAATAATAAATTATACATATATAATATGACATAACTCATAAGTATACCAATTCATACTAATACAACAATTAAATATCTAGAGACTTATTTCCAATGTATGTTATAAACTTATAAGTTTATATATATTATAAATCTATATAAGTCTATATATGCATATGAATAATATAAATGTATAATATCAATACTTAATCATATGATTCAATGACAATTCAAATACTTTAATCAAGACTTCAAGTGAATCATATTATTAATGTACAATGATGATATGATTCGTATAATATCAAATTAAGTAATTAACATTGGATTAAACAATGACCAATGTGTTACTTATAAACACAATTTAAATATTAATGTATTATCATTATAATTTTAGTAATTTATATATTATCACTATAATTGATATGATTATATCACATAATGACTTGATCATTAAATCATATGATTATATAATAATAAATAATACATATATAATATGACATAAGTCATAAGTCATAAGTCTACAAGTTAATCATATGATTCATGTACAATGATAATCACAATTGATTCAATTGAATTAAACAATATATTACTTATAACTACAAATCTACAATTTAATTAAAGCATTATTAGATACTTTAGGAATTTAGGATTTAGGAGTTTGAACATTACCATTTACCATTAGATATTAAGTTCAATTCAAAGAAAAGAGATTATAAGTAAATATGATAAGAATTTAAATAATTAATCATATGAATCATATGATATAATTTAATGAGACTATATCATTATATAATATCAAATTAAGTAATTGACATTAGATTCAACAATGTGTTACTTATAATCACAATTGAAGTATTAATGTATTTTTTTGAAAATTTTTTAGAAAAAGAAATTTAACCATTTTTTGAAAAAAAAAAAAAAGAAAGAAAGAAAATTAACCATTTTTTGAACAATTTTGAATTTTCTGAACGATTTGTAACAATTTTTTTAAAACTGTTACAAATTAACCATTGATGAAGTTTTAATGTTTTATTTGTATCATTTAATGTTTTATTTGAACTTATTTTATATGCTTTGTGTTGAACTTTTTTTATATATTTTTTTATATGTTGTGACAGTTGTCTGAATTCTGAACTTTTTTTTATATGTTGTGTTGAGTTTTTTTATTTTTTATTTTTTAAAAGTTAACCGGTTATGATTTAATATTTAAGGAAATTTTTTTAAAGTACAAGTAAATATAAATTTTGGGTCAAATATTTTTGATTTTTTAATATGAACTCTTTTTATAGCAATTGGGCCCAAGAAGATATTAAAATACAAGAAAAAAATTAGGGTAAAAAAAAGCTCAATTTTAAAAAAGCGGTTAGCGGGCGGTTATTTATTTCGCTAACCGCTAACCGCTAGGCGGTTAGTGAAATCTACTAACCGCTAAGGCGGTTACGGTTAACAGTTATTGCCACTAACCGCTAACCGTAACCGCCTTTACACCCCTATGACTAATATTCACTGCTAGTGCATATAATACAGATAGTTCATTGTCGTTCTCTTATCTCTAAATTGTTATATATAACTGTTTCTATGAGGTTAATAAAAACATAAGAGCAACAGAGAATATTAAGTTTAAGTTAAAAAGGCAAATTACCTGAACAATTTAAATACTTGTTCAGACAGATGTTCGTAAAACTTAAACAACTTGTATGAACAGTTCGAACATCTATTCGAGCATGTATTGCATGCACTTGTTCAAATAAAGTGGAATCCGGGTATCCTCCCGTAGACAACCTCATTGTATTTGATCTCAAGTACCCCATGAAATATGTTATGTTATTTTCGTACAGTAAGAGGATAGAGACTTATGAATTATGATGGGTCATTTAGGCAATTATTAGGCCCATTTTGTCCTCCTTGCTCTGTTGCCACGTAATCATAGTTATGTATAAATCTTTGATTGACATGTTTGATGCAGATGCATGAAACTATCACACCAAATTTCATTTGAAAATTTTCTCTTATATGTACCATATAGCTAGGTTCATGTCAACAGTCAAACGTGGCAAGCTCAAGCTGTCATGTTTTTCAGCCAAAATGATACTGCTACATATTCAACGTTTTCATTACTTGAGGTCCAAGTCACTGAAACCACGAAGAACCTTCGCCAAAACGAAGATAAACATTTTTCTTGAGCACAACACATAATATATTCCATAATGGCAACAAAATAATCCATCTTTTTTTTTCTTCAAGGTTGCTGGAAACTAAATAAGGAAATGAAAGGGACAAAGAAACCAAATTGCTAAAGTACAAATTCCATCGGGTGCAATGAGTTGTCTGTAAGCCAAGTACATACTGTATTACATATAATACAGACAACTTATCGATCTCCCATCTTCGGAACACTTTGATATTAATTTTTCTATATTTAAGGTATGAGCAATGGGGGATATTAATGTTGATAGATACCCATCACCTATCATATGTTGGACGGACCGAAATGATTAATGAATAGTGAGCGATTTACAGTGACTCAGTGAGTGTACGTATGAGCCTTATCGATCTACCAGGCCCCGTGAGGTTCAGATCCCACCGCCTGTCACCTTCACAATACTGATCTCCTGGCAGTTGGCGGTGTATAATTAATGGTGCATTGTGTGGAACTATTATTCATCTTTCTTTTTTTTTTTCTTTTTTTTTTAACTTTTCGGGTACTAGTCAACAACCAACAAACACGTTTACTTTTATTTTTTATTTTTTTAAACTACAATTATTTTCTTTTAAACTAGCTAGCACCCAATTTATAAATATTTTTTCTTAAAATTTGGAAGGTGAGAGTCTCCTCCATGTACAAGCTCTTTCACATAACCTAACCTCCTTGGATAGATTTTTTCGTTAATCCAATAAAAAGTAAGTCACGTGATATTTACATTACTCAAAATGACAATAATTCAAAAAAAAAAAAAAAAGGAAAAGAAAAGAAAAGAAAGAGGATGAGACCCACTTCCATAGCCAACAATTGTTTTTATTTTTTATTTTAATCTAAAGAGATAATTATATTTGCACACGCCTTATTGGATATATAATGAACACTTTATGCGTTTTTTCATATCAATTAACAAGAAATCTTAATGGCAAAGGCTAAGTGAAAGGGCTTAATTAGTAGTTTGTAGAGAGACATTGCAAATTGAGTGGTGGTTTGATGAGAGCAAGTGTAAATTTTCATTACTTTTTGTTGACCTAATAATATATATACATGTAACACAAGTAAACATGCAATGACATCTAAGATCATTTAGGCTCCATTTGGGTTTGCGATTTCAAAAAGTATGATTTAAAAATAACGTTTAAAACGCAAAATTGCGATTTGGCTGTTACAATCGCAGTTTAGTCTTTAAAATTATGCGTTTTTAAAAAAAACATCTCCTTTCAAATCGTAATTTTTTAAAAACACAATCTTAAACAACCTATGTTTTGCAATTTAGTTTAAAATCGCATTTTTTATTTATTTATGAAATCACCAAACACACTTTTAAACAAGTAATAATTGAGATTTTAAGAAAATTTCAAATATCATTTAATTTATAATTAAATAATAAGAGGGACATGCATGATAATTGATAGCCTTGGTAGGTCATTATGTTTCCCACTTGAATCATAATTGATAGCCTTGGTAGGTCATTCAAAGGAGCGAATTATATGTTATACTGTTATAGAGTTGCTGACAAAACTCAAATTTGGCTTGTTTTGCTACGTACACTTTTTAAAACAAGCAAAAAGCATAAATAAATAAATAATAATTCAACACACAAAATATTCATAAAACACCCATTAGTTATTACTTTTCTAATTAAAACTTTTCAAAAGGTTTTTCAGCCTTTTAATTATGACTTTGAGATAAACAAAAAAAATTCAAAGCGAAATCAAAGGAGAATCTTGCATGAAAAACACATGGATCGAACGTGAAGCTAATTACTTTGACAATTTTGCTTTAGTCATGAAGAAATTGCCAGGAAGCAAGGGGAGAACTTGGAGGGTGCGTGTGTCAAAATTGGCAGGAAAATCATCAGAAAAATATAAGAAAAAAAATATATAATATCAGTTCGCTGGTGTGGTTTTATCTGATTTGCAATTAATTAGCTTGTGGTAGTATCAAAACAAACTCGGAGATCCTTAAGGCATGCCAAAAAAATAATTTTTTTTCCCTATAATCAAATTTTGTCTACTGATTTAACAAATTCTGTTAGTGTGACATTTACTTAAATATAAAACGTGTCGCAATTTTATTAGGTTTAATGTTTCACGTTATCGAAATCTATTAAGTTAGTAGATGAAATTTGGCTGTTAGTTGTTATGGACTCATTACTAGTTATGGTCCATAACAACTAATGAGTCCCAAGCCGTAACGGCAACGAAAGTCTCCTTCAATGTGTCAATTTTTTCTTTTTTTTTGACATGTCTGTATAAGAGGGAGAGAGAGATTCAAATTAGTGACCTCCGCTTCATTAGGCGTGATTCCAGTTTATTAAACTATCTCTTAGAGACATAATATATAAAGAACTGAGAGGCCGTTCAAAAAATAATAATAATAATAATAATAATAATAATAATAATAAAAAAGAACTGAGAGATAGTCTTGGATATCTAAACACGTGGCCTGCAGCATTTGCTTTTTATCAGTCAATGCATGGTGATCGTTTCTCGACGAAAACTATTCCAATTCATTTGTAAAACGACAACACTTCATCCCAAGAAAACAAAAACTTAAAAGCGCAACTGTACAAATAACTGCCCCCACGAGACCATGACGCTCTTCTGCGAAACCAAAAAAAGAAGACGGGTCAAATCTTCCTTGGGTTTGGACCGTTGGTAGATTATTCCGCCCTGCTGCGGCCACGTCACAACGAAGCAGACCCATAGGGGTTGTTTGGCAATCGACCTAAAGTGGTCCATAACTATTACTCAAATTTTCAACTATCAATATTCTTTTTTTCTTTTTTTCTTTTTTATATTATATCAATCATTTTTTTTATTTAAAAAAAAAAAACACTACAAAACATTTTTATTTTTTTATTTTTTCATACCTCTACATCAATCAATTTTTATTACAGTTTCAGATGACATAAATTTACTAGTTCATACAAACATATCTGATAAAATGGCATGTATCCCATACTTATTAAAAAAACATGTAAGAAGCACATGTTACTTATTAAGGAACACATGTCACTTTATTAAATAATTTTATATGAATTAACTATAAATCAATTTGTTCAAGCCACTAAAGCAATCCGACGCTGTCCTCAAGAGATAGCTCAATCGGTTGGGATTACGCCTAATGAAGTGGATGTCACTTGTTTGAATCCTCCTCACTTTATAGTGTGGACATGTTAAAAAAAAAAAAAAAAATTCCAGTCCAACGCCAAATGACTCCAAAGTGTTTTTTGGTAGTAGGAGAGTGGTTACACGTGCAGCGGTGGGAGGTGAGTCTGGACCTCTCTATTAAATTATTATTAATAGGTGCCAGCCAAGGTAATGAAAGAACTAAAACACATACGTATTTGGTCGAGAGGTCGCTCGATTTGTGTGTGTGTGTGTTGTCAGTGTGTGTGGAGATTACCATTTCTGCACGTCTATTCTTCAAAGGTTCAGTCTGGTCTTTTTTTTTTAAGTAATTTTTTTTAATTTCTTTCTTTAAAAAGATAATATAAAGTTCACTTAAAAATACGTTAAGCAGTTTTTTTTTTTTTTTTTTAACAAATTATTTAAAAATCGCTTAAAACACTCTACATGAATTTTCAATGAAATAAGTGTGATAAATTGGTGTGAATTTACTCTCCACCATTAACGGAGAGAGCCATTTTCTTTGTGGAATAAAGATAAGCAAATCTCTGTCTCTCTCTCTGTCTCGAGGAATATTATTTTAGCAAATGGTTGGCGTACTTGGGTGCCAAGGAACATATTTCAAGTGAAGACAATTTTCTTGGAATCTGATATATATATATATATATATATATATATATATATATATATATGTGTGTGTGTGTGTGTGTGTGTGTGTGTGTGTGCGCGCATTGGAAGCTTGAGGTAGCTCAGAGAAAACCTTCTCTTGACTTTTGAGTCTTCATCATCCACTGGAGGTGAGTTATGGTGTTTTGCATGGCTGGTTAATTCTATGACTAGGAAAACTCTCTGCTGTTCATCCAGTTACCTTTTACTCCATCGTTTTCAATTCTTCCAAAAGTTGCCATTTTTTGTTGTTGTTGTAATGGATGGTGAATCACCACTTGTCTTTAGTTAAAAAAAATGATAAGTTTAATTATTTAATTAATATTCTACACTCTTTTCATTTCATTTTCTTTGTCATTTGTTTACCAGTTTATTTCTATTTTCAACGATTCTTTTACATAGTCCAGGTTTTAAGGAGTATTTTGTAAGGAAATTGTCTTCTGGGTTTTAATAATGACGCAAAAGAAACTGACAACTTTTATAGCCATGGCTGTTTGGTCTGAATTGTTGTTGAAGGATTTTTTGTTCTTCCGAAATTGGACATTTGAATGGACTTGTCGTCCAATAAAGCTCCCGATGGGGGAGAGAGAGTGGCTGCTAGCTAGTTCTTCATTTCTCTTCTCTTGTTCTAATTTCGATGATGTTCATTTTCCAAGAAAGCAGAAGAAAATAGCTTTAATTCCGGGCATCGCAATATTTCAGGCTAGGAGATTGTGAAAGCTCAATGGGTCAAACTACACCATTATAGTCCAGTGAGGCGGTTGTGATTATCTCTGTTTCATTGATGTCATCATTTGTTGATTTTCTATTTCATACTTTTAATCATACTTTACATCTGTCATCTGTGCCTTCTGGTCTATGATTTCTTTTTTTTTTTTGTTTCATTTTGGTTAGTTTTTGGTGGGTGATTTACTTGGGTCAACCGTTTGCAGCATTCTGATACGATTTTCTGTTGTTTTTCAGGGAGTGAGAGGAAGAAGATTGACGAAAATCCAGCATTTGTAAACATGTCTTCAGGCTCAGAGTCTTGGATCACATCTGTCTCATGCTTAAGCCCTGTGATTCAATCCTCTGAGGGCACCTCTGCTTCAATCACAACATTCCAATGGCTAAGATTCATTTTCCTCTCTCCATGTCCTCAAAGAACTCTGTTATCTTCCGTTGATGTCCTCTTCTTGCTGGCGCTCTTGGTATTTGCAGTTAAAAAGCTCTACTCAAAGTTCAGGGGATTAAGCTCTGAGCTCCACAAGCCCCTCATCAGAAACAACAGAGCTTCTCTGAGGACTTCACTTTGGTTTAAGCTCTCTCTGATTGTTAGTGGTCTTTTAGCATTCTGTTACACAATTATATGCATTTTAACATTTAGTAGAAGTACCCAATTGCCATGGAAGCTGGTTGATGGACTCTTCTGGTTAATCCAAGCCATAACTCATGCTGTAATCACAATCTTAGTCTTCCATGAAAAAAGATTTCGAGCTGTTACTCATCCTCTGTCGCTTCGAATTTATTGGGTTGCAAACTTCATTGTTACTGCATTGTTTATGGCCTCTGGGATTGCACGTTTGGTCTCTGTAGAAGAACCCCCAGACCCCAATTTGACATTGGATGATATAGTTTCTATAGTTTCTGTTCCATTTTCTGTGCTTCTTCTTGTTGCTGCAATTATTGGGTCTACTGGGATCACTGTGGCTAGAGAAAATGATCAAGTTATGGACGTGGAAACCAATTTATATGAACCCCTTTTGAGCAAATCTAATGTGACTGCCTTTGCTTCAGCTTCTATAATATCTAAGGCCTTTTGGCTTTGGATGAATCCCCTGCTGAGTAAAGGCTACAAATCCCCTCTCAAGATTGATGAAATCCCATCCCTTTCACCTGAACATAGAGCTGAAAAAATGGTAGCTCTCTTTGAATTGAATTGGCCTAAACCAGATGAAAAATCAAATCACCCGGTTCGAACCACATTGCTCCGGTGCTTTTGGAAGCATATCGCCTTCACCGCCTCCCTCGCAATCGTGCGGCTCTGTGTCATGTATGTAGGGCCTATTCTTATACAAAGTTTTGTGGATTTCACATCCGGGAAGGGAAACTCCCCTTATGAAGGATACTACCTTGTCTTGACTCTCCTTGTGGCAAAATTTGTTGAAGTTTTAACCACTCACCAATTTAACTTCAATCTTAAGAAGCTTGGAATGCTTATTCGATCCACTCTCATCACTTCCTTGTACAAGAAAGGCCTGAGGTTGACATGTTCAGCTCGGCAGGCTCATGGAGTTGGGCAGATTGTGAACTACATGGCTGTTGATGCGCAGCAGCTGTCTGATATGATGCTGCTACTGCTACATAGTATATGGTTGATGCCTTTGCAAGTTTCCGTTGCCTTGGTGCTCCTATATAACTACCTTGGCGCCTCGGTGATTACGGCGGTTCTTGGAATTGTTGGTGTCGTGATACTTGTTATTATGGGTACCCGGAGGAATAATCGGTTCCAATTCAATGTGATGAAAAATCGTGATTCAAGAATGAAGGCAACAAATGAGATGCTTAATTACATGCGAGTTATCAAGTTCCAGGCTTGGGAGGAAATCTTCAACAAGAGAATTCAAACTTTCCGTGAATCAGAGTTTGGATGGCTTACCAAGTTCATGTACTCGGTCTCTGCCAATATTGTTGTGATGTGGAGCACGCCATTATTGATATCAACTCTCACATTTGCTACTGCAACTTTCTTGGGAGTTAAACTTGATGCAGGGACAGTGTTCACAACTACAACGATCTTTAAAATCTTGCAGGAACCAATCAGGGCCTTCCCGCAATCAATGATCTCACTTTCACAAGCAATGATATCACTTGGGAGGTTGGATAAGTACATGATAAGCAGGGAATTGACAGAGGATTCAGTGGAGAGAGAGGAGGGATGTGATGGTGGAGTTGTGGTGGAGGTTAAAGATGGGATGTTTAGCTGGGATGATGAAAATGGCGAGGAGGCTTTGAAAAACATAAACTTTAAGATCAACAAAGGTGAGCTCACCGCTATTGTCGGGACTGTGGGATCTGGGAAGTCTTCTCTCCTAGCCTCAGTTCTTGGTGAGATGCACAAGATAACAGGAAAGGTATGGATTCTGATGGGGAAATTTCAGGAGTTATCTTTTTTGTTTGCCATGAATTTAGATGTTGTCTATGAGTTTCGTTGAAGAAAATTTTCTGTTATCATAGCTGCTGGTCTATGTTATGTATGTGCATTGTATTCTGTAAGCACAATTCATATTAGATCGTTTGGGATTTATCCAATTTTTCACCTTTATCTAGATATTTGCATGGCAGAAGCTTAATCAGAAACAACTAATGGAACCCTTGACATTTTGCGGGTAACAGGTCAGGGTTTGTGGGACAACTGCCTATGTTGCTCAAACATCATGGATTCAAAATGGCACCATTCAAGAGAACATCCTATTTGGTTTGCCAATGGACACAGAGAGATACAGGGAAGTCATTAGGGTCTGTTGCTTGGAAAAAGACATAGAAATGATGGAGTTTGGAGACCAAACTGAGATTGGAGAGCGTGGAATCAATTTGAGTGGTGGACAGAAGCAGAGAATCCAGCTTGCCAGGGCTGTATACCAGGATTGTGATATCTATCTTCTTGATGATGTCTTCAGCGCTGTTGATGCACATACTGGCTCAGAAATATTCAAGGTCTTATTTTTCACTTTCTCCCTAGTTTAGACATTCCATGGAAACATAATGATATATCTTTTAGTACACAAATGATTGGACACAACAAAGTTTGTCACGCTGCTGCATGTTACTGTCTTTTAAAATATAAACATGCTGCTTGTTCAAGTGTTGCTATTATATATTAGATGCCTCTTTTGATCTCCTTAAGACCATTGTATTAGAAAGTTGTTGTTTATGACCAAATTGTACTCATGCCTTTTCACAGGAATGTGTGAGAGGAGCTCTCAAGGACAAGACCATTTTACTTGTAACCCACCAAGTTGATTTCTTGCACAATGTGGATCTTATCTTAGTAAGTCTTTATTCTTCATACACTCTCACACATGCATGTGTTTCTCTATGTGTATTTTAAGCACTTCTTTTGGCTTATAATGCCAGGTCATGAGAGAGGGGATGATAGTGCAGTCAGGAAAGTACAATGATCTACTAGATTCTGGCATGGATTTCACAGCTCTAGTAGCTGCTCATGACACGTCCATGGAACTTGTTGAGGCAGGCACCACCATGCCAGGTGAAAGTTCCCCAAAATTACCAAAATCACCTCATACCCCTTCCAGCCATGGGGAAGCCAATGGTGAAAACAACTCTCTAGACCAGCAAAACTCCGACAAGGGTACTTCCAAGCTCATCAAAGAAGAGGAGAGAGAAACTGGCAAAGTGACCTTGCTTGTTTATAAACTTTACTGCACTGAGGCTTTCGGGTGGTGGGGTGTGGCACTAGTGCTGCTGCTGTCTCTGTTGTGGCAAGGATCTCAAATGGCGAGTGATTATTGGCTGGCATATGAAACTTCTGAAGATCGTGCTACGTCATTCAACCCTTCTTTGTTTATTTCTGTCTATGCAATCATCGCTGGTATCTCATTTCTTTTGATACTGATAAGGTCCTTCTTTGCTGCATATATGGGGCTTAAGACAGCCCAAATTTTCTTCACACAAATTCTTCACAGTATCTTGCACGCCCCCATGTCATTTTTTGACACCACACCTTCAGGAAGAGTTCTAAGTCGGGTAAGAAATCAAAGCATGTTAGTTTTTATTTTTGATTGTGTACAATACTCTTATTTATAGAGAAAGACTATGAACATTACAAGTCTTTTCAACTTCTACATTAACAACATTTGTAACTCTTGTCTCAATAGATCGTACTCCTATTGGGTGTAGACTGATGGAATTGTATTTCTATTTTCCCTCCTGCAGGCATCAACTGATCAGACCAACGTTGACCTCTTCCTCCCCTTTGTTATGAGCTTGACAGTTGCCATGTACATCACAGTCATCAGCATCTTCATTGTCACATGCCAGAATTCTTGGCCCACAGTATTCTTATTGCTTCCACTTGCATGGCTGAATTTCTGGTATCGGGTATGAGCTCTCGTTGTATTGTGCTCTCAACATTTATTGCTTCATGATAAATGCCATGTGCCCCCATAGGTGCTCACTCACTAGAATTTCATCAGCCAGAATACAGAACAAAAAAATCTAGTCTTTTTTTCTGACAGCTAAAATTCTAAATTTCTAAATTTCTGAAGGTAATCAAAACCCAATACATCTGACAGAAACAAGATCATGTGAATCTATATTGATATCCTTACATCTTGTGTTTCAGGGGTACTATCTTGCATCATCTCGCGAATTAACCCGTCTCGACTCAATCACAAAAGCCCCTGTCATCCATGATTTCTCAGAAAGTATATCTGGGGTTGTAACTATTCGGTCTTTCAGGAAGCAGGATGGGTTTTGTAAGGAAAATGTTAAGCGTGTTAATGCCAATTTACGTATGGACTTCCACAACATTGGATCCAATGAGTGGTTGGGTTTCCGTTTAGAACTTCTTGGGAGCTTGATCCTCTGCATTTCTGCTTTGTTCATGATCATTCTACCTAGCAATATTCTGAGACCTGGTATGAACGTTTAATACTTGTACA
Organism: Corylus avellana; assembly: GCF_901000735.1. Taxonomy (NCBI): domain Eukaryota; kingdom Viridiplantae; phylum Streptophyta; class Magnoliopsida; order Fagales; family Betulaceae; genus Corylus; species Corylus avellana. Next base: position 15,043,934 of record NC_081542.1, read on the forward strand.
TAGACACTTTTGAAATAGTTTTTGGGTCAATAATCAAGTGAAAGAGCTTATATGAGATTCTCAAAATTCAATATCTTGAAATATATGGGATAATATTTCTTTTGGGTGTTCTAAATCCCTTTCTGTTATGATTCTCTCATACTAGCTTAAGGTTTGTGATTTTAGGTAAACTCATGATGCAAGGTGTGAAAAATTGACCTAATTAATTTATTCTATCTTGCAGAGAATGTTGGTTTATCTCTGTCCTATGGATTGTCCCTGAACTCTGTGTTGTTCTGGGCCATATATATGAGCTGCTTTGTGGAAAATAGAATGGTGTCTGTTGAGCGGATAAAGCAATTTACCAATATTCCATCAGAACCAGCATGGGAAATTAAAGACCGTATTCCTCCTTCAAATTGGCCTATTCATGGCAATATTGACCTCAAAGACTTGCAGGTAACTGGCCTTCAACTAACAGTTTCATGTCTTCAAATTCCTAAAACATTATCATGCTTGTGACAAAAGAGCAAGTTAAAACTGGTTGTAAAATTACAACAATTTATGGTGATGCAGGTCAGATATCGTCCAAACACTCCTCTGGTTCTCAAAGGCATTACTCTAAGCATTAATGGGGGCGAAAAGATCGGTGTTGTTGGTCGAACAGGAAGTGGGAAGTCGACTTTGATCCAGGTTTTCTTTAGGCTGGTGGAACCTTCAGGAGGAAGAATAATTATAGATGACCTTGACATTTGCATGCTAGGGCTTCATGATCTTAGGTCTCGGTTCGGTATCATTCCTCAAGAACCTGTACTTTTTGAAGGAACAGTGAGAAGCAATATTGATCCAATTGGACAGTATTCAGATGAAGAGATATGGAAGGTATACATGCCACTCTTGCTTCCTGATTATTGCCATGAGCCAACTTGTGCTGGCCTTAGACATGCTTATTTCAGCAAAACATTTAGTAATATCCTTAACAAGAGCACATGACAATTAACATGGTTGGCCTGTATGCTCTCTATGTATAAGAAAAATGTCATATATAATTTGTTTGCACTAGCTGAGAGCTTATTACTTTTGTAGAGCCTGGAGCGCTGCCAACTTAAGGATGTGATGGCTGCAAAACCCGACAAACTCGATTCTTTAGGTACGCGAATTCGCCATTTTCTGCAGTCTGCTCTTCCAAAACCTATCTTAATCAGCCACTGAACAATTTCTTAATATGTTAAACTCCTCAGTTGCTGATAATGGAGACAATTGGAGTGTGGGGCAAAGGCAGCTTCTCTGTTTGGGCAGGGTTATGCTAAAGCACAGCAAAGTTTTGTTCATGGATGAGGCCACTGCTTCAGTTGATTCACAGACTGATGCTGTAATTCAAAGGATCATCCGGGAGGACTTTGCCGCCTGTACAATTATCAGCATTGCTCACAGAATACCCACAGTCATGGACTGCAATAGGGTTTTAGTAATAGATGCAGGTTTGTGCTTGTCTTTTTTTCTGCATAAAAAAAAAAAAAAATTCATTCTTTTGCATTGCTTATGGAGTTATTGTGATCTCATTACATTATTAGTCTAAACTTTTCTGAAAAAGATTTCTGGGTAGGAGAACATACCATACCAAAGAAGTATATCATTTCTTTTCCATAGGGACAACTGAGTTTTCATCCTTTCCATATGGTTCAAACTTCACATGTAGGCTCAAACTCTCTATCAACAAATGTAAACCAACATGTGAAATATTTAACTGATATGAGATGTGAATTGTGGAGTTAGAGTTCGAACTCACAATCTTTGGTTTTGATGCTCCAACATGTAGCTAATGTCTCTTTCTTTCCAAATTTTAACAGGGCGGGCAAAAGAATTCGATAAACCGTCTCGGTTGCTTGAGTGGCCATCACTTTTTGGGGCATTGGTTCAAGAGTATGCCAACCGCTCATCTGGACTGTAAGAAGAGAACCAGTACCAGTACCAGTCTGCTTTCCTACCATCTCATCCCCTAACCCAATTGCTGCTCTTGGCTCATTATCCAAGGGCGACCATCAGATCCCATTAAAAAGAGTATTGTCTTTGATGCATGGAGTAATTGGCATAATGTAGTAAAACATATGAATGTTATGGATAGCCATGGACATCCAATATTAGTGTTATTCAAGATCCTTTTTTTGGCAACACAAAAGCTGCTGATATCTATAATACAAGCTCTTTTCTTTGTACCAACCCCCCCACCCTCAAAAGTGAGTCCAAAGCGTGTGGGGCTTTTCTTCTGATGTTGCACCAAGCAGTGCCACTCACTGACATTCCATAGAATTGAGCATGGATTGTCCTAGTTACAACTTTTATTATAAGTTATAAGAAACTGAGTTGGCAGAATTAGGATCATTTCTAATTCAATTGAACGAGATAATATCTAGTTAGTTATATTAGAGGGGTATTTTTGTCTTCTCAAAAAGTGAAAAGACAAAAATACATCTCCAATATAATTAACTGGATACTGTCCAATTCAAATGAACTGGAGAGGATCTTATTCCGACTTAACAATGTATGTGTCACTTAATTTTAACTACTAAACAATCAAATTTAATTAACCATGTAGATTGCCATGTCAACTTGTATGGTCACGTGGCACTTATCACATCTGTTACAAAATAATTACATTTAATTGTAGCTGACGTGGTAGTGTTGTGCATTGCTACCTCAATTTGTAAGAAGATTGTAATAAAAGTCATAGTATTTTACCAAGCATTTTTCATAATATTCTATTCGTTGAAAGATAAACTCTTATATTTGAAGCTTGAAAAATACATAGAAATTGAAGACAATGATTTACTGATGGTTCGATGTTAGACATCTATCTACCACTAGGAATGCGAAAAAGCCCAAAAATGTTATATCTTACTCTTATTTCCTGATGATTTATATAATACAAATGACTCATATTTATAAGATAAAAGTGGTAGGTGAAGACAATACAATTAAGGTGAGAGAATACAAATACAACATGATTTAATTACACTCACACATATGAGAAATAATTTAAGAAGGACAATATAAACCTAATACAAAAGCCCTATATTCTAACATAACTTCTCCCCTTTCTACTTGTGCTACCTATTCTCCTCTGCAGGCATTGTAGCATACATCCATATTCAGCATATATCTTCTCAAGATATAGAAATTGAAAGCACTAAAAGGACATGCTACAAACTCCAAACCCTTTCTTTTCATTAGCTTAATGCACTTCATGAAAGATGAAAAACCAACCTCGCATCTTTACTTTAATTTTACCATTTGCTATAAATTCCATTCAATTTTTTTAACGAAACTCCACGTTATCGAGCGTAAAACATGATGTGTACATGTGTCTTTTGTGCCACAGACATTTTAGCACATCTCTGTAATGTGTCACTATATTATATGTGGTATAGGAATGCTCGTACATGCATGGTGGCACAAGGGGCATGTGTCGCATTTTTACGCACAGTGACATGGAGCTCCAGTAAAAAATTAAATAAAAGTTGGATGACAATGCTAAGTTGGTATTTCGGTTTAGAGCATATTTGAGATTGTGTTTGAAAAATAGAGCTTTTAAGTCAAAAAAACGCTTTATGAAAAAAGCTTCATTTTTAAGCTTTTGCCAAAAGTGTGTTTTGGTCATTTTTATGCTTTTTGAACCCTTAAAAGCGATTTCAATTATTTTTACCAAACATGTATTTTTTTTTTTCAAATGCATTCTTTTAAATGTTAAAATGCATTTTTATACCCTTTAAACGCACACACAAACATGCATTTAGAGTATGTTTGAAATTGCATTTGAAAAATATAGCTTTTAAGTCAAAACGGGTTTTTGGGCAAAAGCTTCATTTTTAAGCTTTTGGCAAAAGCTATATATATATATATATATATATATATATATATATTTTAAACAGACTTTTTGAGTGTTAAAAGCATTTTTATACACTTCAAACGCAATTCCAAATAGTGTTAAAAACACTTTTTCTTAAGGGCTTGTTTGTGTGTTTGTTTGAATGGTCTAAAATACGTTTTCAATAGGCAAATTAAGGGTATTTTCGGAAGTTTTTGGTCAAATTTGGTTTTGCCAGTGAAATGCACCGTTTTGAAGTCGTTCTCTTTCGCTTAAGCCCTAAACCCAACCCAAAACCCTTTTGTGCAGTCTTCTTGCCCTAGCCAAAAAAACCAGACCCTGAGAGAGAGAGATGGGAAGGTCACGAAGAAAATACAAGAAATCAAGGCCAAAGGTGCAAGTGGGACTGCCCAAGAAGAACCCTCACGTCTTCAAGCCGGCCTTCACTCTCCCTCCCAAGCTCCGAGCCCTGCTCGACCTAGATCCGCCCAAGTGGGACGACAAGGCCAGCGTCATCCAAAACTACAAGTCCTTCGGCGTCGTTTCCAACCCCAACTTGCTCGGCGTGCGGTCCCGCACCTCTCACATCATCGAGAGCGACTCTCTCCAGGTCCCTCCGCCGTCCCGTAAAAAACCTGAAGCCGAAGCCGAAGCCGAAGCCGAATCTGCCGAGCTCGAGCCGCTCGATTCCGGTAGCGATCTCGAAGAGGACGGTCTGTGATCTTTTTCCCCTTTTTTGATCCGTTTGTGCATTTCTTGAATAGGCTTTTGTTTGAGTTTTCTGTGCTAAAATTCCCAATTTTTACGGACTTGATTTTTCATCTGGTTTGTGTATTTAGTTTTCTAATTGCCGGGAAAGTCTGACTAAGAAATATTTGGCACTAACTTCTGGATGTATAACCATCAATTTGGACTAGGCTGAAGAATTGAATAAAGAACTTTTTATATGAACTCTTACGTTCTCAAGCTTTATGTAGAAACCATTTGGATTTAGTTGGTGAGTAAGCGTTCTTAGAAGCCTAAATGGTAGAGAAGAATCAAAAAATTCCCATTTATCTGCCTAAAGTGAATACTATTTATACAGTATGGTAAAGGGCCCCTCTATGATCGATGATCATAGAAATGAATAGAAAAAATGAAGAGATATTTTAATCTTGACCAACTTCATCGTGTTGCTCTGGTTACAAAGATGCATGAACTGTTTTATGAAGTATGTGTCCGGATAGCCCAAAGTCTCCATAGTTAGCTCTCGGCCTTCTGGTTGAAAAATAACGAGTACTCAACTGTCGCTAACTAGTATAGAAGACTGTCTATGTTAGGAGATAAACATGGCGATATAAGATATGATCCGAGGTTTATTCTGCAAGGGTAGGTCCAAAAGGCCCTGCCTTGTCGAGGTTCCCCGTCATAAAAAAAAAAAAAACTATTGTGACCACTACATAATGTGAGCTTAATTGTTGTATCAACCACTCACCCTTGTAACTATCATTGGATGTAAACTTAACAATTATGCTCATTATCAGGACTACTACACACTCACCCTTCTGATTACTACTAACTATTGTGACTATTACCCATTTGTCAGCTTAACTGTTATATCAACCACTTACCCTTTTAAGTACTATTGGATTAGCTACTTATGGTCATTATTGTGACTATTATTACTCAATGTGGGCTGAACTATTGTATCAACTAATCACCCTTCTTAGTGTTATTCAATGTAGACTTAACCACTTAACGTTCGCTATTGTGATTACTACCTAATGTGAGCTTAACTGTTATATCAACCGCTTACCCTTCTTAGTGTTATTCAAAGTAGACTTAACCACTTACGTTCGCTATTGTGATTACTACCCAATGTGAGCTTAACTGTTATATCAACCACTTACCCTTCTAACTACTATTCGAGGTAAACTCAGTAACTTACACTTATATGTGCATACTTTAAGAGTCTACCCCTCAAATTGGTCTTTCTGAATGTGGATTAGTTACTTTTAGAGATCCGGTGGTTGATGATATCCACTAATCGGAGGTTGTTATTTTGTGGGAAGTGATGGGTAGCTATTATAGGTTTAAAATCGATAATTCTCTCTTCATGGAACTTCCACTATGTTTTTCCATGCTGATCTCTGGAACTGAAAGGACTTGACTCCCCTTGGCATTCTTTGATAATGGTTGACTCCATGACTTCTCTTTGGGCCACATATAGATTTGAAATCGGCTCTGGGAAAGCAGCGAAGAGATGGAAAATCTGCACCTCCACAACCATTGACTGCAATCCAGCGCCTTCATATCAGTCGGCTGATAGATAAATATGGAGATGATTGCAAGGTAGGATACAATTTTAGATCTTAAAATCTGTGAAATTGGTGCTTTCCTTACTCAAGCTTCTTTTTCTTTTTTTTGTGTGCAGAGGATGTTCATGGATACAAAGCTAAATGCCATGCAGCATTCAGTTGCAACTCTGGAGAAACTTTGCAAAAGGTATCACATGCATAGAGATAAGAACCCCTTAATAGTTTCCAGTTGAGAACGACTTTTTGTTTTGATCGGCGATGTCTATGGGATCCCTTGGAACTACAGAATTTTATTTGGCTGTTTCAATTTTGTTGTATGATGATTCATATATATTTACTAGTGATGAAGAAAGGCAACTTAGCTTAATGTTAAATGATTATTGATCTATGTGCGCGTATGTGCGTGTATGATGAGCCTATCCAAAGCCAATTTTTAAGTTGGTCTGTGTTTGATTTACCAGTGATAAAGTAAAGCAATTTAGCTCAATGTTGCTGGTAATAATAAAGTGAAATAGGTGATTTGTCTTGTTTCTCTGGGTTGCTTTGCAATCCACCGGATCAATGCCTTATTAATCTGGTGTGTTTTGTCGTAAAATATTTGTTAGGGAAAAATATAATTTAGCCCCCCAAATTACTAGCCATTTTTATTTTAGCCCCATAATGTTTAAAAGTGATAAAGTAGCCTCTCAAATTACCAAACAGTTATAATTTGGCCATTCTGTTAGTCATTACCGTCAAATAGGATGGCAAATTCAAAATTATGTCGTTTTGGTAAGGTTAAGTTACTAAAATGCCATTTTAGAAAGAAAAAAAAAAATCAATTTAAAAAATCAATCCTCGTTTTGAGAAAAAATAAAATAAAAATTGAGTGGTTTAGGGGTGGCTCGCCGGCCACCCCAATGGCCTATGGGGTGGCTGCCCGCGAGCCACCCCCACAGGCCGAGCCACCCCCAAACCTGTGGGTGGCTCCCTGGCAACCCCCATGGCCTATGGGGTGGTCGGTGAGCCACCCCTAAACCACTAGTTTTCTTTTTTCTTTTTCTTTTTATTTTTTTATTTTTTTTATTTTAATATCTTTTTCTTTTTCTTTCTTTCCTTAAAATGACGTCGTTTTGAGGGTATTTTTTAAATTGATTTTTTTTTTTTCAAAATGGCATTTTAATAACTTAATCTTGCCAAAACGACATAATTTCGAATTTTTCATTCTATTTGACAGTAATGACTAACGGAGTGGCCAAATTGCAACTGTTTGGTAGTTTGGATGGCTACTTTATCACTTTTTGAACATTAGAGGGCTAAAATAAAAATAGCTGGTAGTTTGGGGGATTAAATTATATTTTTTCCTATTTTTTTATTTTTATGTTTAGCACGATATAAAATATTGATCAATTTGAAAATATTTTTAGTTAACTAAAGAAAATAACCTTTACACATCGTAAAATGATATATTGTTCCATACCATCCAGCAGGCGATTATGAGAGGATTTCTTATAAGGCCTATTTATGTGAGCAATTTTTGGACTGCTTGAACACCTCTTTAGACAAATGAATCCTACGAGGGTCCTCTCAGTTTTTGAGCTGCCTGAACACCTGTTCAGACAAATGGATTCTACAAGGGTTCTCTCGCAATTGCTGGCCCATATTCCTTACACTTGCATCATATTTTAATCTCACCTAGGAAGGTGTAATAGTCTCACTATTTTCCTTGAATTATATGAAAATATAAAAAGTATTTGACAAATTTTTATCCAAACCAAACGTTGCATTTTTTGGGTTGCAAACAAACAATAAAAAATAGCCAAACTTTCCAAGAGAATATTTTACGGAAAAATGAACAGAGTTATTTGTTCCTTGTTTTAATTTGTTATTGTAAACCAATATGCATATCAAACTATATCCATTTGGTCAAGCACTAGAATCACAAACCATTTCACTATATACGCTAAAACAATGTACAGATTTTATTCCAGATCAGAGAATCTACAAGAAATATTAACACTAGAACAGCCTAGGAATCATAGCACTAGAACAGACTAGGAATGGCATTGCATAATTAGACACCCATAAATGCCCTACACTGGCCGCCCCAGTAATCTTTTATCTGACGAATCCTTTCCACTCTTTCTCTTTGAAGCCGCGCCTCCCAGTACTCGGGGCAACTGTTCAAACAATTGTAATAAGTACACCGTTAAATATAATAAAACAAAGTATTTTCATTGGCAAAATATGCCCATTCAATCTTTTGTTATTTTGATTTTCTATGTTTTCTTAAACATAAGCCATAACTGAAGGAATTAAAAGAAACACTACCTCCTGCTTAATAGAATATTAAGCTCATCCAAGTGTACAGCACCTTCATAAACTCTAGCCTGAAATCAACAAAAAATAGTTCATTATTTTTATTGCAAATTGTGCACAACAACCCAGAACTTCATGGTGCATAAGCCCATAAATGATTATATTCTATTTATTCACTTCTAAGTGCATTCACATCGGGCTTAGCAAATTTTTACTGCCGATTGACTTACCTCTCGACATAGAGGGCATTTTGCTTTAGGCTCTGCTGCCTTTAGGCCATCAACAATAGTGACCGATGCGGCCGAGCAAGCACACATGTAGCAGAATATGTGACCACAAGTGAGGGAAACCGGATCAAAGACTGTGTCCTGCTTCCAAAATCACATTAAATCATTAACAAGGGGCCTCACTGCTTCAATTTAACATGTTATCAGAGCAAAGATACTGAATTCAAACTTTGTCTCCGTTATATGTACACAATATGCATACGGAAAATTACCAAGCATATGGAACAAGTGAGGGCAATATCGACTTTGACGGAATCGAAGAGCTCACAAGTAAGTGAGGGTTGGCCATCATCATCATATGTGAGGTTGCATCCCTCAAACAAAGCTGATGCCTTGCTATAATTGACCTTGCTTTCCCTTAGATTGATGTGGAAAGCCATGAGCTCACACAGCCAAGGACTTTGAAGAATTTCAATATGCTTGCTTTGAGCTTGTGACTTGAAGGCCTGACCTTGCTTAGAGTAATGAACCTGTGCTCAAAATTAATGACACTTAAGTAAATTCATAAAGAAAAACCAAAGCCAAATTGAATGAGATGACGTGACAGTGAAAATCAGCCCTTACTATGTCTTCTTTTACAAATCTTTGCTGATACAAATGCTGATTGTCAGTATTAAGTCATCCCAGTTGTATAAAAGTTCACAAAGCGGGATAGATATACCTTATCGTATTTCTTAAGTATTTTTCGGATTGCAACCGCGTTGATAAGTGCGTAAGTAACGAGGTCCTTTCCTTCTTGGATTAAGGTAACATGGTTATTTTGTAGCTTGGCTTTGAACCAAATAAAGTACTTCCGAAACCCAGAAGCAAGATGTAGCTCAAGCAATTTCTGGGCACGCTTATTAAAGCAACCTACTACTGCAGACATTTCCTTGAGAAGAGAAGGAAAGAAGGTTCCATCGCACACTACACATATCCAAACACAACAAATCAAAACCTTTTAACTTCTTTTGTCTCATTTCTTGGAATCTAAATCCTTATTTATCTAACAAGATCATTAAAATAGTAGTGGAGAGAAGGAAGTGTGATTAGAGGATTATAATTAATTTACAAAAAACAAAGAATCCATTCGTTTCCCAAGCACAAACTTTTCTACAACTAATCTTAAAGAAAAACATGTTTATGGGAAAAGCAGAAATATTGGAAATTATCAAGGATCGATGAAAAACAGAGTCATCATATATGGACAAGAACACAGACACAGAGACAAAAGGAAAAGGAACAAAAGGTGATATGTCATATGTTCTACAGCCTGCATATTCACTTGTCTTGTCTGCTGCAATTGATTCTACTTCTGGTAAATGCGGCTCCCCAATATCAATTCCCACTAAAAATTATTAGCTTAAAAAAGAAAAAAGAAAGCTTCCATTCATTATCAAATTTGGTAATATGATTTGGACAAAAAAAAAAATTGAGAAAATTAAAGCTAAGAGGTTTTCTTCTGAGGAATCATGCAAGGAAAAGATATGTAATATTTGACATTATTTCATATATTAAAAAAAAAAAAAAACAAACAAACAAACAAATTCAAGTATATAATACATGCAAAACTGCAAAAAGAGAAGAAAAAAAAAATCACCACCTTAATTAAAATCCAACAGATTGGCCAAAAACCAATGTTGATAAGGGAAAGGCGTGAAAACCCAGAAAGATTAGATAAAGAAAGATTCAAAATAAACTACATAACATGAACAAATTAAGATGTAAAATAGTTTTTTTTTTTTCTTTTTCCAGATGATGATTACCTGGGCAATGGTGAGGGCATGTTTGGGTGTCATGGAGTCCATCAATGGCATTATCGGAATGAAAATCGCTCCGGCACTTCTTCAAAATCTTCTTAAGCTTCTTGAAGCCAAGCCCAGGAAGTTTTTTCTCTTGGCCTTGCATGTACTCCTGGTATTTCTTGCAAAACTTCATCTTAATTCGATCCTCACTGACAACAATATCTCCTCAATTTCTTTTCTTTTTTCAACAAAGATTGATTTTGATAATATAAATGTAACCCAACAGAGAATGCATGTGAATCCTCTGTTTCTGTCTGTTCTCTCTCTCTCTCTCTCTCTCTTTGTATGTGGGAAATGATGGCGACATGGACTGGTTAGAGAGCATTAATTTGAAGCAAAAAAACTGATTCCCGAGAGAAAAAGTCAATTTATCGGAAGTTTCTCCTCCACAGCTTTAACCAACTTTATCACGCAGAAGAAGATGCGTTTCCTTGTGAAAACTGACTGATAATCCAAGCACTCAAGAGTAAATTCTGAGGAATTTACACACTAATTTATAATCATTTATGTGAGACGACAAAAGTATTACTACTCTTTTAGTATTAAATAGATTTTTACAATTCCCATTAAATGTTTAAGACCTTATTAATAATATATCAATTTTTGTTACTTCATATTGTTTGAAGTTAGTAATTATGATTTTACATTCCAAATTTGAGTTTCATGATTCATGAACATCTTAGGGTACTATAACTTTTTTATCATAATTTTTTTAATTGATCTGGCAGTCTGCATGACACTTACGAGTACAATACATACTAAACAATTAAATATGTTATATGCTTATTAAAATTTGGTTATTTAACCTTTTTTTTAAAAAAAAAAAAAAATTGATTATTAAAGGAGTAGTAAAACTTTTACTACAAAAGTGCTACACATATTTTTCTCCTCCTCTTACTTTTCATAATCACCATTGGATATGTGAGGCCTATGTGTGAGACCCATCTGACCCGATTCAATAATAATTTTAAAAGTAAAAATATGAGAGAAGGACTATAAAAGAAAAGAAAAGAAAAAAAAAAACATTTTCCAAGTTGGTAAAACGATTAAGCAAAAAATCTGACTTGTCAGTTTAATCAATTAGTGACTAATTTATCAACCATACACTTTTAATCATTTCACTAATTATGCAAATTGTAGTACCCTAAGCATTTTTTTTCTTCACTCATATGGCATCATGTGGCTCTCATATGAATTGTTATATGAGTTTGTAACGAAATTGTAATACTCTGAGCATTTTTAAGAAAGAAACTCCCAAGGCTATTTGATTCAATTTGATTTTAGACGTGGTTGGTGAAGGAAATAGCCCATCATCAAGAGGTTAAATATACTATTTAGCTTAGATTAATTAGTCACAGTTTTGTGTATTTGATACGTAGCCCAAATATAGGCGTGAAAGTTTGAGATGAAGCAAGCAATTAAGTCAATTAAAGTTCGGAGAAATATACAAGAGATATCACTTTTGCCAAATGTTTATGAATCGTCTACTTTTCATATTTATAGTTCAATTGTCTTGATGTGTTTTACTATGTTTAATTTTTGCTAATCAATTAGAATTAATTAAGATTATTACGTCATCACACTTCAAATCGAAAAAGATGTGTCTATGAGGGGTAGCTTAATTGGTTGGGGATCCCGACTCATGAAACAGTTGTCACTAGTTTGAATCTCTTTCCTCATTTTCTTCCCTGTATGCAAACATGTCAAAAAAAAAAAAAGATGTAACTATATATCATTTTAATACTTTATAATACAACCGCCAATAGTCGGCAATGAAAAATATTTAGGGTATGTACAATTGTCCATAATTAATAAATTAATTAAAAATATAGGGTTAACAATTTACATATTATTTCATTAATTATAAACTGTCACATTAGTTAATAAGATTATTCGACAATAATTGGTTAAATTTATTTTAAATACCAACTAGATAGACATCGAAGAAAAGGATTGAAAGCAACCATTCAACCGTGTGACGTGTCAACAAAGTTAGAAATTGTAAGTGTCCATTAAAAAAAATTATAAAATTGAAAAAAAAAAAAAAAAAAGTTCCGAGAATAATGTGAAAAACTTTATATGAATTGAGATGACATTAAAGATAAGGAACATTGACTAAACACTAAAACGTGTTTGGTTAGCTTGGCAAATTGATTGCACTTATTCAATGATCGAGCACCAGTAAATTTTATTTTTTATTTTTTAATAAAAAGTATTTCGTTGAAGATAAGATCTAGAGCATAACTCTAATATCAACGCCTTGACATAACATTGTCCAAAGGCCCCAAAGCTATGTTAATACCACGTCATAGATACAATTTGTAAAATCTCACAATCAAAAACTATTTAGGATAGCATCATCTGCTAAGTGTTAACCCATGCACAACTTCTTTTATGGAATAGATCTGTTTCGGCTTCCAAAAGCATACTAGATATAAGACATGAGTAACTCAAATTTTTTTAAAACTTCATTTTACCAACCCTGAGAGATAACCTCTCATACCGAAATTATCCATTCTTAGCTCAAAGGCCTAGAGCAAAAACAAAAAATACATAAACAAAAACAAAAAACCGTAAAACACCCATCCCAATGGTGACATAGAAATTGGATCGGCAATCGGTGCTATCAGATCGGTGCATGCGACCGTGGAGGAGCGGATTTGATGGACTGAAGTTGTACCGGTAACGACGTTGCTGACATACCGAAAGAATGAAAGAAAGAAGAGAAATAGAAGAAGTATATAACAAATTACCTTCTATATGGCTTCGTTTATTTCTTCACCAGTAATTTTTTTAACGGAGTCTATTAAATGTTCTTAGAGTGCATGATACGTTACTAAATTGAAGTAGTTTCTTGAAAAAAAAAAGTTTGTCTTAACATGAATCTCATCACAACCTGGATATTATAATGTTCATAAACAGGTATACATAAGTTGAATCCATAGAAGAATATGTAAAAGGAAGTATTGATTGTGCAATAAACAAAATCTCTAATTCATACAGATCCAATAAATGCTCCCAGGATTTATACGGCCATTCTTTTTCATGCGTGACGAAATGAAACAACGTTAACGTACGCCGTTCAGCCACGCACAAAGACACGGCTGTGTCACGCGTGGCATGTGACGGTGATGATGATGAGCAACCGGCTCACAACCAAGTAATGTGATAATAGTAACGCGAAAACCCTACTTTTGTTTAATCACCACCTTTTTTTTTTTCTTTCTTTCCTTTTTTATTTTTTATTTTTAATTTTTAATGTTTATTCTCTATTCATTTCATAAAAATAGAGCATATTATTCTAACAAACCAATATTATAGATACAATGAGAAATTTCTTCCATTCAAATTTGATCTATGCTTTGTTTAATTCTTTGAATGTTACCATTCCAATCAGTTTCAAAATCTGCAGTATATTCTGGTAAATATGTCTCTAGCTACTGTTCGGTCCTTCACAATTTTCTCAATTAGACAGTGATTTCTTGGCTTTTCCATCATTACTACAAGTGCTTTCCCAAATGCAATCCCCTTAGCTTCCTCTACCATCGGTGACGTACAATTATTTCATATGCCTGATAATTCCTCCACCATCGGTCAGTGAGTTGCTCCCATATATAAAAGACCCAGAGAGAGAATAAAAGACAGACTGAAGATCCAAGATCATTACTCTTAAGGTTTCGTGTAAACAAACCCTTAGAAAATGACTAAAAGAATTCGAAAAAAAAAAAACCTTACCCCGTAAATCTCGACCGAAAATAAATCTAAAGAGAAGACAAACAAGAACTGTTGCATAGCATGAGTATCAATAAACTCACCACTTTATTATTCATATAAAAGGAAGAGTTGGGGGAGGAGGGAAGAAACGAAATTTCTTCCTAGGGATTTTTTGAGAGATGCTGGTTAAGATTTCTCCCATTATGTTATTATCTTTTCAAAGGATAATCACCAGAGACGATTTAGGGGTGGACCGGCAATGGCCTGGTTCCCCGCCCCCTCAAAATTACAAGAAAAAAATTTTTAAGATAAAAAATTAATAATTTAAGTTATTTTTTGCCAATTAATCTCTCTCCAATGATTTTTTGGCCCTGAGTCCCATTTCAAAATCAAAGTTAGCTTCGTCCCTCATAATAACTACCTTATTATGTTAACGTATTACTGACAATTGTTAAAGAAAAAACTAGAGACTCATTGACATTAGCACGTCAATAAAAAAAAATTAAAAAGTGTAATTTCTAATATTATTTGTGTGATAATATATTAAATAGGCACGCCATGATATATGATTATTTCTCTTAGTATAAATAAAGTTTTCTTTTAGATTCAGCTGAATAATTTTTATTAAACTTACATTTATTTTTAAAACATGTAATTATCACATGTATTTGAGAATTATATATTTTAAAGACATATATCTTTACTTTGTTAATCTTTAAAAAAAATATGTATGTAAGAATCAAATACTTTAACAACAGGTAAATTTAATATACATAGTGAAAAAGTGGTATAAAAAAGTAAAAATATGTGTAAGATTGATGTAATTGAATGATTGTAGTATGTAAAAAAGAAGCCCAAAACAAAAAAAAAAACAAAGAAGAGAAAGACTGGGAAGAGAGGAGGAGAGAGTCACGAGACTATGGAGAAGTCACCTATGAAGATTTTCCTTTTGGGATTTGTGGACCCTTTGAGATGCTATTACGGTGGAAGAAGGTTAGGTTTACAAATTGATGTGATGTAATATGATTGAATATAAATTAAGTTTAAATTTTAAAAAAATCTAATTATATTGTACTACATTAATTTATAAATTTTTTTTAAAAAAATTTATTTATAAGCTTACCACTCGATCTCGAGATAGCAATAAAACGTCGGCTTCTTATCGACGTCCATTTTCATTTTTGGCGAGAACTTGAAACAATTGGAGATAACGTCAGCTATTTGGCCACGCGTTGGGCTAGAGTTTCCCCACGTATATTTTGGAGTTGGTGAGCTTTGTTGAATGAAAGCTGAGTAGGTGACAGCGAAGCCCTTCGATTCGATTAATACGAAGTCATTTGAGTGTGAAAAAAATCAGATCAGATATCGGATCTCCTGGAAAAGTGTACTGAGCCTTTGAATTTGCCACATAGCCGCCGTTCGGCTTTTTCACACTCAAAATGGAATGCAATCATTGCTTCATAGAAACTACATAGTTAGAATGTGTTTGGCAAACCTCACCGCAGTGTAGACCAACCCCATGACACTGATCTCTGGTAGGACGTCGAAGGATCAGATAAAAGTTTAAAAAATAAATAGATTGATGCTAGTTGACAGGCTCAGTTTCAAAATTAACATCGTAAATAATTTCTATTTTATCCCTTTAGTATCGTAAATAATTCTTATTTTGCCCCTTCAAAACACCTACACAAATATACCCAAATTTTTTCATAAGGGTATATTTGTCTTTTAATATAAATTAGTTTCTCCCATACACACGGTCTGCAGGTGTGAAACTGCATCATGGTCAGACTTCTTCAATTGAGGAACAATGCCGTAAATGTGGGGAAATGTGATGTCATTTAACAAACAAGGCCTTATTGATTGTGGGAAGTTTTATCTTTTAATTTTTTAATTTTTAATTTTTTCTAATAATAGCAAAATTATAATGATTTAAAGTGACACGCAAAAATGGATACTTATCCAAAAGTTTATAATTGGTGAAATTATTAATAATGTATAAATAACAAGTTAGCCACAAATTAATCATTTTACCAATTATCAATAAGCATAAATTTTTATCAAACTGATTTTTTAATAGAATTATTAAACTTTTCATGTGCTCAAATAACACATAACAGTTTTAATATTTTATATATTACGTTAAAAGGAATTCCTCTTTGAAGAAAATTCTATTTATTATAAATTGACATATTAATTTATAAAGAATTTTGTCATAAAAATGATAATAGCACGATGCCACGACCCACCATTATCATTGGCTTGATTTTATTTAGTCAAGTTCAAAAACAAAAGTCGTAGTTGTCTCCCATTGGTTTTTTGAAAAGTAACATACAATAAGCAAATGTTTTGTGTAATGGGCATGAAAGATCATCAAGTTGTGATGACAACATTGGATTAAAAGGGTGTTTGATATTCAAAAAATTCACTCGATAAAGAAATTAAAAGTATTTTTAAATGTTTAAAAAACCTAAAAATTACCAAAACGCACTTTTAATAAAAACTTAAAAATGAAACTTTGGCAAAAAAAAACATTTTTTGACTTAAAAGTTATATTTTTCAAACACAATCTCAAATATGCTTTAAAAATACTTTTATTTATTTTATGTTTCTCTATTTACAAACCCACCTTTTTATTCTTTTTTGTGATATAAATCTATGTTCCCAATTAGAGCTGTTCTGGAATAGCATTAAGAGCCTATCTTGATTTTATTTTTTTTGACATGTCCACACAAGAGGGGGAGGGGAGATTCGAATTAGTGACATTCGTTTCATAAGGCGTGGTCTCTAGCCGATTGAGCTATCTCTTGGAGACAGCCTGTCTGGAATTGTATTTGAGAGATATCGCTTTTAAGTTAAAAAGAGCTTTTGGTTTATTTTTTAGCTTTTGTCAAAAGTGTTTTTTTGACAATTTTTAGGCTTTTTAGACTCTTAACATCGCTTTTAATTAATTTTATCAAACGAATATTTTTTTATTCAAATAAACTTTTTGAGTATTAATATCATTTTTAGGCCATTTAAACGCAATCATAAACATACCCTCAATCATTATTTGTTTTTGTCCATTTCAAAAATTTGAACCGCTAAAAATAATAAATTTAATGGTTTAATTAATAATTTAATACGCAATATTAAATTTAAAAGGAGATATGTGTATGATGATTCATGCGTTTTAAGATTTGAAGGCATTATCTCTTTCTCCACTAATTAGTTTTAATTTAATGGTGAAAGAACCGACGCACTTTTTCTGCCACATCCAATCAAATTTTATGAGCTACAGAAATTTGATTGTTATAGGATAGAGGTACTTTTATAAAGTGGGTTAAAATAAATTATTATTAATTTAATTTATTAAATGGATATCTTTTTAATAGAACTAATTGAGCATGTGATTCTATAAACAAGTGTAATTTTATACATCACACTTTTATTTCTTGTTGTTGAGATATAGTCAATCAGCCTTATTCTTAGAATATATAATTCAATGACGGATTGACAGTGCCACCCGTGGCGGAGCCACTTGAGGCTTCGTGGCACCCCCCAAGCTTAATTTTTTTTTTTTCCTACCCAAGTTCCCAAAAAAAAGAAAAAAAGAAAAGAAAATTTTCTTTTCTCCTATTTACACAAGTTACCATTCGGTACTCTCAAAAAAATTTTAGCGGCACCCCCAATATAAATTGTTTGGCTCCGCCACTGAGTATCACATTAACATATGAGATAAAAGTATAGTATATAACATTTATTTTGTATTTGTCACTTGAGTAATGCTAGATACCACACAAGTAATTCTATAAATATCTCTTGTGTTACTCAAAAAATGAAATGACTTTGAAAATTACCATTTAATCAAAATTCAATAATGATCAATCTTAAACTCAATAGTGATTTTAAGAACCACATCATTCTTATAGCATCTTTGAGAAATAGAACTTTTAAGTCAAAAAGCGTTTTTCGGCAAAATCTTTATTTTTAAGCTTTTATCAAAAATACGTTTTTGTCATTTTTAGGTTTTTTGGATCATTAAAAGCGTTTTCAATTTTTGTTATCAAATAGGTACTTTTTTCTTCAAACGGACTTTTTGAGTGTTAAACGCAATTTAGGTTTCCCAAATGCACACCCAAATAGGCCCTTAGAGTGACACAAAAAAAACTTCTAACATTACTCTATACGACACAAATATTCCACAAGTACTTCACTATGTTAGAGCATATTTGTGATTGCATTTAAGAAATAGAGCTTTAAGTCAAAAAGCGGTTTTTTGGCAAAAACTTCATTTTTAAACTTTTGTCAAAAGAGCGTTTTGGCAATTTTTAAGTTTTTTAAATCCTTAAAAGCGCTTTTAATTTTTTTTGTCAATTGTTTAAAATAAAAAATGGCATTTTTTATCAACGATTCTGAGCAAACAATATTAAGGATCATGATCTAATTTAAAATATATATATATATATATATATATATATATATATATATATATATATATAAGGGCTACTACACTTTTACATGTCAACATAGTGAGATACTTGTGGTATATTGGTATAGTATATAACATTTCTCTTGTCACCTTATATTTTTCATTTAAAGTAAGGCTAGAAATTATATTTTTATCCTATAATGTTAATGTAATAGTTTAAGCCAATTCTTAAATCAGTTATCGTAAAAAAAAAAGAAAAAAAGAAAAAGGTGACGAATAGTCTGGGCCACGATTTCAACGTCACTTTCAAGTGACGTTGACGTTGAAATCGTGGCCTAGACTATTCGTCACCTCTTTTTTTTCTATATATACATATATATTCCAAAGTTTGCATAATGTATTGGTGGTTGTAAATTAATTCAAACTCTACACGGAACTTTGCCTCGAATCTATGATATAATTGATCGACCAAAAAAACAAAAGAATCTTTTTTAAATATTCGTAGGCTTAAAGAGAAGCTTTAGTGATTAGTGGGTGCGAAGGCCACTACATATTGTCGACCACTCAAGTGGACTCCATACTGAAATTTTAATTATATATATATTAAAAAAAAAAAAAATTAAGAATCACAATGTAATTAATGGTATTTCATTATGTTGGAAAAATAATAAAGAGAAGAAAAGGTAAAAATCAATACGTCTCTCTTGCATTGAAATCAAATTTGTTTGGAACAACAATCCAATATTCAACGTATTAAATTGTTAAGAGTAATTTCACTTTAAATCTCTGTATTATCACTTTATTTAAGAAGACCCGCAATGTTCAAAACCTCTTAATTTGAATTTTTAAACTTTCAGTTGCAATCAATTTAAACTCTGTCATATTTTAAACGTTAAAAGTGGTATAATGATGTTTATATACTTGATTTTTTTATAAAATTTCAAATTTACCCTTAATTTCATTTTTTTTTAATTTTTAATTTTTTTTTTTAAAGGGTTCAAGGTCTGGCCTTGTGACTTGTGGGTCAGGCTAGACCCGCGTGGGTGTAGCTTGACCCGCGGGTCTTTTTTTTCTTTTTATTTTTTTATAAAAAATGAAAATCAGTGATATTTTGGTATTTTTACGTATTACCGTTAGAAGTTAACGGTTAAATCTGACGGAGGGGGTTTAAATTAACTGCAATTGAAAATTCATAGATCCAAATTAAGAGGTTTTGAATATTAAAAAGTCTTCTTAAATTGTGTGGTAATTCAAAAATTTAAAGTGAAGTTACCCATAAATTGTTTTTACGCATGAATAAGTTGCTTTTTGGACTCTTTTGGTGCCAAAATACCCTAATATATGATTTATACGAAGGATTGTGGTTCTAACTTCTAAGTTCAGCTTATATCGATTATCATTATTTATTTATTTATTATTATTATTATTTAATTAACACATACGAGTAATGTTAAAAATTTATTTTTTGTCATTTTTATGCCACTCAAAATGAGATGATTTTTAAAATTACTATTTAATCAAAATTTAATAGTGATCAATCACAAACCTAATGATAATTTTAAAAGTTACATCTCTTTTGGAGTGATACAATAGAGACTTCTAGCATTATTCTAAGATCAAACTTTAGATTTGGGAAATACTTAGTGTTCTCCAACTGTGATGTAACTTTTAAAATCACCAATAGATTAAAAGTCAATAATGATAATCTCAAATTCAACAGTAATTTTAAAAGGTACATCATAGTTGGAAGAACACTATGAGAATACGAGCAAAACACCTAGCATTTCCCTTTAGATTTATTATGTAATTATTCATTTTATCCTTTCTATTATTATTTATTCATATGCTCTTTCTTTCTTTCTTTCTTTCTTTCTTTTTGCTAATATATTTCATTGGGAAATCAACCTCTAAAGTAGGCTTTAAGAATAAACAACATATTGAGTTTGTTAAACAACCCCTAACACAAAAGTAAAGATTAACTCATAAATTCTCATGCTTTTGGAATAATTTTCCTATGGGTTAAGTATTAACTTAAAACCTTTCATCGAGGAGGCAGAGTTTGGTATAGGTAGGACCATAGGGGATCAATGGCCACAAATTTTAGTGAGTAGGGACCAATAGGCAAAAAAAAAAAAAAAAACTTACAATTTTTTTTCCTTGTGTTTGGAGGGCTATGGCCTACACCGGCCACCCCCAACTCTGTCACTGCTTTCATCACTTATCCTAATAGCTTAATACAGTAAAAAATGATGAATTTAATTATTTAATCAATATACTAATAAGCATGTAGCTTAATCGCTAACAAACTATCTATAATAATTAATTACATCCATAAACTGAATAGAGATTTCCAACAATTTAGACATTAAATGTAAAAGAACCATTATGAGACTTATGTGTCCAAAACATATTTTTTTTTTCTTTATAAATGCTTTATAACGTCAAATTACTAGAGAACAGGATCTCCATAAATCTTAAGTAAACGTAAAAGATAACAATTATCCAATTTTCAAACCATCCAAGTAGATCCCACGTAAGGATAAGAAGATAACAATAGTGTTTTGGGAGCACAAGTTTCCTGCTTTAGATTGTTTCAGCATATTTCTCTGCCAACATGGGGATGATGCCACCGTGTGGCATCTCCTCTTCCACTTACACCATCAATGGCCCTTTGAATTCAACCGCAACCATACAATATGTTGCAGTGGGCATTCACTTAATTACCACCAATCTCCTTCACCATTAGATTTCAAATACATATTAATTAAATTATTAAATTTATTCTTTCTCAGATAGTATGAAATTTATCAATTAAGTATTTTTTGTGTTGAGAGGGTTAAAATATTAATTAAATTTACAAATTTTTTTATCTGTTTAAATATTTAGAATAATTGATAATTTGGGAAGGATATTCTTCCCAATTTTTCTAAACTTTTTTTACTTTTTTATTTATTATTTTTTAGGTTGATTTCATACCACTAACTCTCAACTCAACTCAAAATTTTTAAAATTTTTCGATAAAACTAATAAAAAACATTAAATAAAAATTTTAAAAATTAAGAAAATTAAAAAAAAATTTATATTTAGGGGTGATGGCCGGACCACCCCAAAAGAGTCTCGGGGTGGCCGAGTGGGTGAATCGGTCACCCCAGACACAATGGGGGTGGCTCAGCCACCCCAGGCCACCCCTAGGGGTGGTTCAAAACCACCCCAATTTTTATTTTTTATTTTTTGGTAATATTTTTTGGTAATATATATATATATATAAATTAAATTTTTTATTATTAGATTTTATATTCTTCAAATAACCTAAATATAATCTTAACTTTTTTTTTTTTTCTTTTTAATATGCACAATTTTAAATTCAATTAAATAAAAATAAAAATAAAAATTCGCACACCCAAACACGCTCTTCACAATTAATAAAGTATAAATCTCCATCATCTTAAAATTCGTCCAAAATCCAAAGCATCTCTTCCATGCATTTGCAGCACAAGATATGCCTTGGGAAGTCCCACTTTGCCCACTTGGGCCATCATTACGTGCAACTTTTACTTTCTCAAAAGAGTTTATTGAGCTGCTCACACCCATTGTTTAGTTGCACTTTTATTGGAGAATAGGTCATGATTCTCTTACCATTGTGTACTGCCTATAATATTAAAAAGGCACATAATTACTCTACTAATAAAAAAGCATAATTAATCATAGTTAGGATTAAAAGTCATTTAGAAACTGTGGACAGAAATATCTTCTAATCCACTTTAATAAATCCTAACCCTAAGATGCAAATATTTTCTTTAATATTTTTAACATTTATTTATTATCTTTCTATTAGTTTAGGAACTCAAACAATGATTTTTAAGAACTCAAACATATTAAATGGCATTTGTGTAAAAGGGATCATTGATAAAATGATTAAACAAAAAATTTGACTTATCAATTTTATTAATTAGTAGCTGACTTGTCAACCATCTACAGCTAGTTATTTCACCAATTATGAATTGTTCCATCAGTCTGTAAAAAAAGTGTAGTGCCCCAAACAATTTTTTTTTTTTTTTTTATGCCATTAACCATAAGATATATATATATAAACGTGGGGAGGAGGAGATTAGATTAATCAAACCACCATTGAATTGTTGAAATTTTAGTGAAAATCTCACAAAATTTGAAGGGCTAAATAATGGGCTTTGAAGGGCCCTGTTTAAGCTTATTGGTTTTTGTCAACATATTTGTGTCAAGTAGACCGCAGATTCAATGAGTATGAGCCTTCATGATTTGGTTCATCATCAGACTACTACTGGAAAGAAACAGATTTCAGTATTTTTAGAATAAAGATTTCTCAAGTTACAATTTTAAGGCATGATATTTATTTATTTGATTTGGGAAATGGCTTCCCTGGATTCGAATTCCAACACAAACATTCACCTCCAAGAAAAGAGTCGGAAAAAAAAAAAAAAAAAAAAAGACTAAACCAAATAAATTGTGAGAATTTAAGAAGGGTCAAAAGGCCTGACCATTTCTATTTGGGCTAAACGGTTGTACTTTGGGCTCAGCCCAACTAGAGGCTAGATACATTGCCTGACCAAAAACCTGTTTTGTCGTGGCGCCCTCTATTAAAAACCCTACAGGCCTAATTATCATACTAAAACCAGGGGCTCACAGATTGGGCTCACGAAATACCGGTTAGGTTATGTTACGTAGAGTCTGATTTTGTATTCAACTCGGTTTGAACTCAACCTAATTTGACGTTGGAAGCATTATAGTTTAAATGATGTATATATTTTTTCTTACAAGGCTTAGTTTTGTAACCTAATTGAGGGTCGTATTTTAAGTCACTTTTGACTTTAGGGTTTTGCACGGATGTAATTGATGCCTCATATATTTTTTATAAAAAAATTGTGAAACTTTGCTCAAACTCTGGACATAACCCTTAAAAATGAACCATGTAAATTTTTTGTATTTGTCGTGTTCTTCTTATTTATCGTATCTCATATATCTATTATAAGAAATATGATAAATTTCTTAACAACCCCACACTAGCAAGTAATAGCGACCCACTATAATAAGACAATTGAACAATTAATTTGTATATAATCATATACTCCAAAAAAATATTATAACAGAAGCATGCAATTATCTAGCATACGATCATGTAATTATACTTAAAAAATTGATCATATGCCTCAAATTAGAGTGAAACAATTGATTTTAGATGCTTATTCGAAGTTGAGATGGCAAAAAGCTATTTGAATGCCCTGGAATCATTGTTCGATAAGACAACGTAGAAGTCACTAGAAAACAGCGAGGTTCGTTGATTATTCCACCTGTCACTCCCTCCATCCAATTGAAACTTCTGGGCATAATAAGATGCTTATGCAAAGCTGAGATGGCAAAGCGTTTTGGGCACTCACTCTAATCACGTGGCTAGTGCCAACTAGGCAATTCTCGTTTTTTTTATTTTTTTATTGTTTTTTAACATGTGTAGGAAAAAAAGAGAAATAGGGATTCGAACTAGTGATTTTTTTTTTTTTTTTTTTGACTTGTCCACATAAGAGGGGGAGGGGGATTCGAACATGTGACCTCCGCTTTATTAGGCGTGGTCCCGGCCGATTAAACTAGCTCTTGAAGACTTGAACTAATAACCTTCACTTCATTATGCGTGTTATACAGCCGATTGAAATACGCCTCGAGATGTAATTCTCGTGTTTAAGCCTTCAATTTGTGTCTTAGTTAAAGGATCAAATTTTATAATCTGAATTTATTTAATTTCGTATTAAATTCTTGATTTTTCAAAAATTATTGTCCCTACGTATAATGAAAACAAATCATATACGCAATTTCGAGAAACAACCGGCCAGGTTGTCCGTGGCCCCTGGTTTCATGTTTATAAAGCCTATTTGTGTTGTGTTGTGTTGTGTTGCAGCGTCGATTAGCTGTGATTGGAAATGGCGTGCTCGGAGAAGCAAGTGATGGTGGTAGGGATAGACGACAGCGAGCACAGCTCATACGCGCTGGGGTGGACGCTGGACCACTTCTTCGTCCCTTGCACCTCCAACCCTACTTTCAAGCTCGTCGTCGTCCACGCCAAGCCCATTCCCACCTACGCCGTCGGCCTCGCCGGTCCTGGTAACTGCTACCCACCGATCACCCACACATTTTTTTTTAAAAAAAATTTTAATTTTACATACATGTGTGTGTTGGACTACTGGTGTGGAATTGTCAAGAAAATTGGATGACTTAGTGGAAATTCACTTGCTGATGTAGGAATTAATGTAGGAGCGGCCGAGGTTTTGCCGATGGTAGAAGCCGATTTGAAGAAGATCGCTGCCCGAGTCGTTGAAAAGGCCAAGGAACTTTGCATCAATAAATCGGTATTTTTTTTAAAATAATAATAATAATAATAATGATATTTAATAGACTCTTATATGATTATAAAACTCAAATAAACTAATTTTGACTGCAACTTCATCCTAGTTGTATAGGAGTTTATTAAATAATAATAATAATAATAATATTATATATATATATATATATATATATATATATTTGGATTTTTAACTTGAATAGTCTAATCTATTATTTACAAGTAATGCTACATACCGCACCTTATTCTATCATTCCATCCCGTATTCTAGTGTGCTAATGTGATAGTATCTACTAAACCTTTTTAAACAAAAAAAATTCAAGGGCTATTGGAATTGTTAGATCAGCTCAAAATTGAGGTGCATTATATGGCATTACTTATTATTTATATTTAAATTGAATGCGGCGACGAAGAATTGAACCCGGTAAAATCAGAAAAAAAGAAGAACTCATACAATGTTTCTAAAATCAATTGAATTGGAGCATTGAACAGATAGGAAGCCTAATACGTGAAATGTTTAATTTTAAATTCAAGACGTTTCGCTTGGATAGCATGTTAGATCTACACTTATTTCAAAATATAGTGAATTTAATTATTAATTATAATATTCTAACCATGAGAATACATGGTTGTTGAGAAATTTGGTTGCCCAGGAGTCTAATTTCTAGACCGACCAGTCTCTGAAGTAAAATTTGCAATTTTGGATCCAGATTTGAAAGTATGCCCTGAAAAAACAGAGCACTTGTTGAGAAATTGCCTTGTTGGCATACAATGGTTGTCATTTTTGACAGTTCATCCCTGAAAATTACATAGATACATATATATTTATACATACATACATCGCATGCATATACCTAATACATGTGTACCAGTATGGCAGTAACTTGTGTGGGGAAAGTGTTCTTCTTGACATTTCAGATTGTATGCATGCAGGTGAATGATGTGACAGTGGAGGTTGTGGAAGGAGATGGTAGGAATGTTCTCTGTGAGGCCGTGGAGAGACACCATGCATCCATTTTGGTTGTTGGTAGTCATGGCTATGGAGCCATTAAGAGGTATTGATCTAATATTTTTCTTCTTATTTTTGTTGTTACAGTTTCCTACTGCAGAATTATAGACAAGTTGAGCAATTAATGTTGGGGAGACATATTTCTTAGGAAGTTCTTTCAATGAACCCATAATATAACATATTGGAACACCACTCACTGTCTTATAACTATGTTCAACACTCGCCCTCCCGAACCAACCCTCGGCTCTGTTACATCACTCTTGGGGTGATTTATTTCTCAGACATTACTCAATCCAAAAACTGAAACTAATGGATTTGGACCCAATTGCGCTATATTAACTCCTCATTCTAATGATATATTTCATAACAATGAGCTATTTGAATTTGTTTTCACCATTACTCTGATATTTTATCTTGAAGATCAGAATGTATACTTGTATTGTTCCCTGAAACAAGCAAGAATTCGATCATCCTGCTAGTTTTGACAATGTATTTGATTTTCATGCAGGGCTGTTTTAGGCAGTGTCAGTGACTACTGTGCTCATCATGCTCACTGCACCGTGATGATTGTGAAGAGGCCCAAAATCAAACACTAAAAAAGCTACTTTTCCTGCTTCACATAAACACATATAGCAGTTGAATCAGCCAAGTGATTTACATTATAATAAATTTGATCAGTGTATATTTATGTGATATTTCATGCAATGTTGCTTGTTGTGTCATCTGCTTCTATACTTTATTCCCACTTGTGAATGGGGCGGCTAGGAATTCTCCTTCATATTCTACACTGGAATTTCATCGAATACGTTATCGTCAATGTGCTTTTTCAAAGCTAGCATCCAATCTTATGTGGTATAAAACTTAAATAACACCCACTTGGCAAAAACAACACCCTAATTATAAGCATCCAATGCTTATTTGGTACTAAATAACATCCAATTCTATTCCCTCCTTTCCCATCTGTAGTGGGAAGATCTCCCTATGTGCCACTCTGATTTGATTGTTGTATTTATTGTTTTTTTTTTTTTTTTAAAGGGAAAATTACACTTTATCCCCCAAAGTTTGGGGCCATTTTTAATTCGACCTCTAATGTTTCAATTTTTGCAATGAACCCTTTAAACTTTCAAATTTTTGCAATTTGACAATTTCATCAGTCAAAGCCATTTTGACTGATGGAACAGTGATCATGTGCGACGCACGTAATCACTGTTGGCTTTTTTTTTTTTTTCCCCAATATGCCCCCCATCCCAACCTCCGATCACTCTCTCTCTCTCTCTCTCCCCTTGCCGACGAAGACGTCGACAACACCTCCTCAAAAGCAACATCAAACTCATAGGCCGAATTAGCTTCTTCTTTCGGTTGAATTGCAAGGACTGCACTTTGACGTGTACCCTCACTCCCTCTGGGAGAGAAGGAACTCGTGGATAGGATTGGGAGCTTGTCCGTACCGCAAGTATTTTTCAACGAGAAGCTGTTTGGGGGCTTGGTGGCGTTGAACTCTCGGAGGAACAACGACAGATTTGATCAGAGATTGAAGAAAATGGTAGGGAGCAAATGTCCCAACGATGTGCCTGCATCGCTTGTTTATGAATTTGACGACACCGAGGAGAAGTGGACAGACAAGATGATCGGGATCGTCAGGGTTTTACGTCAGAAATTGCCCATTCAGGATCGTTTAATGAAGATGAAGATGGTGAAACATTGCTTCTGTGGGAGGAGCAAGACGGTGGAGGTGTTGATTCACCTCTTGGGCTATGTCCGCAGGAAGGTATGTGTGGGTGGGCAAGTGTTGTCGATGTCTTCGTTGGCAAGGAGAGAGAGAGAGAGAGAGAGAGAGTGATCAAAGGTTGGGATGGGGGGCATTTTGGAGAAAAAAAAAAAGCCAACAGTGATCACGTGATCATTGTCCCGTCAGTTAAAATGGCTTTGACTGACGGAATGGTCGAATTGCAAAAATTTGAAAGTTTGGGGGGGTGTATTACAAAAATTGAAACATTGGAGGTCGAATTAAAAATCGCTCTAAACTTTGGGGGGTAAAGTGTAATTTTCCCTTTAAAAAAAGAACAAAAACCCATTTGGCCACTTAAAACCAAGCAAATTGGGTCCAATTCTTGGTCTTGATATTTCAAATGGGATTTCACCAAATTGATTTTTCAAATAGTTATACAAGATGTTTAGTCATATTTATTTATTGTAATTTTTCCTTTGGGGGGTAAAGTGTAATTTTCCCTTTAAAAAAATAACAAAAACCCATTTGGCCACTTAAAACCAAGCAAATTGGGTCCAATTCTTGGTCTTGATATTTCAAATGGGATTTCACCAAATTGATTTTTCAAATAGTTATACAAGATGTTTAGTCATATTTATTTATTGGGGAAAATACACTTTACCCTCATAAAGTTTCACCTCATTTGCAATTTGGCCTCAAATGTTTAAAGATTGGCAATGTACCCCAACAAAGTATAAGAAATTTGCAATGTGACCTATCCGTTAACCATTTACGTATAATTTAACTAAAAATTTCGCACATGCATTTTTTTTTATCCCTGATTTCCAAAATTGCCCCATATGTTTTTTGATGAAATTCCAAAAATGCCCATAATTAAAAAAAAACAAAATAAGAAGAAAAAAAAAATGGGGTTGGCCGTAGCCACCCCCTTTGGCCATGGGTGGCGAGCACCTCCAATTTTTTTCTGCTATTTTTTATTATTTTTTTAAAATACAAGGGCAATTAGGTCTTTTCTATAATTTCCGTTGGAGAAAACGGAAATCGTTGATGGATGAATCACATTGCAATTTTTTTATATTTTATTGGGGTACATTGCTAATTTTTAAACATTATAAGCCGAATTACAAATAAAGTGAAACATTAGAGAGGTAAAGTGTATTTTCTCTTTATTTATTTATTCTCCACTCATTTTATTGTAAATCATAATTTCCATTTTTTACTTATACAGCTTAAAAAAAAAAAGTTGCATGATACTAAATAAATTTCTTTATCAAATAAACAGTTGATTACAAAGTCATGGCCTCTTAAGATTATGATGATCGAAACAATTCCAAGCTTATTATGATGATTCTTCCAACTTAATAAAACGAGTCGAGTTTTATCTATTGTCGTCTCAATAGCCCTAATCTATATCTTTTCAACTTCGATTATAAAAATTAAATTTTAAAACGATTTAAAAGTGGCATTTTTATATTTAACCTACATTATAATAAGGTTTATTATAATTTTATTTAAAATTTTTAATATTATAAAATATAGTAGGACATATTGGATTATTCATTTAAAATAAACTACTCAGAAAAATTTGTTACACCCTAAGTATTGCACTAGATTCAAATCCACAACAGATAAATCGATATATGGATCATCTATTTAAAATAGGGAAAAATATAAAAAACCCCCCAAAACTACCAGTCGTTTTCGATTTAGCCCCCTAATGTTCCAAAAGTGATAAAGTAGCCACCAAAACTACCAAACTATTGCATTTTGGCCACTCCGTTAGTCAAAACCGTCAGTTTGGACGGAAACTGCAAAACGACGTCGTTTTGTGATGGATAAGTTACTACAATATCCTTTTATGAAAAAAAAAATTGGAAAAAATATAAAAAAGCACCCCAAACTACTAGCCGTTTTCATTTTAACCCCCTAATGTTCAAACAGTGATAAAGTAGCCCTCCAACAAAACGATGTCGTTTTTTAGTTTTCGTCCAAACTGACGGTTTTGACTAACGGAGTGGCCAAAATGCAATAGTTTGGTAGTTTGGGGGGCTACTTTATCACTTTTGAAACATTAGGGGGCTAAATCGAAAACGACGGATAGTTTGGGGGGCTTTTTTATATTTTTCCCTTTAAAATATTAATAAACAACCACAGAGAACCAAGCCGTGAGTCTCTTTCTTTTCTCATCTTCAGGATCCTTTCACTATAATATCTTAATTTTATGTTAAATCATTTAATTAATATCATCATTTCTATTAAGGGGTTAGGTCTAATAATGTAAATTATTTAATTGAAATAAAAGGTTAATGATAAATACAATATTCAAATTTATAATAATACTTTAATGCAATTTACCTAATTCACTTGTCCTATAGGCTTAAGTTGTTAGAAAGAGGTAAATTTAATTACTTAATTATTATTTTAATACTCACCCTCACGTGTGGGGTCAAACTCCCTTTTAATAGGAGAGGTCAAACATGTGAAATATTTAATTTAAATGGGGGGTGATTTGACGGAGTCAATGTTCAATTTCATGGTCTTTGACTTTGATACCATGTTAAATTACCAATTATCCTAAAAGTTTAGGCTAATAAGCAGAGGTAAATTTAATTACTTTTTTTTTTTTTGAAGGAATATTAAGAATATTCATTATCTCAAAAGATCCGTCAAAAGATCACACAAGTAGGAGAGATTGCTCCCTCTAGACAATATCACCCACACTTGATGGGACAACTCCCAACCAAGTAGACATAGTGACATGGGTGGTAGCCAATTTTGCAAGCGTATGCCAGAATTATTGGCATCCCTCATTACATGCCTAAAACTGGCATTGACCAAATCATGTAGCTCTCCTTTGATACATTCTATGAATTGACCATAGCTACTAAGACACGCCCCCTCTGAATTGATAGCCTTGATAACTTGCATGGAGTCACTCTCAAAGATGATATTTTCAAAGCCCAATTCCTTGTAGAAAATAATAGCATTCACCGCTGCTAAGGCTTCCGCCGATGTTGAATCAGTTTGGATAGCAAGAGACATACTACGTGAAGCAAGACATTTCCCATTCGAGTCTCGGGCTATAATTCCCAACCCCACGCGTCCTTCCTTCGAATTTAGCCCTGCATCCCAGTTTATCTTCATCATGTTCCATTGTGTAGGCTGCTCTACTACAACTGCTGGTTCACGGTCACTAGTTACCCCCTCTTGAGCGTTGCGATTTGCCCTTTGAAATTCTTCCATCGAGGTTTGAACTTTCCGTAATAACTGGGTTGGGTTGAGGAAATTTTCTCCATGTATTACTGAATTTTTCCTCAACCAGATTTTCCTTGCCATGACAACAAAAAGTTCAGCTTCCTCTGTATCGCATCTTTCAAGCACTGACTCAAAACGTAGAAACTACCCCGGCGCATTTTTGTATTCTTATGGCTCCACCTCCCCACCACCTCCCCATACATCATTTGAGGACGGACAAGTCCATAGGATGTGCATTACCGTCTCTTCTTCCAATCCACAGTTGGGGCAAGATGTATCTTGGACTACTCCTTTCTTGGCCAGATTCACTCTAGTTGGTAATAGATTATGTAGGGCTTTCCATAAAAAAAGCTTTGCCACATTTGGTATCTTTAAATTCCAGCACTCCTTCCAAGATACACCGCTTGCAGGTTTGGATGTCCCACTTCCTCTATTTGCCATAGTCTCCTTCTCCAAAAAGTAAGCACTTTGGACGGAGAAAATTCCATTTTTGGTACACCACCAAATAAGTTGGTCCTTAGTTGGCATAGGGCTAATAGGCATGCTTCTGATCACTTCAGCTTCGTCATCCCAGAAAACTTGTGTAATAAGATCGACTCTCCATTTTCTTGTGCTTGGGTCAATAAGCTCCGAAACACGGGCATGTCGATCAAGTACAGTCGTCAGCGATTGTTCCATGTATGTGGTTGGTTTCGGGACCTATTTGTCACCCCACACATGAATGTCATCCCCATTTCCAATCCTCTAAATAAGACCATTTTGGAGTACCAGTAGGGCTGCCATAAAACTTCGCCACATAAAAGGGTCGGTTGCCTAGACTTGCCTCCAAAATAGAGCAAGATGGATAATATTTAGCCTTTAGGATTTTCCCAGCCAAAGATTCCGAACACTTTAGTAGTCTCCAAAGTTACTTTGCTAGTAGGGCTTTGTTAAAAATTCCCAAATTACGGAACCCTAACCCATCTTGGGCTTTGGAAAGACCCATCCTTTCCTAACTCATCCAATGTATTTTAGAAGTGTTCTCCTTATGCCCCCACCAGAATCGCTGCATCAACCCATGTATCTCCTTACACAAAGCTATAGGTAAGAGGAAAACACTCATACAATATGTGGTAATGGCATGTGCCACTGCTTTAATTAATATCTCCTTCCTTGCTTGCGTCAAAAATTTTGTCTTCCAATTATTGAGGCAATTCCACACTCGATCCTTGATGCCTAAAAAAGCCTTTGTTCACGACTTCTCAACAAGAGTTGGAAGCCCTAAATACTTGTCATAGCTTTGAGTGGCTT
Organism: Corylus avellana; assembly: GCF_901000735.1. Lineage (NCBI taxonomy): Eukaryota > Viridiplantae > Streptophyta > Magnoliopsida > Fagales > Betulaceae > Corylus > Corylus avellana. The sequence continues at coordinate 15,076,216 of NC_081542.1, forward strand.
GGAGACCCGACATTTGAGTGATTTCCTGCATCTTTTTGAATTCATGTTGCGACTGAAGAAAATAGAAGTCTTGTCCTTGTTAAGCTTCTGTCCCGATACTACTTCATATTTTTCTAGGAGTTTAGTTAATCTCCTCCATTCGACCGAATTCACTTTATAGAAAATCAAGCTATCGTATGCAAAAAACAGGTGACTCAATTTAGGGCCTTTTTCTGGAAGTAGGGACCCCTGTCCAGTTCTCTTCTTAGTTCGAGACAATAATGCACTAAGTGGCTCTGTGTATAAAAGGACTAAGTACAGGGATAAAGGATCCCATTGCCAGATCCCTCTCGAAGGCTTTATGTGTTTGATTGGCTGTCCATTTACAAGAATGGCATAGGAGACCGAGCTGACACACCCCATAAAGAAATTTACCCAGGCCTCCGGAAATTCCATTTTACGCATAATTGCTTCTATAAAAGCTCACTCCACTCTATCATACGCCTTACTCATATCAAGCATTGTGTGTAGAGTTTCATATGCCGCCATTATATTGTCCAAAATTAGCCTTCCTGAGATGAAGGCACTATGATTTGCATAAATGACATGTGGAAGGATCATCTTGAGTCTGTTTGCCAATACCTTAGCAATGATTTTGTAAACGACATTACAAAGGCTAATTGGCCTGAAGTCAGATACACAGCTAGGGGTTGTCTTCTTTGGAATTAGTGCAATATGTGTCATATTAATGTTTTTGTCCATTGAGG
>NC_081542.1:15077061-15083262 GCF_901000735.1 Corylus avellana
TTGGGCTAAACGGTTGTACTTTGGGCTCAGCCCAACTAGAGGCTAGATACATTGCCTGACCAAAAACCTGTTTTGTCGTGGCGCCCTCTATTAAAAACCCTACAGGCCTAATTATCATACTAAAACCAGGGGCTCACAGATTGGGCTCACGAAATACCGGTTAGGTTATGTTACGTAGAGTCTGATTTTGTAGTCAACTCGGTTTGAACTCAACCTGATTTGACGTTGGAAGCATTATAGTTTAAATGATGTATATATTTTTTCTTACAAGGCTTAGTTTTGTAACCTAATTGAGGGTCGTATTTTAAGTCACTTTTGACTTTAGGGTTTTGCACGGATGTAATTGATGCCTCATTTATTTTTTATAAAAAAATTGTGAAACTTTGCTCAAACTCTGGACATAACCCTTAAAAATGAACCATGTAAATTTTTTGTATTTGTCGTGTTCTTCTTATTTATCGTATCTCATATATCTATTATAAGAAATATGATAAATTTCTTAACAACCCCACACTAGCAAGTAATAGCGACCCACTATAATAAGACAATTGAACAATTAATTTGTATATAATCATATACTCCAAAAAAATATTATAACAGAAGCATGCAATTATCTAGCATACGATCATGTAATTATACTTAAAAAATTGATCATATGCCTCAAATTAGAGTGAAAACAATTGATTTTAGATGCTTATTCGAAGTTGAGATGGCAAAAAGCTATTTGAATGCCCTGGAATCATTGTTCGATAAGACAACGTAGAAGTCACTAGAAAACAGCGAGGTTCGTTGATTATTCCACCTGTCACTCCCTCCATCCAATTGAAACTTCTGGGCATAATAAGATGCTTATGCAAAGCTGAGATGGCAAAGCGTTTTGGGCACTCACTCTAATCACGTGGCTAGTGCCAACTAGGCAATTCTCGTTTTTTTTATTTTTTTATTGTTTTTTAACATGTGTAGGAAAAAAAGAGAAATAGGGATTCGAACTAGTGATTTTTTTTTTTTTTTTTTTGACTTGTCCACATAAGAGGGGGAGGGGGATTCGAACATGTGACCTCCGCTTTATTAGGCGTGGTCCCGGCCGATTAAACTAGCTCTTGAAGACTTGAACTAATAACCTTCACTTCATTATGCGTGTTATACAGCCGATTGAAATACGCCTCGAGATGTAATTCTCGTGTTTAAGCCTTCAATTTGTGTCTTAGTTAAAGGATCAAATTTTATAATCTGAATTTATTTAATTTCGTATTAAATTCTTGATTTTTCAAAAATTATTGTCCCTACGTATAATGAAAACAAATCATATACGCAATTTCGAGAAACAACCGGCCAGGTTGTCCGTGGCCCCTGGTTTCATGTTTATAAAGCCTATTTGTGTTGTGTTGTGTTGTGTTGCAGCGTCGATTAGCTGTGATTGGAAATGGCGTGCTCGGAGAAGCAAGTGATGGTGGTAGGGATAGACGACAGCGAGCACAGCTCATACGCGCTGGGGTGGACGCTGGACCACTTCTTCGTCCCTTGCACCTCCAACCCTACTTTCAAGCTCGTCGTCGTCCACGCCAAGCCCATTCCCACCTACGCCGTCGGCCTCGCCGGTCCTGGTAACTGCTACCCACCGATCACCCACACATTTTTTTTTAAAAAAAATTTTAATTTTACATACATGTGTGTGTTGGACTACTGGTGTGGAATTGTCAAGAAAATTGGATGACTTAGTGGAAATTCACTTGCTGATGTAGGAATTAATGTAGGAGCGGCCGAGGTTTTGCCGATGGTAGAAGCCGATTTGAAGAAGATCGCTGCCCGAGTCGTTGAAAAGGCCAAGGAACTTTGCATCAATAAATCGGTATTTTTTTTAAAATAATAATAATAATAATAATGATATTTAATAGACTCTTATATGATTATAAAACTCAAATAAACTAATTTTGACTGCAACTTCATCCTAGTTGTATAGGAGTTTATTAAATAATAATAATAATAATAATATTATATATATATATATATATATATATATATATTTGGATTTTTAACTTGAATAGTCTAATCTATTATTTACAAGTAATGCTACATACCGCACCTTATTCTATCATTCCATCCCGTATTCTAGTGTGCTAATGTGATAGTATCTACTAAACCTTTTTAAACAAAAAAAATTCAAGGGCTATTGGAATTGTTAGATCAGCTCAAAATTGAGGTGCATTATATGGCATTACTTATTATTTATATTTAAATTGAATGCGGCGACGAAGAATTGAACCCGGTAAAATCAGAAAAAAAGAAGAACTCATACAATGTTTCTAAAATCAATTGAATTGGAGCATTGAACAGATAGGAAGCCTAATACGTGAAATGTTTAATTTTAAATTCAAGACGTTTCGCTTGGATAGCATGTTAGATCTACACTTATTTCAAAATATAGTGAATTTAATTATTAATTATAATATTCTAACCATGAGAATACATGGTTGTTGAGAAATTTGGTTGCCCAGGAGTCTAATTTCTAGACCGACCAGTCTCTGAAGTAAAATTTGCAATTTTGGATCCAGATTTGAAAGTATGCCCTGAAAAAACAGAGCACTTGTTGAGAAATTGCCTTGTTGGCATACAATGGTTGTCATTTTTGACAGTTCATCCCTGAAAATTACATAGATACATATATATTTATACATACATACATCGCATGCATATACCTAATACATGTGTACCAGTATGGCAGTAACTTGTGTGGGGAAAGTGTTCTTCTTGACATTTCAGATTGTATGCATGTAGGTGAATGATGTGACAGTGGAGGTTGTGGAAGGAGATGGTAGGAATGTTCTCTGTGAGGCCGTGGAGAGACACCATGCATCCATTTTGGTTGTTGGTAGTCATGGCTACGGAGCCATTAAGAGGTATTGATCTAATATTTTTCTTCTTATTTTTGTTGTTACAGTTTCCTACTGCAGAATTATAGACAAGTTGAGCAATTAATGTTGGGGAGACATATTTCTTAGGAAGTTCTTTCAATGAACCCATAATATAACATATTGGAACACCACTTATAACTATGTTCAACACTCGCCCTCCCAAACCAACCCTCGGCTCTGTTACACCACTCTTGGGGTGATTTATTTCTCAGACATTACTCAATCCAAAAACTGAAACTAATGGATTTGGACCCAATTGCGCTATATTAACTCCCCATTCTAATGATATATTTCATAACAATGAGCTATTTGAATTTGTTTTCGCCATTACTCTGATATTTTATCTTGAAGATCAGAATGTATACTTGTATTGTTCCCTGAAACAAGCAAGAATTCGATCATCCTGCTAGTTTTGACAATGTATTTGATTTTCATGCAGGGCTGTTTTAGGCAGTGTCAGTGACTACTGTGCTCATCATGCTCACTGCACCGTGATGATTGTTAAGAGGCCCAAAATCAAACACTAAAAAAGCTACTTTTCCTGCTTCACATAAACACATATAGCAGTTGAATCAGCCAAGTGATTTACATTATAATAAATTTGATCAGTGTATATTTATGTGATATTTCATGCAATGTGGCTTGTTGTGTCATCTGCTTCTATACTTTATTCCCACTTGTGAATGGGGCGGCTAGGAATTCTCCTTCATATTTTACACTGGAATTTCATCGAATACGTTATCGTCAACGTGCTTTTTCAAAGCTAGCATCCAATCTTATGTGGTATAAAATATAAATAACACCCACTTGGCAAAAACAACACCCTAATTATAAGCATCCAATGCTTATTTGGTACTAAATAACATCCAATTCTATTCCCTCCTTTCCCATATGTAGTGGGAAGATCCCTATGTGCCATTTTGATTAGTTGTTGTATTTATTGTTTTTTTTTTTTTTTTTTTTTTTAAAGGGAAAATTACACTTTATCCCCCAAAGTTTGGGGCGATTTTCAATTCGACCTCCAATGTTTCAATTTTTGCAATGTACTCCCTAAACTTTCAAATTTTTGCAATTCGACAATTCCGTCAGTCAAAGCCATATTGACTGACAGAACAGTGATCACGTGTGACGCACGTGATCATTGTTGGCTTTTTTCCCCAAAATGCCCCCCATCCCAACCGCCGATCTCTCTCTCTCTCTCTCCTTGCTGACGAAGACGTCGATGACACCTCCTCAAGAGCAACATCCAAGTCATAGGCCGAATTAGCTTCTTCTTTCAGTCGAATTGCAAGGACTACACATCGACGTGTACCCTCATAAGGAGAAGGAGCTCGTGGAGAGGAAGCTTGTCTGTACCGCAAGTATTTTTCAATGAGAAGCTGTTTGGGGGCCTGATGGCGTTGAACTCTCTAAGGAACAGTGGCGGATTCGACTGGAGATTGAAGAAAATGCTAGGGAGCAAATGTCCCGACGATGCGCCTGCACTGCCTGTTTATGAATTTGATGACACCGAGGAGGAATGGACGGACGAGATGGTCGGGATCGTCAGGGTTTTACGTCAGAAATTGCCCATTCAGGATCGTCCAACTAAGATGAAGATGGTGAAAAATTGCTTATCTGGGAGCGAGACGGTGGAGGTGTTGATTCACCTCTTGGGCTACAACCGCTGGAAGGTACGTGTGGGTGGGCAAGTGTCGTCGATGTCTTCGTCGGCAAGGAGAGAGAGAGAGAGAGAGTGATCGGAGGTTGGGATGGGGGGCATTTTGGAGGAAAAAAAAAAAACCAAGAGTGATCACGTGCGAATCACGTGATCACTGTCCCGTCAGTCAAAATGGCTTTGACTAACGAAATGGTTGAATTGCAAAAATTTGGAAGTTTGAGGGGGTGCATTACAAAAATTGAAACATTGGAGGTCGAATTGAAAATCGCTCCAAACTTTGGGGGGTAAAGTGTAATTTTCCCTTTAAAAAAAGAACAAAAACCCATTTGGCCACTTAAAACCAAGCAAATTGGGTCCAATTCTTGATTTTTCAAATGGGATTTCACCAAATTGATTTTTCAAATAGTTATACAAGATGTTTAGGCATATTTATTTATTGGGGAAAATATACTTTACCCTCATAAAATTTCACCTCATTTGCAATTTTGCCTCCAATATTTAAAAATTGGCAATGTGCCCCAACAAAATATAAGAAATTTGCAATGTGACCTATCCGTTAACTATTTCCGTATAATTTAACTGAAAATTTCGCACATGCATTTTTTTTTATCTCTGATTTCCAAAATTGCCCCATATTTTTTTGATGAAATTCCAAAAATGCCCATAATTAAAAAAACAAAATAAGAAGAAAAAAAAAAAATGGGGTTGGCCGTAGCCACCCCCTTTGGCCATGGGGTGGCGAGCACCTCCAGTTTTTTTTCTTTCTATTTTGTCTTTTTTTTTTTTTTAAAAAAAAAAAAAAAAAAAAAGGGCAATTGGAGAAAAGGGAAATCATAGACGGATGGATCACATTGCAAATTTTTTATACTTTATTGGAGTACATTGTCAATTTTTAAACATTGGAAGCCGAATTGCAAATAAGATGAAACATTAGGGGGGTAAAGTGCATTTTCTCTTTATTTATTTATTCTCCACTCATTTTATTGTAAATCATAATTTTCTATTTTTTTTTACTTATACAGCTTAAAAAAAAAAGTTGCATGATACTAAATAAATTTCTTTATCAAATAAACAGTTGATTACAAAGTCATGGCCTTTTAAGATTATGATGATCGAAACAATTCCAAACTTACTATGATGATTCTTCCAACTTAATAAAACGAGTCAAGTTTTATCTATTGTCGTCTCAATAGCCCTAATCTATATCTGTTCAACTTCGATTATAAAAATTAAATTTTAAAACGATTTAAAAGTGGCATTTTTATATTTATCTATTTAACCTACATTATAATAAGGCTTATTACAATTTTATTTAAAATTAAATATTAGAAAATATAATAGGACATATTGGATTGCTCATTTAAAATAAACTACTCAGAAAAATTTATTACACCCTAAGTATTGCACTCGATTCAAATCGACAACAGATAGATCGATATATGGATCATCTATTTAAAATAGGGAAAATTACAGTTTACCCCCCCAAAGTTGACAGCGTTTTTCAATTCGAACATCAAAGTTTCAATTTTTGCAATCCACCCCCACAAAGTTCAAATTTTTTTTCAATTCGACAAATATCATCCTAAAATTCTCACATTGCCCATGATTTTTATTTTTATTTTTATTTTA
>NC_081542.1:15083362-15096511 GCF_901000735.1 Corylus avellana
AAGAGACATACTACGTGCAACAAGACATTTCCCATTCGAGTCTTGGGCTATAATTCCCAACCCCACACGTCCTTCCTTCGAATTTAGCCTAGCATTCCAATTTATCTTCATCATGTTCCGTGGTGAAGGCTGTCATACTACAACTACTGGTTCACGGTCACTAGTTACTCCCTATTGAGAGTTGCGATTTGCCCTTTGAAATTCTTCCATCAAGGTTTGAGCTTCCCGTAATAGCCGAGTTGGGTTGAGGAAATTTTCTCCATGTATTACTGAATTTCTCCTCAAACCAAATTTTCCTTGCCATGACAACAAAATGTTCAGCTTCCTCTGTATCGCATCTTTCAAGCACTAACTCAAAAACATCCAGGAAATTGCCCCCCACTCCGCCGCATTTTTGTATTCTTACCGGTCCACCTCCCTATACGTCGTTTGAGGACGGAAAAGGCCATAGAATGTGCACTACCCTTTCTTCGTCTAGTCCACAGATGGGGCAAGATGTATCTTGGACTACTCCCTTCTTGACCAGATTCACTCTGGCCCCGTTTGGTTTGCGGAATAGACATTTGGATTGGACTAGCTAACACTAGGTATAACTAGTCCTCTGTTTGGTAACACTCTATTCTTGGTAATAGTCTCTTCCCATGGGGCTACTAATCTCATACACACAAGGTTAGCTAAGCCACTAAAAAATGAGTGGCTTAGCTAATCATTTCATGTGGAATTAAATTAATTGTGTAAATTGCCACAAAAAACCCCACTTGTAGAATTAAATTTCGTTCTCTCTCTGATTCTTCTTCTTCTCTCTCTCTCTCTCTCTCTCTCTCTCTCTCTCTATATATATATATATATATATATATATATATATGTTTATCTTTTCTCCGTCTCTATATTTCGTTATCTCTCTTTCTATTTCCTCTCTGATTCTTTTGGTACAGTTTTTTTGCAAGTGCAAATGAAATTTTTTTTTCTCTATGCCGTCTCCCTTCTCTGTACCGTTTCATTTTTTTTTTTTTGATTCTCTGTACCATTTCTCTCTGATTTTCTTCTCTCTGTTTCTTTGTTTTTTTTTTTTTTTTTTATTTATGTACCTTTTTTTAAAATTCTATTTCTCCGTGTCTCATTTTTCTCAGTTTATTTTTAATTTTTTAATTTTTTTTCTTTGACGAATCTGCAAGGTTTTTATCAAATACAAATATATAATTTGTTTTTTGATTTCTTTTGATTCTCTGTACATTCTCCAACTATATTTTTTTGATTTCAAGATTGAGTTTGATTCTGTTTTCACCAACTATATATTTTTTTATATAAATAATTTTATAGCATAACTGCCAAAAAAAAGAAAAAAAAGAAAAAAGGCCACATACCTGACATAATTAAAAAAAAAAAAAAATTATAGTAAAGTTGTTTATGTTTAAAAAAAAAAGAAAAAGAATGAAAATCCTTAATAATATAAGTTGTATTTGTATTATAGGGTATTATAGGAAATTTGATCTCAATATGATTCCATTCACCAACATATTGCATTGTACTAAACGAAGGAATATGATTAGCTAGTCTATTCCAGTATTACAACAAAACAAAAGAATATGAATAGCTAATCTATTCCACACTCTTCTATTCCCAATAGTAGCTAATCATTTTCCAATGGATTAGACATTCCGCGAACCAAACGAGGCCTCTAGTTTGTAATAGATTATGTAGGGCTTTCCATAAAAATTGCTTTGCCACATTTGGTATCTATAAATTCCAACACTCCTTCCAAGATACACCGCTAGCAGGTTTGGATGTTCCACCTCCTCTATTTGCCATAGTCTCCTTCTCCAAAAAGTAAGCACTTTGGACGAAGAAAATTCTGTTTTTGGTACACCGCCAAATAAGTCGGTCCTTAGTTGGCATAGGGCTAATAGGCATGCTTTTGATCACCTCAGCTTCGTCATCCCGAAAAAACTTGTGTAATAAGATCAACTCTCTATTTTCTTGTGCTTGGGTCAATAAGCTCCGAAACACGAGCCTGTCGATCAAGTACAGTTGTCGGTGATTGTACCATGTATGTGGTTGGTTTCGGGACCCATTTGTCACCCCACACATGAATGTCATCCCCATTTCCAATCCTCCAAATAAGACAATTTCGAAGTACCAGTAGGGCTGCCATAAAACTTTGCTACATAAGAGGGTTCGTTGCCTAGACTTGCCTCCAAAATATAGCAAGATGAATAATATTTAGCCTTTAGGATTTTCCAAGGCAAAGATTCTGGACACTGTAGTAATCTTCAAAGTTGCTTTGCTCGATGGGCTTTGTTAAAAATTCCCAAATCGCGGAACCCTAACCCATCTTGGGCATTGGAAAGACCCATCCTTTCCCAACTCATCCAATGTATTTTAGAAGCGTTCTCTTTATGCCCCCACCAAAATCGCTGCATCAACCCTTGTATCTCCTTACACAAAGCTATAGGCAAGAGGAAAACACTTATACAATATGTGGGAATGGCCTGTGCCACTGCTTTAATTAATATCTCCTTCCTTGCTTGCATCAGAAATTTTGTCTTCCAACTATTGAGGCAATTTCACACTCGATCCTTGATGCCTGAAAAAGCCTATGTTCGCGACTTCTCAACAAGAGTTGGAAGCCCTAAATACTTGTCATAGCTCTGAGTGGTTTGGAGACTCGACATTTGAGTGATTTCCTGCATCTTTTTCTGAACTTGTGTTGCGACTGAAGAAAATAGAAGTCTTGTCCTTGTTAAGCTTCTGTCCCGATGCTACTTCATATTTTTCTAAGATTTTAGTTAATCTCCTCCATTCGACGGAATTCACTTTACAGAAAATCAAGCTATCATATGCAAAAAACAGGTGACTCAATCTAGGGCCTTTTCTGGAAGTAGGGACCCCTGTCAACACCCCGTTCTTCTTAGCTTGAGACAATAATGCACTAAGCGACTCTGTGTACAAGAGGAATAAGTACGGGGATAAAAGATCCCCTTGCCGGATCCATCTCAAAGGCTTTATGTGTTCGACTGGCTGTCCATTTACGAGAATGGCATAGGAGACCGAGCTGACACACCCGGTAATCAAATTTATCCAGGCCTCTGGAAATTCCATTTTATGCATAATTGCTTCTAGAAATGCCCACTCCACTCGATCATACGCCTTACTCATATCAAGCTTTATTCCTATATATCCAACCTTACTCGACATTCTAGTGTGCATTGTGTGTAGAGTTTCATATGCCGCCACTATATTGTTCGAAATTAGCCTTCCTGGGCTGAAGGCACTCTGATTTGCATAAATGACATGCAGAAGGATCATCTTGAATCGATTTGCCAATACCTTAGCAATGATTTTGTAAACGACGTTACAAAGGCTAATCGGTTTGAAGTCAGATACACAGCTAGGGTTGTTTTCTTTGGAATTAGTGCAATATGTGTCATATTAATGTTTCTGTCCAACTTAGATCCATTGAGGAAATGTAAAACAACACTACATACCTCTCGACCAACGGTCTTCCATTGCTGTTGATAAAATTCTGCCAAGAAGCCATTAGAACCTGGTGCTTTGAGTGGTGCCATCTGCATCAAAGCTCTATAGATCTCATCCTCCGAGTATGCAGCAGTCAAAGAGGTCTTTATATCCTTCGACAATCTATTTTCAATAGCCGTTGCGGAATCCTCAATATTACGCAGTATAACCGATGTGAATAAATCCTAGTAAAAATCTTTGAATGCTTACTCCACCTTGGCCTGGGATACACAAGTATGACCCATTCTGTCAACAATTTGTTCAATCCGATTTCTGTGTTGTCTCTGGTTCGCACAGGTGTGGAAATATTTGGTATTATGATCACCGTCTCGCAACCAATTTTCTTTTGCCTGTTGGCGCCATTTGAGCTCTTCTTGTTCCAACATGACATTTAGTTCTTCTTGAAGCAACTTTTCAGTTTGCACATTGAGAGGATTTTCCACTTCTTAAATTTTCCTTAATTCAGTTGTCTTCTCCAGAATAAGTTTCTCCGTCGGTTGCCTCTGTTTTTTGACCCATTGCTTGATAACCTTTTGGCATCCGTGTAACTTCCTCCTAAAAACCGTCCATGGTTCTATGTTAGGACATCTCACAGCCCATGACTCTTGAACAATCTTTTTAAAGTCCCAACATTTTGACCAACCCATTTCAAACCGGAAGGGCCGCCATTTTTTTGGGATAGACATCCCCTTTATGTTCATATAAAGAAGTATTAGAAGGTGACCTGAACTGCAACAGGTCAAAACATTTCACTATATACACTAAAACTATGTACAGATTTTATTCCAGATTAGAGAATCTACAAGAAACATTAACAGCTAAAATAGGTCTACATTTTCAAATACAGTCCAAATTTTTACATAGCACTAGCATTGCCTAGGAATGGCATTGCCTAATCAGACACCTAGAAATGCCCTACTCTGACCGTCCCAATAATCTTTTATCTGACGAATCCTCTCCACTTTTTCTGTTTGAAGCCGCGCCTCCCAGTACTCGGGGCAACTGTTCAAACAATTGTAATATGTATACCGTTAAATATAATAAAACAAAGTATTTTCTTTGGCAAAATATGCCCATTCAATCTTTTGTTATTTTGATTTTCTATGTTTTCTTAAACATAAGCCATAACTGAAGGAATTAAAAGAAACACTACCTCCTGCTTAATAGAATATTAAGCTCATCCAAGTGTACAGCACCTTCATAAACTCTAGCCTGAAATCAACAAAAAATAGTTCATTATTTTTATTGCAAATTGTGCACAACAACCCAGAACTTCATGGTGCAGAAGCCCATAAATGATTATATTCTATTTATTCACTTCTAAGTGCATTCACATCGGGCTTAGCAAATTTTTACTGCCGATTGACTTACCTCTCGACATAGAGGGCATTTTGCTTTAGGCTCTGCTGCCTTTAGGCCATCAACAATAGTGACCGATGCGGCCGAGCAAGCACACATGTAGCAGAATATGTGACCACAAGTGAGGGAAACTGGATCAAAGACTGTGTCCTGCTTCCAAAATCACATTAAATCATTAACAAATGGCTTCACTACTTCAATTTAACATGTTATCAGAGCAAAGATACTGAATTCAAACTTTGTCTCCGTTATATGTACACAATATGCATACGGCAAATTACCAAGCATATGGAACAAGTGAGGGCAATATCGACTTTGACGGAATCGAAGAGCTCACAAGTAAGTGAGGGTTGGCCATCATCATCATATGTGAGGTTGCATCCCTCAAACAAAGGTGATGCCTTGCTATAATTGACCTTGCTTTCCCTTAGATTGATGTGGAAAGCCATGAGCTCACACAGCCAAGGACTTTGAAGAATTTCAATATGCTTGCTTTGAGCTTGTGACTTGAAGGCCTTACCTTGCTTAGAGTAATGAACCTGTGCTCAAAATTAATGACACTTAAGTAAATTCATAAAGAAAAACCAAAGCCAAATCGAATGAGATGACGTGACAGTGAAAATCAGCCCTTACTATGTCTTCTTTTACAAATCTTTGCTGGTACAAATGCTGATTGTCAGTATTAAGTCATCCTAGTTGTATAAAAGTTCACAAAGCGGGATAGATATACCTTATCGTATTTCTTAAGTATTTTTCGGATTGCAACCGCGTTGATAAGTGCGTAAGTAACGAGGTCCTTTCCCTCTTGGATTAAGGTAACATGGTTATTTTGTAGCTTGGCTTTGAACCAAATAAAGTACTTCCGAAACCCAGAAGCAAGATGTAGCTCAAGCAATTTCTGGGCACGCTTATTAAAGCAAGCTACTACTGCAGACATTTCCTTGAGAAGAGAAGGAAAGAAGGTTCCATCGCACACTACACATATCCAAACACAACAAATCAAAACCTTTAACTTCTTTTGTCGCATATCTTGGAATCTAAATCCTTATTTATCTAACATGATGATTAAAATAGTAGTTATCAACCTACTAAAATATTAATTAAATTCAATATTTCCTATAAATTTAAGCTCTTAAGATAACTTATGATTTAACGGTATAGAGCTGACCGAGCCTATCATTATGCAGGCTCAAACCTTTTGGTAGAAAGATAGATAAATGTTTTATTTCAGTTCTATTAAGAGAAGGAAAGGTGATTAGAGGAATATAATTTTCAAAAAAATCATCACCTTTATTAAAATCCAACAGATTGGCCAAAAAGCAATGTTGATAACCCAGAAAGATTAGATAAAGAAAGATTCAAAATAAACTAGAAAATGCATGTAAAAATAGTTTTTTCCCAGAAGATTGATTACCTGGGCAATGGTGAGGGCATGTTTGGGTGTCATGGAGTCCATCAATGGCATTGTCGGAATGAAAATCGCTCCGGCACTTCTTCAAAATCTTCTTAAGCTTCTTGAAGCCAAGCCCAGGAAGTTTTTTCTCTTGGCCTTGCATGTACTCCTGGTATTTCTTGCAAAACTTCATCTTAATTCGATCCTCACTGACAGCAATATCTCCTCAATTTCTTTTCTTTCTTCAACAGAGATTGATTTTGATAATATGAATGTAACACAACAGAGATTAATGCATCTAAATCCTCTCTCTCTCTCTCTTTCTGTGTAAGTCTCTGTGTATGTCGGAAAATGATGGCGGCATGGACTGGTTAGAGAGCAGTTACTTGAAGCAAAAAAACTGTGATTCCTGAGAGAAAAAGTCAATTTATCGAAAGTTTCTCCTCCACAGCTTTAACAAACTTGATCACGCAGAAGAAGATGCGATTCCTTGTGAAGTCAATTTACACACAAATTTATAATCATATATAATATGTAGGATACGTACAACAGTATATAATTGATAAAATAATTAAAAATATAGGGTTGACAATTTAGATATTATTCGAAAATAATTGGTTAAATTTATGTTAAATACCAACTAAAATAGACATCAAAGAAAAGGATTGAAAGTAACCATTCAACCGTACGTGTCCATTAAAAAAATTATTAAAAAAAGAAAAGAAAAAAGGTTCAGAAGAAACTTTCTATGAATTGAGATGACATTAAAGATAAGGAACATTGACTAAACATTAAAACGTGATTTATTTATTATTTTTTTTTTTTTGACATGTCCACACAAGAAGGAGAGAGGAATTCAAACTAGTAACTTCTACTTCATAGGTTCCTAGCCGATTGAAATATCCTTTGGGAACAACATTAAAACATGTTTTTAATGCACCGCTAGCTTGGCAAATTGATTCCACTAATTATCCAACGAGCACCACTAATTTCATTTAACCCTGTGATAAGAATCAAGAAAAATATTGGCATGCATGTGAGGGAGGGTATTGAGGAATAATCACACATTGCTTGTGGACAAGACCTTTGGCATGTTTATAAAGAATGGACAACATTCTCCTATAGAACCAGTTTTATGAGATGAGTTAGGCCTACAAATTTATTCATGGTATCAGAGCCTACCACATGACGAATGTAACCCATACCACTTACCCATAAGATGGATTAAGAAAAATACTGGTCTGCATGTGAGGGAGTGTTGGTGAATAATCCCACATTTATTGTGGACTAGACCTTGGGCATGTTTATAAGGAGTATCAAACCCTCTTTTATTGAACCGATTTTATGAGATGAGTTGGCCCACAAATTTCTTCATAAGTTTTTTAAATAAACATATGTTCTTAGAGTGCATGGTTGTCATATACCTAGGGGTGCAAAGGCGGGCGGTTTTTAAATGCCCGCTAACCGTTAACTGCTATAACCGCCTAACCGTTTAACCGCATTAACCGCCTAACCGCTATAACCGCCTAGCGGTTAGCGGTTATTGGGTCTACTAACCGTAACCGCTAACCGCTAACCGCCTTTTTATATAATATATTTTTATAATTATAATTATAAAAATATTTATAGATATAACATAATCACTTGATCATTAAATCACAATTTTTTTTAAAAAATAATTAAATCACAATTTGAGTATTAATATATTATCACTATAATTTATATGATTATATCATATAATCACTTGATCATTAGATCACAATTTTTTTAAAAAAAATAATTAAATCACAATTTGAGTATTAATATATTATCACTATAATTTATATGATTATATCATATGAGATTGATCATTAAATCATTTGATTATATAATAACAAATTATATATGATATAACTCATAAGTATACCAATTCATACTAATACAACAATTAAATATCTAGAGACTTATTTCCAATGTATGTTATAAACTTATAAGTCTATATATGTTATAAGTCTATATAAGTCTACATATGTATATGAATAATATAAATGTATAATATCAATACTTAATCATATGATTCAATGACAATTCAAATACTTTATTCAAGACTTCAAGTGAATCATATTATTAATGTACAATGATGATTGACATTGTAATATTATAAATTTAAGTAATTGACATTGAATTAAACAATGACCAATGTATTACTTATAAACACAATTTAAGTATTAATGTATTATCATTATAATTTTAGTAATTTATATATTATCACTATAATTGATATGATTATATCACATGATGATTTGATCATTAAATCATATGATTATATAATAATAAATAATACATATATAATATGACATAACTCATAAGTCATAAGTCATAAGTCTACAAGTTAATCATATGATTCATGTACAATGATAATGACAATTGATTCAATTGAATTAAACAATATATTACTTATAACTACAAGTCTACAATTTAATTAAAGCATTATTAGATACTTTAGGAATTTAGGATTTAGGAGTTTGAACATTACCATTTACCATTAGATATTAAGTTCAATTCAAAAAAATAATATTATAAGTAAATATGATAAGAATTTAAATAATTAACCGGTTATGATTTAATATTTAAGGAAATTTGTTTAAAGTACAAGTAAATGTAAATTTTGGGTCAAATATTTTTGATTTTTCAATATGGGCTCTTTTTATAGCAATTGGGCCCAAGAAGATATTAAAAATACAAGAAAAAAAAGTGAGGGTAAAAAAAAGCCCCAAAAAAGAAGCCCAAAAAGCCCTAAAGAAAGCAAAAAAAAAAGCCAAATTTTAAAAAAGCGGTTAGCGGGCGGTTATCTATTTCGCTAACTGCTAACTGGCGGTTAACCGCTAACCGGCGGTTAACCGCTAACCGTTAACCGCTAGGCGGTTAGTAAAATCAACTAACCGCTAAGGCGGTTACGGTTAGCGGTTATTGCCACTAACCGCTAACCGTAACCGCCTTTGCACCCCTACATATACCGTAAAGATATATGTCACATGTTCTATTAATTCAATTAAAAATGTATGCGAGAATTGAATGCTTTAAAAACATGTGACTGAATTGAAGTAATTGCTTGAAAGAAAAGTTTGTCCTATCATGAATCTCATCACATCCTAGATATTATTATGTTCATAAAAAGTGAAAAATTTCACTTTTAGGCCCTTGAACTACCGCGCATTTTGAGTAGGGGTGTCAAAAATAACCGGGAAACCGGAACCGGGACCGGAAAATTGGGAAACCGGGAAACCGGAAACCGGAAAACCGGGACCCGGTTCCGGTTCCGGTTCCAAAAAAAAAAAAAACCGGGACCCCGGTTCCGGTCCCGGTTTTTGGCACCCGGTCAAAACCGGGAAAACCGGAACCGGGTATTAAATAATATATATACATATATTTTAATTCTTTTACTCTTAGTATTACGCAATACTCAGTATATATATAAAACAATACTTTTTATTGTTTTAATGTTTTCTTTATGTATCTAATTTAAAATTATGTTTAGGGTATTTTAAAAAATTTGAATTTTTATTTTTAAGGTTCATATAGGCAAAAACATTGATTATTTAGGATTTTTATGCTTTTTTAGGTTTATTTTTTAATTATTTGAAACAATCACAATAAAGCCTCTTTAATTTAGACAAAAAGATTAATAGTTTTTTTTTTTAAATGAGCTAACTTATGAAAAAAATAATGGGCTTATTTTAGGCCCAATACCTAAAATAAGCCCCAAACACTAATTATTTTCAAAAACCGGGTACCGGACCGGATAAAACCGGAACCGGCCGGGAACCGGGACCCCGGTTAACCGGGGTCCCGGTTCCGGTTCCGGTTTCCCAAAACCAAGAACCGGGGTACCCCGGTTCCGGTTTCGGTTTTGGCCAAAAACCGGGAAATCGGACCGGATTGACACTCCTAATTTTGAGAAGACCTCCTCAAAATTCAAAAATTCTAAATTACACCCTTGAACTTTCAATTTCAATCAATTTACCCCATCCATTAGTTTTAGCCGTTAACTTTTAACGAAAATACCTAAAAAGACCAAATTACCCTTCAATTTTCAATTTATTTATTTATTTATTTTTAATTTGAAATTTTATAAAAACATGAGAGATATAAATGTTATTTTATCACTTTTAAAGTTTAAAATCTGATGGATGGGGTAAAATAATTGAAATTGAAAGTTTGGAGGTTAGATTGAGAGTTTTTGAAAATTTACGGGGGTCTTCTCAAAACGCGCCGTAGTTGAAGAGTCTAAAATGAAGTTTTCCCTATAGGTATTGATTGTGCAATAATACAAAATCTCTAGTTAATACGGATGCAATCCAAATGCTTACAGGATTTCTGTCGCCTTCTTTTTCATGCATAATGAAATGAAACAACATACGTCGTTCATTCGGCCACACAAAAGACACTGTCGTGTCACATGTGGCATGTGACGGTGATGATGATGAGCAAGAGTTTCCACCTTCATCTATCGCTCACGAGTAATGTTAATACTCTTATTTTTCTTGTATTATTTCAAATATGATGTGGTTTGTGTGATACTGAGATAAATAATTTTAGTTTTTAACATGTCAAACTTATTTAATTCGATAACACATAAATTTTTGTATTTGTTTGAACCGTTAAAGGTAATAAATGGCTCAAATTTTAAAATGCAATAATTGTAAAAAAAACACAAAAACAAAAAAAACAAAAAACAAAAAAAAAACAAAACAAAACAAAAAAGAGAGACTTGGAAAAAAAGAGAAGACTATGGAGAAGTTATCTATGAAGATTTTCTTTTTGGGATTTGGAGCTGGAGGACCCTTTGGCCTTTGAGATGCTATGCCATGACTTCTAGGCTGGCAAAGCGGATCCGAGGGTCGACCCCTTTACGATCCGTTTAAGCTATACCCAAACATGACTCGTTTAGTAAACGGGTTAGACCCCCCGACACAACACAACATGGAAATTTTCATGGGTCGCCCAACATAACCCGTGAGACTTGTTTAAAATAATGGGTCGTGTCGGGTCGAGATGACCCGACACGACCCGTTTAACTAAAAATGTGATTTTTTTATAAAAAAAATAAATAATAAAATAATAAAATAATAATAGTTTTAACAATTAAAACTAAAATTGACAAAATTAAGGAAAAACACACTCCAGTTATAGATCCAACATATTCCAGTTAAAGGAAAAGATCAAGTTCAAGATATATCTAGTCTGAATTCAAGGCATTATGAATATGTTGAACTTAAGGAGAGCTTGAGGGATAAGAAAAGAAAGACAGATGTGGGTGCGCTGTGGAAAACCTCTTTGGCACTTAGAACCGTTGAGACAATCCTCTAAATCTCCATGGATCTTTTCGTTAGTTTCTCTCTACTCGAGTACTCACAGGAAATCCAAGCTTGCCCCTTTACAGGTTACCAGTTACCCCCCCTCCCCAGGACATTCAAGCTTGCCCCTTTACAGGTTACCAGTTATTCTTTCTCTCTCTCTCACGCTCACACACACACAAAAAAGAGGGAGAGAGCGGCGAGCAGGAGAAAGAAAGAGGGGCGGCGGTGGCGTGGCGTGAGCGTGAGGACTAGGACTAGGAGAGGCCGAGAGGGTCTGGAGACTAGGTCTGGACTCTAGAGAGTGGAGACTGCGACACTGCGTACGTAGTGTGTTTTTCCTTTAGGTTAAAATAAAATAATAATAATAATAAATAAATAAATAAATAAAAATAAAGAATAAAAAATTAATTAAAAAATTTTAAAAAATTAAACAGAAATAGCGGGTCACCCGTGATATAATCCACCAAACACTCATAAACGGTTTAACCCATTTATGACTTAAACCCATTTAATGTAAACTCAAACTCGTTAATTTTATGTATAGTTATCGGGTCATGTCAAAATTGTGAGTCCTAGTGACTTTGACATAGCAATAAAACGTCGGCTTGTTATTACGTCCATGTTCATTTTTCGCGAGAAATTGAAACAAATTGAGACAACGTCAACAATTTGGCCACGCGTTGGGCCAGATTTTCGCCACGTATTATTTTGGAGTTGGTGAGCTTAGTAGGTGACAGCGAAGCGTTGCGATTAATACGAAGTCGTTGCAGAGCCTTGAGTGTGAAAAAACATCAGATATCTCCTGGAAAAGTACTGACCCTTGGATTTGCCACAGAGCCGCTGTTACGGCCTTTTCAGACTCAAAATCGAATGCAATCATTGGTCCCTAGAAACTATATGATATTGATTGGGATCGGAATCCTGGCAATAGCAAAGAAATTGCCCATAAATTTTTTTTTCAAATCCTAACCGTTTAATGTCATTCAAGGTCCATATTGAGTCACGTGTCTCACTATAACAAAATAATAAATTATTATTTAAATTTTTTAAAAAAATTACAAAACAAAATAATAAATATAATAAAAATTTTGGGTGGCCGGCCCACCCCAACTGAGGGCCGATCCAGTGCCACATCGCCAGAAACAACCACCGCCCATCACCGATGACCCGGACCCGGCCACCACGGTATGCCACTCTCTTTCTTTCTTTCCTCCTCTTTCTTGTTCTAGTCGAGCAAGAGAACACTCTCCCTCTTCCTTTGATTTTTCTCTTCCAGCTCTCTCTCTCCTCTAAATATTTCTCTCGGGTCTGGTCTGGGCAAGAGGGAAACAACCCCTCTTCTTTCTCTTTTCCTCCTCTTTTCTCCTCCTCACGGTCTCTCTCTCGATCTCCCTTTTTCCAGCTCTCTCTCTCTCTCCTCTGAATATCTCTCTCGGGTTTGGTCTGGGCAAGAGGGAAACCAAATTAAAGGAAGAGGGAGAGTGTTCTCTTGCCCAGCCAGAACAAGAAAGAGGAGGAAAGAAAGAAAGAGAGGGGAGTACC
>NC_081542.1:15096611-15099127 GCF_901000735.1 Corylus avellana
AACAAGAAAGAGGAGGAAAGAAAGAAAGAGAGGGGAGTACCGTGGTGGCTGGGTCACCGGCGATGGGCGGTGGTTGTGTTTCCAACGACGTGGCAACAGATCGGCTCTCCGTTGGGGTGGGCCGGCCACCCCTTATCGTAAAAATGGGGTGATCGGCCACCCCAAAATTTTCATTATTTTATTTTATTAGTAGTGGGACACGTGTCTCTATATGAACCCTTGGATGACCGTAAACCGTGAGGATTTGAACAAAAACTTGTGGGCAATTTCTTCCCCATTGCCGGGGATCCCAATCCGATGGATTGTGGGAAGTTTTATCATATATATATTTTTTCTTTCTAATAATAGCAAAATTATAATGATGTAAAGTGACAAACGAATCCTAAAGTTTATAATTGGTGAAATTATTAATAATGTATAGATAATAAGTTAGCACAAATTACCCATTTTACCAATTATGAATGGACATAATTTTTTTTTCAAACTGGTCGGGTTGGACTCAATGGAGAAAACTATAAAATTGTTGGGGGTCTTTTAACATGTAAAAAAAACATGAGTTTTTAGTTAGCATATAAAAAATACTTGATTTTTTTTTTTAATAAAATTATTAAAAACTAAGTATTTCTCACCTTCTCAAAAGATAAATAACTGTTAATAAACTGAATTGGAAGAAATTTATCTAACCCAATTTAGAGAATATCTATGTCTATTATAGATTGCTATATCAATTTATGAGGAATTTTGCAATAAAATTTATAATAACCCTAAGGCAATCCCGGTGGGAGATATATGTGTTGTCTTTAACAATTATATTACAAATAAAAACTATGATTGTGGACTTCTTGTTGTTGGAGACATGTGTACCATGATTCATTCCTTTTAGGATTTGAAAGCATTATCTCTTTCTCCACTAATTAATTTTAATTTAATGTGGAAAGGAAAAGAAAACGAAGCATTGACTGTGTTACGCGAACAGATCATTTTCAGTCCATTTTGGATGGGAGAATATTCAGTTTATGGCTAAGATTTTTAAAAAGTATTCTTAGAGTTACAAATGAGACACATGTCCCACTAACAAAAATTAATAATAAAATATTATTTCATATTAAAAAATTTATAAAATAATAAGGGGTAGCCGAAGCCACCCCATGGCCCAATGGGGGTGGCCCCCCGGCCACCCCCAAGGGCCAAACAAATTTTTTTCCTTATTTTTTCGTTTGGCCCTTGGGGGTGGTCAGACCACCTCGTTGGGCTTGGGGGTGGCCGTAGACCGGCCAAATGAAATTTTTTTTATTATTTTTTTATTTTAGATTTGGCCCTTGGAGGTGGTCGGCCTTGGGGTGGCTTCGGCCACCCTAGCCCTGAATTGGGGTGGTCCGGCCACCCTCAATGGGGTGGCCAACCACACCTTATTATTTTATTATTTTATTTTATAGTTTTTTTAATATAAAAGAATATTTTATTATTATTTTTAGTTAGTGGGACATGTATCTCATTTATGGCTATAGAATTTCTAAAAAAAAATTATAGTCATAAACTAAATATTCTCCAGTCCAAAATAAACTTTTATTTTGAGAGGATTCCGTGTTGCGCATGCCCTACAATGGATTGGAGAGAATTCCGTGTTGCACATGCTATACTAATTTATTGTAGGAAGGAAAAGCAAGAAGATTAATGGTGAAAGAACCGGCGCACTTTTTCTGCCAACATCCAATCAAATTTTATGAGCTGGAGAAATTTGATCTTCTTACGTAAGTAGTTATAAGATAAAAGTATTTTTATAAATTGGGTTAGAATAAATTCTTCCAACTTAATTTATTAAAGTAATATTTTTTTAATATAATTAACTGAGCATGTGATTCTATAAACAAGAATAAGGTTATACATCATACTTTTATCTTGTATTTCTGATGAGATGTTGCTAATCAGCCTTATTTTAAGAGTGTAAATTCAATGACGGATTGACAGTGCCACTTCAACAAATGAGATAAAAGTATAGTGTATAACATTTATCTTCTATATTTATCACTTGAGTAATGCTACATACTACATGAGCAATTCTATAAATTCCCCTTGTGTCACTCAAAAAATAAAGTGGCTTTAAAATTACTATTTAATCAAAATCTAATAATCATCAATCACAAACTCAATGATAATTTTAAGAACCACATCTTTCTTAGAACATGTTTAGGATTGTAATTGAGAAATAGAGTTTTTAAGTCAAAAGGTATTTTTTGGCAAAAGCCTTAAGCGCTTTCAATTTTTTTTACCAAACGGGTATTTTTTTTCTTTTTTCAAACGGACTTTTCGAGTACTAAACGCACTTTTAGGCCCCTCAAACATATAGCCAAACAAACTCTGGACATAAGAGAAACTTTTTGCATTACTCCATACCACACAAATATTTCACAAGTACTTCACTATGCTAATGTGGCACGGTCTAGTAGCCACTATATATATATATATATATATATATATATATATATAAGGGCTACTACACTTTGACATGTCAACGT
>NC_081542.1:15099227-15109969 GCF_901000735.1 Corylus avellana
TAATTTTTTAAAAGAAAAAGAAAAATTAGAGGGGTGGCCAGATCCACCCCCATGGCCGATCTGGGGGTGGACAAACCACCCCATGGCCAAGGGGTTGGTCCAACAAACCCCACAAGGCCAAAAAAAAAAAAATAATAAAAAAAAATTGGGTTTTGGGGGTGGCCGGACCACCCCCTTGACCATGGTGTGGTTTCGGCCAACCTATACCGACCTCTTTTGTTAAGTGCCAAAATATCCATATTTTAGCCCTTATGTGTGTTAATTCCTTAATATTGTTAATTTGTGTTATTTTAGTTCATTTTTGTGTTTTTCATGCTTTTGTAGGCTTTTGAAAGAAAATGAAGTAAATCTAGAAGATTTGGGCTCAAAGAGAGAAACTGGGAAAAGATGGAGCCCCTGACAGTAATATCGAGCGCACTAACAGAGAAGACAAGCAGCAAATTGGCCATGCGCGATCCAGCGCACAATAGAAGAGGCTCAATCGCAGACGTGCAATTGAGCGCACACGGGTTGCGATCAATCGCACCCGTGCGCAGGAGATACATCAAGAGTGCGGCAAGACTGCTAGTATTTCCATATTAGGGTTTTCCAAGTCCCACTTGTAATAGGAGTAAAACCCTACGAATTTCCTAGGTTTACTAGTGTAACAAGGACTTCTAAAGCCTATAAATAGATCTCTTAGCCTCTAGGAATAGGTGTAGAGAAAGAGACGCAAGCTCTGGAAAGGAACTGAAAGTTAGATCAACAAGAGTTTGGGTTTTTCTTCTCTTCCACCTTTTATTTTCATTATGTAGTTTATATTTTAATTAGGGCTAGATTGAAGCCCTAATCATGTCTTTTTAAGATTGCAATATTAGCGCCTTTGCTACAATTATATTTTGGTGTATTTAACTTGATTAATGCCCTGTTATCTTGTATTCCTCATATGTGTTTGTCTGGCCAACATATGCATGTGGTGTTGATTAGTTAATCAAATCAATTTGGATGACTGAGTCCTGGGTTTAATAAAAGTAACAAAAGATATCCACATCGGATTTTTGGGTTAATCAACATGAGGAACCGGGAGTAGACATCCATGCCCTAGGCCTCGTGTGTTTGTCGATTTCCATAGATTTATGTTTTCTTAAAGAACAACTTAGTAGACACATATGTTAAATCTTTTAAGAAAGAAAAGAATTAGAGTATATACCCATGCCTAATTCGTTGCTTAGGAAAATCAATAGCTTAAGGAGTAGACACCCATGCCCTTAGGTTGGCAAACATGAATTATACCGATATGATTGACGCATTGACATATTGTTATTTTAATTAGTCTGATTAGTGGTGGATATCAAAACCCTAATCTTTTTTAGTTTTAGTTTATTTTTTATTTTATTTTATTTTTTTATTTTAAATTTAATAGTGACAATTGAATTTTATTGTTTAATTAAATCGGAATTTACTTCTAAGTATAATTTATCAATCCTCGTGGGAATGATCTCGTATTTACCGGCTATACTATTGTTTGATCTTGTGCATTTGCGAGTAAAACATATCAAGTATTGTACCAAGTATTTGTCTATTAATTTAGATGGATATTTGGCACAACCTCTTTCTCTCTCTATTTTCACCTTCTGAATTTCTCTTCATTTCTGGGTTTCAAAGTTGCAGGCTCATATCTCTCCATTTCTGACCATTTTTTTAAAAGGATTAATTGTCTGGGTTGCTTCTTCTTTTCAAACGACTCTCTCTCTCTCTCTATTTTCACCTTTGGGTTGCTCTCCATTTTTGGTTTGAGAAAACCTTCCCAAGGACCTAATAAATTCATTGAACCCAATCACCACAAAAGACCCAGTTCCTGCAAACATCTAAACAGACGTTGCTCAGAAAATTTCTACCGTTGAACCTACCCAAGGAGTTCATCAACCTATCAGATGGCTCATCCTTAGAGAAACCGAGAAATCCACTCTTGTCAGACATGCCAAGGACACGCTGGAACAAAGGAAGTGGAGCATCAGAGTATTGGCAGATTGAAGAAAAGGGACTAAAAGAGACATTTGCTAGAACTTCAATCAACAAAGGCACACCTCCAAATACGGTGGCCCAAATCACCTCCAAAGGCCATGGGGTGGCCGAGTCACCCCCGTTTGGCCAGGGATGGTTTCGGCCACCTCCTATGGCCGGTATGGGAGTGGACGAACCATCCCAAGGCCCTTGGGGTGGTTTGACCTTCCCCAAAACGCAAATTTTTTTTTTTATTTTAACCTTTTGGGGGTGACTGGACCACCCCCTTGGCCATGGGGTGATCGAACCACTCCTAGATCGGACATGGGATGGCACCAACCACCCCTTGGCCAAAATGAGGTTGTCAGACCACTCCATTTTGGCCAATTGGAACCACTTTTTTTTTATTTAGTTTTTTAATATTTTTATTTTTTAAATTATTAATTTTTTTAGTATTTAATAAATTTTATATTATTTTCTTTTAAAAAAATTATTATTTTAATAACCAAAACGTGGCCATTTTGAACTACCGCACCACCGCACCGAAGCCATGCCGATCCAAAGCATCTCTTCCAAGCATTTGCAACACAAGTTATGCGTTGGGAAGTCCCACTTGCTCACTTGGGCCATCATTACGTGCAATTTTAGCTTTTCTCAAAAGAGTTTATGGAGCTGCTCACACTCATTGTTTAGTTGCACTTTTAATGGAGAATAGGTCATGATTCTCTTCACATTGTGTACAACCTATAATATTAAAAAGGCACATAATTACTCTACTACTAAAAAAACATTATTAATTATAGTACGGATTAAAAGTTATTTATAAATCGGATAGGAATATCTTCTGATCCACTTTAATAAACCCTCTGACATGTAAGGTATACATATATTTTTTAATATTCTTAACAATTATTTATTATCTTTTTATTAACATAAGAAATTAAGAATTCAAACATTAATTTTGAATAATTCAAACAAATTAAAAGAAACTTGACATTTGTTAGAGTGACTTAAAAGAAAACTTTTGCTTTCTCAAAAGAGTAAGTCTCACTTGCCCACTTGGGCCATCATTACGTGCAACTTTTGCTTTCTCAAAAGAGTTTATTGAGCTGCTCACACCCATTGTTTAGTTGCACTTTTAATGGAGAATAGGTCATGATTCTCTTCATAGAAATAAGATCTTCTTCTGTTCATAATTAAGATTTTTGATAAGAAATTTTAGAGTCACAAATAAAACACATGTCTCATTAATAAAATAATAATAATAAAATTTTATTTAAGATTAAAAAAATAAATTAATAAAAAAATAAGGGGTAACTGACTATCCCATCTTAGTCATAGGGGGTGGCCGGAGAGCCACCCTTAATGGCCGGCCAGGGGACCACCCCAAAGGGCCAAAATAATAATAATAATAATAATAATAATAATAATAATAATTAATGAGTTGGCCCTTGGAGCCTTGGAGGTGGCCGGACCAACCTCGTTTGGCCAGGGTAGTCCGGCCACCCCCTATGGCCAAGATGGGGTGGCTTATTTTTTTAATTAATTTTTTTAATCTTAAATAATATTTTATTATTATTTTATATTAGTGGGTCAGGTGTCTCATTTGTGGCTTTAGGATTTAAGAGAATAAATCTTAATCATAAACTGAATATTTTGTAGTCTATTTTAGATTGCAGAGAATCCTATTCTCTCTTTACATTGTGTACGACCTATAATATTAAAAAGGCACATAATTACTCTACTAATATAAAAAGCATAATTAATTATAGCACGGATTAAAAGTCATTTAGAAACTAGATATAAATTTCATCTAATCCACTTTAATAAATCCTCTAACATGAAAGATGCATATGTTTTTTTTTTTTTTTTTTTTTTTTTTTTTAATATTCTTAACAGTTATTTATTATCCTTCTACTGGCATAGAAACCCAAATATTGATTTTTGAGGAACTTAAACACGTTAGAAGACACTTGACATTTATTAGAGTGGGTTAAGAAAATTTCTTTTAAATTTGTTTGGAGAAAATTTGTGTCCTCGCATCATAACCCATAATTGATAAAATGACTAAACAAAAAAAATTTGACTTATCAATTTTATTAGTTGATAGTGGACTTATCACTTACGTCTAATCAGTTCACCAATTACGGATTGTTCAATCAATTTGTAAAAAAGTGTAGTACTCTAAACATTTTTTTTTTTTTTTATGCCATTAACCATAAGATATATATATTTTCTTATTTTAAAAAACAAAACAAAAAAAATTGTGAGAATTTAAAATGGCTTCCCTGGAGTCGAATTCCAACACAACCAAGAAAAGAGTCGGAATAAAATAAAATAAAATAAAAAATTTGACTAAACCAAATAAATTGTGAGAATTTAAGAAAGGCCTGACCATTTTCTATTTGGGCTAAACGGTGGCTTTTTCCCCAAAAAAAAAAAAAGAAAAAGCCTGAGATGGCAAAGCGTTTTGGGCACTCACTCTAATCACGTGGATAGAAGACATTTCGTGTTTAAGTCTTGAATTTGTGTCTTATTTAAGTATTAAATTTCGTATTATTATTATTATTTTTTTAATTTTTCAATAATTGCTGGCCCTACGACCCCGACGGCTACGTATAATCGAATCATTTACGCAATCTCAAGAAACAACCGGCCGGGTTGTCCGGGGCCCCGGGTTTCATGGAAATGGCGTGCTCGGAGAAGCAAGTGATGGTGGTAGGGATCGACGACAGCGAGCACAGCTCATACGCGCTGGGGTGGACGCTGGACCACTTCTTCGTCCCCTGTGCCTCCAACCCTACTTTCAAGCTCGTAGTCGTCCACGCCAAGCCCACTCCCACCTCCGCCGTCGGCCTCGCCGGTCCCGGTAACTGCTACCCACCGATCACCTACACTTTTTATTTTTTATTTTACATACATGTGTGTGTTGGACTACTGGTGTGGAATTGTCAAGAAAAATGGATGACTTTGTGCAAATTTACTTGCTGATGTGGGAATTGTAGGAGCGGCCGAGGTTTTGCCGATGGTAGAAGCCGATTTGAAGAAGATCGCTGCCCGAGTCGTTGAAAAGGCCAAGGAACTTTGCATCAGTAAATCGGTATTTTTTTTAAATTTACCTTTTCTTTTTTTTTTTAAAAAAAAAAAAAAATTAATGGTATTTAGTAAATTCTTATAAGATGTCGTCATATTGAAAATCAACTTTTAGATCAATAAGAGATCGTAAGAAAGAAAAATCAATGACTAATTTTGACTATGAATTCGAGTTTACTAAATAATTTTTATTTTTAGTTTTTGGATTTTTAACTTGTATACTCTAACCTATTATTTATAAGTACTACACCTATTTAGATCACCACTTATTTCAAAATATAGTGAATTTAATTATTAATTATAATATTCTAAGCATGGGAATACATGGTTGTTGAGAAATTAGGTTGCCCAGGAGTCTAATTTCTACACCGACCAGTCTCTGAAGTAAAATTTGCAATTTTGGATCAAGATTTGAAAGTATGCCCTGAAAAAACAGAACAATTGTTGAGAAATTGCCTTGTTGGCATACAATGGTTGTCATTTTTGACAGTTCATCCCTGAAAATTACATAGATACATATATATATTTATACATACATACATCGCATGCATATACCTAATACATGTGTACCAGTATGGCAGTAACTTGTGTGGGGAAAGTGTTCTTCTTGACATTTCAGATTGTATGCATGCAGGTGAATGATGTGACAGTGGAGGTTGTGGAAGGAGATGGTAGGAATGTTCTCTGTGAGGCCGTGGATAGACACCATGCATCCATTTTGGTTGTTGGTAGTCATGGCTATGGAGCCATTAAGAGGTATTGATCTAATATTTTTCTTCTTATTTTTGTTGTCACAGTTTCCTACTGCAGAATTATAGACAAGTTGAGCAATTAATGTTCGGGAGACATATTTCTTAGGAAGTTCTTTCAACGAGCCCATAATATAACATATTAGAACACCACTCATTGTCTTATAACTATGTTCAACACTCGCCCTCCCGAACCCTCGACTCTGTTACACCACTCTTGGGGTGATTTATTTCTCAGACATTACTCAATTCAAAAACCGAATCTAATGGATTTGGACCCAATTGTGCTATATTAACTCCTCATTCTAATGATATATTTCATAACAATGAGCTATTTGAATTTGTTTTCACCATTACTCTGATATTTTATCTTGAAGATCAGAATGTATACTTGTATTGTACCCTGTAACAAGCAAGAATTCGATCATCCTGCTAGTTTTGACAATGTATTTGATTTTCATGCAGGGCTGTTTTAGGCAGTGTCAGTGACTACTGTGCTCATCATGCTCACTGCACCGTGATGATTGTGAAGAGGCCCAAAATCAAACACTAAAAAAGCTACTTTTCCTGCTTCACATAAACACATATAGCAGTTGAATCAGCCAAGTGATTTTACATTATAATAAATTTGATCAGTGTATATTTATGTGATATTTCATTCAATGTTGCTTGTTGTGTCATCTGCTTCTATACTTTATTCCCACTTGTGAATGGGGCGGCTAGGAATTCTCCTTCATATTCTACACTGGAATTTCATCGAATACGTTATCGTCAATGTGCTTTTTCAAAGCTAGCATCCAATCTTATGTGGTATAAAATTTAAATAACACCCACTTGGCAAAAACAACACCCTAATTATAAGCATCCAATGCTTATTTGGTACTAAATAACATCCAATTCTATTCCCTCCTTTCCCATCTGTAGTGGGAAGATCTCCCTATGTGCCACTCTGATTTGATTGTTGTATTTATTGTTTTTTTTTTTTAAAGGGAAAATTACACTTTATCTCCTAAAGTTTGGGGCGATTTTCAATTCGACCTCTAATGTTTCAATGTTTGCAATGCACCCTCTAAACTTTCAAATTTTTGCACTTTGACAATTTCATCAATCAAAGCCATTTTGACTGATGGAATAGTGATCATGTGCGACGCACGTGATCGTTGTTGGCTTTTTTTTTTTTTCCCCAATATGCCCCCATCCCAACCTCCGATCACTCTCTCTCTATCTCTCCCCTTGCCGACGAAGACGTCGACGACACCTCCTCAAGAGCAACATCAAACTCATAGGCCGAATTAGGTTCTTCTTTCGGTTGAATTGCAAGGACTGCACGTCGATGTGTACCCTCAGGGAGAGAAGGAACTCATGGAGAGGATTGGGAGCTTGTCCATACCGCAAGTATTTTTCAATGAGAAGCTGCTTGGGGGCTTGGTGGCGTTGAACTCTCGGAGGAACAGCGGCAGATTTGATCGGAGATTGAAGAAAATGGTAGGGAGCAAATGTCCCGACGATGTGCCTGCACCGCTTGTTTATGAATTTGACGACACCGAGGAGGAGTGGACAGAAGAGATGGTCGGGATCGTCAAGGTTTTACGTCAGAAATTGCCCATTCAGGATCGTCTAATGAAGATGAAGATGGTGAAACATTGCTTCTGTGGGAGGAGCAAGACGGTGGAGGTGTTGATTCACCTCTTGGGCTATGACCGCAGGAAGGTATGTGTGGGTGGGCAAGTGTTGTCGATGTCTTCGTCAGCAAGGAGAGAGAGAGAGAGAGAGAGAGAGAGTGATCAGAGGGTTGGGATGGGGGGCATTTTGGAGAAAAAAAAAAAGCCAACAGTGATCACGTGCGAATCACGTGATCATTGTCCCGTCAGTTAAAACGGCTTTGACTGACGGAATGGTCGAATTGCAAAAATTTGAAAGTTTGTGGGGGGTGTATTACAAAAATTGAAACATTTGAAGTCGAATTGAAAATCGCTTCAAACTTTGGGGGGTAAAGTGTAATTTTCCCTTTGAAAAAAAGAACAAAAACCCATTTGGCCACTTAAAACCAAGCAAATTGGGTCCAATTCTTGGTCTTGATATTTCGAATGGGATTTCACTAAATTGATTTTTCAAATAGTTATACAAGATGTTCAGTCATATTTATTTATTGGGAAAAATACACTTTACCCTCATAAAGTTTCATCTCATTTGCAATTTGGCCTCAAATATTTAAAGATTGGCAATGTACATCAACACAGTATAAGAAATTTGCAATGTGACCTATCCGCTAACCATTTACGTTTAATTTAACTAAAAATTTCGCACATGCATTTTTTTTTTATCCCTGATTTCCAAAATTGCCCCATATGTTTTTTGATGAAATTCCAAAAATGCCCATAATTAAAAAAAACCAAAATAAGAAGAAAAAAAAAATGGGGTTGGCCGTAGCCACCCCCTTTGGCCATGGGGTGGCAAGCACCTCTAGTTTTTTTCTGCTATTTTTTATTATTTTGTTAAAATACAAGGGCAATTAGGTCTTTTAAATAATTTCCGTTGGAGAAAACGGAAATCGTTGATGGATGAATCACATTGCAATTTTTTTTATATTTTATTGGGGTACATTGCTAATTTTTAAACATTATAAGCCGAATTACAAATAAGGTGAAACATTAGAGAGGTAAAGTGTATTTTCTCTTTATTTATTTATTCTCCACTCATTTTATTGTAAATCATAATTTCCATTTTTTACTTATACAGCTTAAAAAAAAAAAAGTTGCATGATACTAAATAAATTTCTTTATCAAATAAACAGTTGATTACAAAGTCATGGCCTCTTAAGATTATGATGATCGAAACAATTCCAAGCTTATTATGATGATTCTTCCAACTTAATAAAACGAGTCGAGTTTTATCTATTGTCGTCTCAATAGCCCTAATCTATATCTTTTCAACTTCGATTATAAAAATTAAATTTTAAAACGATTTAAAAGTGGCATTTTTATATTTAACCTACATTATAATAAGGTTTATTATAATTTTATTTAAAATTTTTAATATTATAAAATATAGTAGGACATATTGGATTATTCATTTAAAATAAACTACTCAGAAAAATTTGTTACACCCTAAGTATTGCACTAGATTCAAATCCACAACAGATAAATCGATATATGGATCATCTATTTAAAATAGGGAAAAATATAAAAAACCCCCCAAAACTACCAGTCGTTTTCGATTTAGCCCCCTAATGTTCCAAAAGTGATAAAGTAGCCACCAAAACTACCAAACTATTGCATTTTGGCCACTCCGTTAGTCAAAACCGTCAGTTTGGACGGAAACTGCAAAACGACGTCGTTTTGTGATGGATAAGTTACTACAATATCCTTTTATGAAAAAAAAAATTGGAAAAAATATAAAAAAGCACCCCAAACTACTAGCCGTTTTCATTTTAACCCCCTAATGTTCAAACAGTGATAAAGTAGCCCTCCAACAAAACGATGTCGTTTTTTAGTTTTCGTCCAAACTGACGGTTTTGACTAACGGAGTGGCCAAAATGCAATAGTTTGGTAGTTTGGGGGGCTACTTTATCACTTTTGAAACATTAGGGGGCTAAATCGAAAACGACGGATAGTTTGGGGGGCTTTTTTATATTTTTCCCTTTAAAATATTAATAAACAACCACAGAGAACCAAGCCGTGAGTCTCTTTCTTTTCTCATCTTCAGGATCCTTTCACTATAATATCTTAATTTTATGTTAAATCATTTAATTAATATCATCATTTCTATTAAGGGGTTAGGTCTAATAATGTAAATTATTTAATTGAAATAAAAGGTTAATGATAAATACAATATTCAAATTTATAATAATACTTTAATGCAATTTACCTAATTCACTTGTCCTATAGGCTTAAGTTGTTAGAAAGAGGTAAATTTAATTACTTAATTATTATTTTAATACTCACCCTCACGTGTGGGGTCAAACTCCCTTTTAATAGGAGAGGTCAAACATGTGAAATATTTAATTTAAATGGGGGGTGATTTGACGGAGTCAATGTTCAATTTCATGGTCTTTGACTTTGATACCATGTTAAATTACCAATTATCCTAAAAGTTTAGGCTAATAAGCAGAGGTAAATTTAATTACTTTTTTTTTTTTTGAAGGAATATTAAGAATATTCATTATCTCAAAAGATCCGTCAAAAGATCACACAAGTAGGAGAGATTGCTCCCTCTAGACAATATCACCCACACTTGATGGGACAACTCCCAACCAAGTAGACATAGTGACATGGGTGGTAGCCAATTTTGCAAGCGTATGCCAGAATTATTGGCATCCCTCATTACATGCCTAAAACTGGCATTGACCAAATCATGTAGCTCTCCTTTGATACATTCTATGAATTGACCATAGCTACTAAGACACGCCCCCTCTGAATTGATAGCCTTGATAACTTGCATGGAGTCACTCTCAAAGATGATATTTTCAAAGCCCAATTCCTTGTAGAAAATAATAGCATTCACCGCTGCTAAGGCTTCCGCCGATGTTGAATCAGTTTGGATAGCAAGAGACATACTACGTGAAGCAAGACATTTCCCATTCGAGTCTCGGGCTATAATTCCCAACCCCACGCGTCCTTCCTTCGAATTTAGCCCTGCATCCCAGTTTATCTTCATCATGTTCCATTGTGTAGGCTGCTCTACTACAACTGCTGGTTCACGGTCACTAGTTACCCCCTCTTGAGCGTTGCGATTTGCCCTTTGAAATTCTTCCATCGAGGTTTGAACTTTCCGTAATAACTGGGTTGGGTTGAGGAAATTTTCTCCATGTATTACTGAATTTTTCCTCAACCAGATTTTCCTTGCCATGACAACAAAAAGTTCAGCTTCCTCTGTATCGCATCTTTCAAGCACTGACTCAAAAACATTCAGGAAACT
>NC_081542.1:15110390-15110566 GCF_901000735.1 Corylus avellana
TAAGAAAAAAAAAAAAAAAAAAAAAGAAGGAAAGTGATCGTAGTTGTACTCCAAAAAAAATTACTAAACTCATGATTTCACCTAAACTTAAAACAAGCAAGCATATTGACTAAGTTCATTTATTAAAATAATTTTTAGTATAAAGAAATTTAATTTTGCTCAAATTACATTCAACT
>NC_081542.1:15110968-15111360 GCF_901000735.1 Corylus avellana
TTTTTTCTTTTTTCTTTCTTTTTTGAGAGTGGGCAGATTTTGAACCGAATAAAGTGGATGAAATTAACCCACCAAAAAAAAAAAAAATACTGAAATGCCAAAAATTTATTGTCCACGTGGTAGGCTTGAAAAAGAATAACTGGGTCTCTCATAGTCTCATGACTCTCATCTCATGTTCCATTCCAGAGAGAGAAAAAATTATGAGACTTTTGAGAGAGGAAGATCCACAGAGAAAAAATTATGAGACTTTTGAGAGTGAAAGATCCAAAGAGGAGAAATAAACTGTGAGAAAGATGGAGAAAAGAGGGGAAGCATGTGGACTGGAGGAGAGAGATAGAAGAGAGAAGCTGAGCGAGAGAAGAAGAAGAAGAAAGGAAGAGGAAGAGGTAGCC
>NC_081542.1:15111380-15111558 GCF_901000735.1 Corylus avellana
AAGAAAAAAAAAAAAGAAAAAAAAAGGGTCTAGCGGGTCGACTCGCCAGACCCGCACAGTATTCGGGTCTGGCGAGTCAACCCGCTAGACCAGCACAGTATCTGGGTCTGGCGAGTCGACCCGCCAAACCAGCACAGTAACTGTGTCAGGCGGGTCGACCCGCCAGACACGAAATTAC
>NC_081542.1:15111585-15130188 GCF_901000735.1 Corylus avellana
GTAGACCCGATTACGACCCAAACCTGATAAGCCCAAACCCAATACCTGTTTTTTCGTGTCGGGTTCGCGGGTCGTGTCAAAATTGCCGGCCCTAATCTTGGACTACTCCTTTCTTGGCCAGATTCACTCTAGTTGGTAATAGATTATGTAGGGCTTTCCATAAAAAATGCTTTGCCACATTTGGTATCTTTAAATTCCAGCACTCCTTCCAAGATACACCGCTAGCAGGTTTGGATGTCCCACTTCCTCTATTTGCCATAGTCTCCTTCTCCAAAAAGTAAGCACTTTGGACAGAGAAAATTCCATTTTTGGTACACCACCAAATAAGTCGGTCCTTAGTTGGCATAGGGCTAATAGGCATGCTTCTGATCACTTCAGCTTCGTCATCCCAGAAAACTTGTGTAATAAGATCGACTCTCCATTTTCTTGTGCTTGGGTCAATAAGCTCTGAAACACGGGCATGTCGATCAAGTACAGTCGTCGGTGATTGTACCATGTATATGGTTGGTTTCGGGACCCATTTGTCACCCCACACATGAATGTCATCCTCATTTCCAATCCTCCAAATAAGACCATTTTGGAGTATCGATAGGGCTGCCATAAAACTTCGCCACATAAAAGGGTCGGTTGCCTAGGCTTGCCTCCAAAATAGAGCAAGATGGATAATATTTAGCCTTTAGGATTTTCCCAGCCAAAGATTCCGAACACTTTAGTAGTCTCCAAAGTTGCTTTGCTAGTAGGGCTTTGTTAAAAATTCCCAAATTGCGGAACCCTAACCCATCTTGGGCTTTGGAAAGACCCATCCTTTCCTAACTCATCCAATGTATTTTAGAAGTGTTCTCCTTATGCCCCACCAGAATCGCTGCATCAACCCTTGTATCTCCTTACACAAAGCTATAGGCAAGAGGAAAACACTCATACAATATGTGGTAATGGCATGTGCCACTACTTTAATTAATATCTCCTTCCTTGCTTGCGTCAGAAATTTTGTCTTCCAATTATTGAGGCAATTCCACACTCGATCCTTGATGCCTAAAAAAGCCTATGTCCACGACTTCTCAACAAGAGTTGGAAGCCCTAAATACTTGTCATAGCTCTGCGTGGCTTGGAGACCCGACATTTGAGTGATTTCTTGCATCTTTTCGCACTCATGTTGCGACTGAAGAAAATAGAAGTCTTGTCCATGTTAAGCTTCTGTCCCGATACTACATATTTTTCTAGGAGTTTAGTTAATCTCCTCCATTCGACCGAATTCACTTTATAGAAAATCAAGCTATCGTATGCTAAAAACAGGTGACTCAATCTAGGGCCTTTTCTGGAAGTAGGGACCCCTGTCCCATTCTCTTCTTAGTTCGAGACAATAATGCACTAAGCGGCTCTGCGTACAAAAGGAATAAGTACAAGGATAAAGGATCCCATTGCCGGATCCCTCTCGAAGGCTTTATGTGTTTGACTGGCTGTCCATTTACGAGAATGGCATAGGAGACCGAGCTGACACACCCCATAAAGAAATTTATCTAGGCCTCCGGAAATTCCATTTTACGCATAATTGCTTCTATAAAAGCCCACTCCACTCGATCATACGCCTTACTCATATCAAGCATTGTGTGTAGAGTTTCATATGCCGCCACTATATTGTCCGAAATTAGCCTTCCTGAGATAAAGGCACTATGATTTGCATAAATCACATGTGGAAGGATCATCTTGAGTCGGTTTGCCAATACCTTAGCAATGATTTTGTAAACGACGTTACAAAGGCTAATTGGCCTGAAGTCAGATACACAGCTAGGGGTTGTCTTCTTTGGAATTAGTGCAATATGTGTCATATTAATGTTTTTGTCCAACTCAGATCCATTGAGGAAATGCAAGACAACACTACATACCTCTCGACCAACGGTCTTCCATTGCTGTTGATAAAATTCTGCCGAGAAGCCATCAGAACCTGGTGCTTTGAGTGGTGCCATTTGCATCAAAGCTCTATAGATCTCATCCTCCGAGTATGCAGCAGTCAAAGAGGCCTTCATATCTTCCAGCAATCTGCCTTTAATAGCTGCTGTGCAATCCTCAATATCACGCAGTATAGCCGATGTGAATAAATCCTGGTAAAAATTTATGAATGCCTACTCCACCTTGGCCTAGGATACACAAGTATGACCCATTCTGTGAACAATTTGTTCAATCCAATTTCTGCGTTGTCTCTGGTTGGCACAGGCGTGAAAATATTTGGTATTACGATCACCGTCTTGCAACCAATTTTCTTTTGCCCGTTGGCGCCATTTGAGCTCTTCTAGTTCCAACATGACATTTAGTTCTTCTTGAAGCACTTTTTCAGTTTGCACATTGAGAGGATTTGCCACTTCTTGAATTTTCCTTAATTCAGTTGTCTTCTCCAGAATAAGTTTCTTTGTCGGTTGCTTTTGCTTTTTGACCCATTGCTTGATAACCTTTTGGCATCCGTGTAACTTCCTCCTAAAAATCGGCCATGGTTCTGTGTTAGGACATCTCACAGCCCATGACTCTCGAACAATCTTTTTAACGTCCCCACATTTTGACCAACCCATTTCAAACTGGAAGGGCTGCCATTTTTTCGGGATAGACATCCCCTTTTTGTTCATATTAAGAAGTGTCGGAAGGTTATCTGAACTGCAACAAGTCAAAACATTTCACTATATACTCTAGAACTATGTACAAATTTTATTCCAGATCAGAGAATCTACAAGAAACATTAACAGCTAAAAGAGGTCTACGTTTTCAAATAAAGTCCAAATTTTTACATAGCACTAGCATTGCCTAATTAGACACCTAGAAATGCCCTACATTGACTGTCCCAATAATCTTTTATGTGACGAATCCTCTCCACTCTTTCTGTTTGAAGCCGCGCCTTCCAGTACTCGGAGCAACTATTCAAACAGTTGTAATATGTATAGTTAGATGTAATAAAACAAAGTCTTACCAATAAAATAAATCATCTCCATTTCACTCGCAAAATATGCCCATTCAATCTTTTGTTATTTTGATTTTCTATGTTTTGTTAAAGATAAGCCATAACTGAAGGAATTGAAAGAAACACTACCTCCGGCTTAATAGAATATTAAGCTCATCCAAGTGTATAGCACCTTCATAAACTCCCCCCTGAAATCAACAAAAAATAGTTCATTGTTTTTTATTGCAAAATGTGCACCAAAACCCAAAACTTCTTGGTGCAAAAGCCCATAAATGATTATATTCTATTTATTCACTTCTAATAGCATTTACGTCCGGCTTAACAAATTTTTATTGCTGATTGACTTACCTCTCGACATAGGGGGCATTTTGCTTTAGGCTCTACTGCCTTTAGGCCATCAACAATAGTGACTGATGCGGCCAAGCAAGCACACATGTAGCAGAATATGTGACCACAAGTGAGAGCAACTGGATCAAAGACTGTGTCCTGCTTCCAAAATCACATAAAATCATTAAAAAAGACCTCACTAAAGCACATGGTGATTTGACATGATATCAAATCAAAGATCTTGAATTCGAACATTATTTTTGTCATTCACTTCCCATTTTAATTATATGTATTGAGCTCACTTATTAAAGGAGAGTTTAAGAGTTAGAATATTAATTAAATAATTAAATTTATAATTTTCTATTAACTTATGCTTAATTTGTACACAATATGCGGACGGAAACTTACGTACCAAGCATATGGAACAAGTGAGGTCAATATCGACTTTGATGGAATCGAAGAGCTCACAAGTAAGTGAGTGTTGGCCATCACCATTAGATGTGAGGTTGCATCCCTCAAACAAAACTGATTTGACCTTGCTTTCACTTAGATTGATGTGGAAAGCCATGAGCTCACACAACCAAGGACTTTGAAGAATTTCAATATGCTTGCTTTGAGCTTGTGACTTGAAGGCCTGGCCTTGATTAGAGTAATGAACCTGTGCTCAAAATCAATAATATTTAAGTAAATTCATAAAGAACAACCAAAGCCAAGTTATATTGTCAAAACAAATGGGATGATGTGACAGTGAAAATTAGCTTTTAATATACATTCTTTTACAAATATTTGCTGATACAAATGCTGATTGTCAGTATCACGTCATCCCAGTTGTATGACAGTTGTATTACAGGCTACTAAATAGCTTTAGTCATGACCAAATCTTAAAAATTAATTTGCACTTCACAAAGCGGGATCGATATACCTTATCATATTTCTTTAGTATTTTTCGGATTGCAACGGCGTTGATCAGTGCGTAAGTAATGAGGTCCTTTCCTTCTTGGATTAAGGTAACATGGTTATTTTGTAGCTTGGCTTTGAACCAAATAATGTACTTCCGAAACCCAGAAGCAAGATGTAGCTCAAGCAATTTCTGGGCACGCTTATTAAAGCAAGCTACTACTGCAGACATTTCCTTGAGAAGAGAAGGAAAGAAGGTTCCATCGCACACTACACATATCCAAACACAACAAATCAAAACCTTTAACTTCTTTTGTCGCATATCTTGGAATCTAAATCCTTATTTATCTAACATGATGATTAAAATAGTAGTTATCAACCTGCTAAAATATTAATTAAATTCGATATTTCCTATAAATTTAAGCTCTTAAGATAACTTATGATTTAACGGTATAGAGCTGACCTATCATTATACAGGCTCAAACCTTTTGGTAGAAAAATTGAGAAATGTTTTATTTCAGTTCTATTAAGAGAAGGAAAGGTGATTAGAGGAATATAATTTTCAAAAAAATCATCACCTTTATTAAAATCCAACAGATTGGCCAAAAACCAATGTTGATAACCCAGAAAGATTAGATAAAGAAAGATTCAAAATAAACTAGAAAACATGAACAAATTAAGAAAATGCATGTAAAAATAATTTTTTTTTCCAGATGATTACCTGGGCAATGGTGAGGGCATGTTTGG
Organism: Corylus avellana; assembly: GCF_901000735.1. Classification (NCBI taxonomy): domain Eukaryota; kingdom Viridiplantae; phylum Streptophyta; class Magnoliopsida; order Fagales; family Betulaceae; genus Corylus; species Corylus avellana. Next base: position 15,116,501 of record NC_081542.1, read on the forward strand.
GTGTCATGGAGTCCATCAATGGCATTGTCGGAATGAAAATCGCTCCGGCACTTCTTCAAAATCTTCTTAAGCTTCTTGAAGCCAAGCCCAGGAAGTTTTTTTTCTTGGCCTTGCATGTACTCCTGGTATTTCTTGCAAAACTTCATCTTCATTCGATCCTCACTGACAACAATATCTCCTCAATTTCTTTTCTTTCTTCAACAGAGATTGATTTTGATAATATGAATGTAACCCAACAGAGATTATTGCATGTGAATCCTCTGTTTCTGTCTCATCTCCCTCTCTCTCTCTCTTTCTCTGTCTGTGTCTGTGTGTATGTCGAAAATGATGGCGGCATGGACTGGTTAGAGAGCAGTTACTTGAAGCAAAAAAACTGTGATTCTCGAGAGAAAAAGTCAATTTATCGAAAGTTTCTCCTCCACAGCTTTAACAAACTTGATCACGCAGAAGAAGATGCGATCCCTTGTGAAGTCAATTTACACACAAATTTATAATCATATATAATCTGTAGGATAAGTACAACAGTTTATAATTGATAAAATAATTAAAAATATAGGGTTGACAATTAGGGTGCCCCTACTATGCGGTCGGACCTTAAAAGTGGTCTTTTGCAGCAACCATTCATGTGTGGACACATAATCCAGTGCATTTTAACAAAATAAGATCAAAAACACTAGATAAACTCACGCCCAAACTACAAGGAACCCACGGCGCCAGGGAACCCACAACCAAACCACCGGCGCCGGCAAGCATCCCACGGCGCCGTCCATCCCTCTGCGCCAGCCAGACCCACGGCTGGGTCTGGCTTGACCCAGCCGCACTTCCGCCCAGACCCAGCTGCTGGGTCACTACCTCCGGTCATCCTCTCCGGCCTCTTTTCTGACAAATCCAGCTTCAAAATCAGCTTCTAATGCCTTAAAACGCGTTTCTAGTGCCTCAAAACTCATTTTTGGATTCAAAACTAAAATCTAGCGGGGAAGATTAACCCTTAGGAATTTTTTCATCCTAAAGCCGGAATAAATGACTCACGGTGCCGGAGAATGTCACTCACGGCGCCGGAGCCAGACCCACGGCAAGACCCACGACCAGACCCACGCCGTGGGTCTGGCCGGGTGATTGGGTCTGACTGGCCGTGGGTCTGACGAGACCCACGGCCATCGTTTCAGCAGAGACCCATGGGGGTCTCTTTGTTTCTGCCTCTGTAGTTCAATTTTTCTTGCTTTTGAGTTCAAAATCTAGTGCATTAGGTTGTAGATTATTTGTGTGCATTTTTTGTGCTTTAGGTGATGTGTCTTTGTGCTATTAGTTGCTGCAAAAGATCCCTTTTGCAGATGGACCGCATAGGAGGTTTACTCTGACAATTAACATATTATTCGAAAATAATTGGTTAAATTTATCTTAAATACCAACTAAATAGACCTCAAAGAAAAGGATTGAAACTAACCATTCAACCGTGAGTGCCCATTAAAAAAATTATTAAAAAAAAAAAATGTTTAGAAGAAACTTTCTATGAATCGAGATGACATTAAAGATAAGGAACATTGACTAAACATTAAAACGTGATTTTTTTTTTTTTTTTTTTTTTTTTACATGTTTACACAAGAGGGAGAGAGAGATTCGAACTACTGACCTCTACTTCATAAAGCGAGGTTTCCAGCCGATTAAAATATCCTTTGGGGACAACATTAAAACATGTTTCTAATACACTGCTAGCTTGGCAAATTGATTGCACTAATTATTCAACGAGCACCACTAATTTCATTTAACCCTGTGATAAGGATCAGGAAAAATACTTGCACGCACGTGAGGAAGGGTGTTGAGGAATAATCACACATTGCTTGTAGACAAAACCTTTGGCATGTTTAACCCTGTTATAAGGATCAGGAAAAATACTGGCATGCATGTGAGGAAGAGTGTTGAAGAATAATCACACATTGCTTGTAGACAATATCTTTGCCATGTTTATAAAGAATGGACAACCTTCTCCTATAGAACCGGTTTTATGAGATGAGTTAGGCCCACAAATTTATTCATGGTATCAAAACCTACCACATGACGAATATAACCGTCACAAGAATCAAGAAAAATACTGGTCTGTATGTGAGGGAGTGTGTTGGTGAATAATCCCACATTACTTGTGGATAAGACCTTGGGTATGTTTATAAGGAGTATGCAACCCTCTTTTATTGAATCAATTTTATGAATTAAGTTGGCCCACGAATTTCTTCATAAGTTTATTAAATAAACATGTGTTCTTAGAGTGCATGCTTGTCATATACCGTAAAGATATATGTCACATGTTCTATTAATCCAATTAAAAATGTATGCGAGATCGAATGCTTTAAAGACGTGTGACTGAATTGAAGTAATTTCTTGAAAGAAAAGTTTGTCCGATCATGAATCTCATCACATCTTGGTTTTGAAAAGACCTCCAAAAATTGAAAAACTCTCAATTTACACCCTTGAACTTTCAATTTTAATCAATTTACCCCCTCCATTAGTTTTTAACCGTTAACTTCTAACAGAAATGCCTAAAAAGATCAAATTATCTTCGATTTTTTTTTTAATTTTTAATTTAAGATTAAGAATAAATTTGAAATTTTATAAAAACATCAGAGGTATAAACATCATTTTATCACTTTTAGCGTTTAAAATCTAATGGATGAAGTAAATTGATTGAAATTGAAAGTTCTAAGGGTTAAATTGTGAGTTTTTTAAAGTTATGAGAGTCCTCTCAAAATACGTGGTTGTTGAAGGTTTTAAAGTAAAGCTTCCCCAATAATTATTGATTGTGCAATAATACAAAATCTCTAATTAATACGAATGCAAGATTTTCTTTTTGGGATTTGGAGGACCCTGAGAAGCTATTGTCGTGACTTCAACCCAGCACCACGTCCATGTTGAGAAATTGAAACAAAATGAGAAAACGTCAACTATTTGGCCACGCATTGGGTCAGATATTCGCCACGTATTATTTTGGGGTTGGTGAGCTTGGTAGGTGACAGCGAAGCGTTGCGAGTAATACGAAGCCGTTGCAGAGCCTTGAGTGTGAAAAACAAATTAGATATCTCCTGGAAAAGTAGTACTGACCCTTGGATTTGCCGCATAGCCGCTGTTACTGCCTTTTCAGACTCAAAATCGAATGCAATCATTGGTTCCTAGAAACTATAGATATTGATTGTGGGAAGTTTTATCTTTTATATATATATATATATATATATATATATATATATTTTCTAATAATAGCAAATTTATAAGGGTTAAATATTAAAAATTCCTAGGATTTCATTACTTTATTTATTTCTCCTTAGGATATAATTTTATCAGAGGAGGTTCATGTGATTTTGATAATAGATCAAATTAGTCATTTTGTTAGTTGACTTAACGAAAATTCACGTAGACCAATCAAATGTTGACACGTAGCACTTATTTAATTTTTAAAAATAAAAAAAATTGGGGGTGGCTCTTGGCCATTTGGGGGTGGCTGAGAGACACCCCCATGGAGCTTAGGGGGTGGCCGAAACCACCCTCAACCACCACGAGCCACCCCCATCCGGCCAGATGGGCCAGTCCACCCCCATGGCAGAAGGGGGTGGCTAAATGGCCAAGGCCACCCCCAATTTTTTTGTTTTTGTTTTTTTTTTTTTTTTAAATTTAAAAGAAAATTAAATTAGTGAAACGTGTCAACATTTGATTGGTCCATGTAGATTTTCGTTAAGTCAACTAATGGTCAACTAACAGAATGACTAATTTGGTCTATTATCAAAACCACATGGACCTTCTGTGATAAAAATCAAGTCCTAAGGAGAGAAAAATAAAGTAATGAAACCCCATGGGGGTATTTAGTATTTAACCCAAATTATAATTATGTAAAGTGACAAGCGGTTCCTAAAGTTTATAATTGGCGAAATTATTAATAATGTATAGACAATAAGTTAGCCACAAATTACTCATTTTATCAATTATGAATGGACATAATTTTTTTTTTTTCGAACTGGTCGGGTTGGAGAAAACTATACAATTGTCGTGGGTCTTTTAACATGTAAAAAATACATGATGTTTTTTTTAATAAAATTATTAAAAATTAAGTGTTTCTCACGTACTCAAAAGACAAATAACTGTTAATAAACTGAATTGGAAGAAATTCATCTAACACAATTTAGAGAATATTTCTGTTTATTACAGATTGCTATATCAATTTAGAGCATTCCCAATGGAAGAGCCAAATGTTACTTTTATCTAAAATAACCTTTCAAATGTTTAAAAAACTCTCTACATTAGATTAGCGAAAAAAAAAAAAAAGTAAAATAGATATTTGATTGGAAGAGCTAAAAAAAAAGCTAAATGTAGTAGCATTTTTCAAGGGAGCTATTTTATTTTACATTGTTTCTCTCACCTGTTTTCTCTTTTTCCCAAATTTTTTCATACTTTTTCTCTGCATGTTCTCTTTTTCCCAAATTTTTTTCCATTTTTCCTCTCACATGTTTTTTTTTTCCCAAAATTTTTCTTACTTTTAATAGTATTTTAATAGAATAGATAGAAATATAGCTAATTGGATGTAGAGACATTTAAAAATGGCTTAACTAAACTAGATAAAAATGAGTTTTGAGAAGCCATTTTACATAAAAATATGACTTCTCTATTGGGAATGCTCTTATGAAGAATTTTGTAATAAAATTTATAATAACCCTAAGACAATCCTGGTGGGAGATACATGTGTTGTCTTTAACAATTATATTACAAATAAAAACTATGATTGTTGACTTCTTGTTATTGGAGATTGAATTTGTAACTAGCACGATGCCACGACCCACCATTATCATTGGCTTGATTTAATTTAATCAAGTTCAAAACACAAAAGTTGTAGTTGTCCCTCATTGTTTTTTTGAAAAGTAACATACAAGAAGCAGATGTTTTGTGTGATACGTATGAAAGATCATCAAGTTGTGGTCACAACGTTGGATTAATGACATGTTTAGGTGTGCGTTTAAGAAATTTAAAAGTGCATTTAATACTCAAAGAGTCGGTTTGAAAATAATAATAATAATAGTTTGGTAAAAGAAATTGAAAGCCCTTTTACAGGTTCAAAAAACTTAAAAATGACCAAAACACACTTTTGACAAAAAACTTAAAAATAAAACTTTTGTAAAAAAAAAACACTCTTGAATTTAAAAACTATATTTTTCAAACAAAATCTCAAATATACTCTAAAAGATGTTACTAAATGTTTTTATTTATTTATTTATTTTATGTTTCTCTGTTTACCAACCCACCTTCTCATTCTTTTTTGTGCTATAGATCTAGAATAGAGATTTTATGGCAGCCAAGTCTCAGACATTATGAGATAGAAACTAAATATTAATTCATAAAAAACTAAACCTTCTACTCCTAAGGTTTAGTTTTAAATTTAAAAATAAGTTTTGAGGTATTAAAAACTAAATATTAATTCATAAAAATTAAAAAAAAAAATTATTATTATTATTTTTATAATATTAGTTCTACGCAATTTTGGCAGCCGCATAGCAGGAGAGATAGATCTATGTTCCTAATTCTTTTTTGTCGGAAGGAAAAGCAAATAGAATGGTAAAGGAACCAACGCACTTTTTTCTGCCAACATCCAATCAAATTTTATGAGATAGAGAAATTTGATATTTTTACGGAAGTAGTTACACTATAAAAGTGTTTTTATAAATTGGGTGGGAATATTTTTTTTCAATTTAATTTATTAAAGTAATATCTTTTTAATTGAATTAACTGAGCATATGCTTCTATAAACAAGAATAATGTTATACATTATACTTTTTTCTTGTGTTTTTGATGAGACGTTGCTAATCATCCTTATTTTTAGAGTATATAACTCAATGACGAATTAACTGTGCCACATCAACAAATGAGATATAAGTCTAGTGTATAAGATTTCTCTTCTATATTTGTCACTTGAGTAATGCTACATACGGCCCTAGGGTTTTCTCCTAAGAGAGAAAATAATCTTTACGAGCAGTGGCGGACGCAGGATTTTTCCTATGTGGGGGCATTTTTTTAATGAATAAAATAATTAAAATAATTAAATATAGAAAATAATTTTTTAGTCTTCTTTTTGCATTGCTGTATTTTTTTAATGAATACAAAAATAAAGTGGAACAAAAATATATCGAACCGAATAAGTGAATAATTCAACAAATTTTTTAATTATGTTTTAAAAAATATAAATAGAACTTACAATTTGTTTTGTCACTACTAATGCTAATTCAAATGTCCTATTTGTAGATATGCTCTTCGAATTTAGTCTCTATTACTAGGATGATAATCACACTTTTTTTTTTTTTGAAGCAAGAATCTTCAGACAGATTTGCTAAATCTACTTCAACACGAGATTGTTTATAATTTGATTGGAGCCTTTGGAGGTCAATAGAATCTTTGTTTTTCTCCATAATCTCAGACAACTACAATTATATATTTATACAATTAAAATATGAAAAATTCATAAATAATTAAATATAAAAACAATTAGCAAAAATAGGCTTAATAGCAATATAATTATATAAATATTAAGACATTCATTTAAAAGAACAATTATTTTTACAAGGCTTGCAAGCACGCGTGTTTTATTTTTATAAAGTCTTTTATTTTGTTTTTAATTTACACAGCCGCTGTTCCCCACTTTGGGCTTGGCTTTTTATTTTATTTTATTTTTTTAACTTACACGACTGCTGTTCCCCATTTACGCATATTTTCAAAGTTTTTTTTTTAGTTTTCTTTTTTTTTTTAGGTTTTTTGGGTTAAATACTAAATATCTCCTACGGTTTGATAACTTTATTTTTTCCCTCCTGAGGTTTGGTTTTTATCACAGGAGGTCATTGTGGTTTTGATAAATGACCAAGTTAGTCCATCCGTAGTTGACCTAACAGAATTCTACCTGGACCAATCAGATGTTGACATGTAGCACTCACTTAATTTTTTTTATAAAAAAAAAAAACAAAAAGAAAAGGAAAAAAAATTGGAGGTGGCTTTGGCCATTTGGGGGTGGCTCGATGGGGGTGGCTCGGCTACCCCCTTGGTCCCAAGGGGGTGGCCGAAACCACACCCAATGGTGGTTGGGGGTGGTTTTGGCCACCCCCTAGGCTCCATGGGGGTGCTACCCCCAACACCCACTGGGGGTGGTTTCGGCCACCCCCATCTGGGCAGCAGGCCACCCCCAAATGGCCAAGAGCCACCCTCAATTTTTTTCGTTTTTTTTTTTAAAAAAAAAAAAAAAAATTAAGTAGGTGCCACGCGTCAACATCTGATTGGTTCACGTGAAATTTCGTTAGGTCAACTAACGGTTAACTGGCGAAGGGACTAACTTGGTCATTTATCAAAATCACAGGGACCTCCTGTGATAAAAACCAAACCCCAAGGGGAAAAAAAAAAAAAGTTATCAAACCCCAAGGAGGTATTAAGTATTTAACCTTTTTTTTTTTTAATCTATTTGTCTTGCTTGTCCAGCCTGTCCCCACTCCCCAGTCAATATTCCCAAAAAAGAAAACGCACCATTTAGAGTACTATTCATCGTCTTCTTCCTTCCATTCGTCTGAAACACTAAGTTTCTAAATTTTTTCAAATTTCATTTTACGAAGGGGCATAATATATGGCTGAAGCATGAGGGAGAGGGCATAATCATGGCTAAAGGGCATACTTATGCTTGAGAGAGGGCATAATCACGGCTGAGGGGCATAAAAAAAAATTTTACCAAAGGGAAAGGAGAATTTTTAGGGGTCGACTAGGGGCATACCTAGATCCGCCCTTGTTTACGAGCTGTAAAATGATTTACGCTTTTTATCTGCTTAAATAATTTTTCGTCGCTTTTTCCATACTATCAAAAAGACAATTGTAAGATAACTCATTATGAGGCCTATCTATGCGAGCAAGTTGCGACTTTCGAGCTGCCCGAATACCCGTAAGGACAAATGAACCCTACAAGGGCCCTCTTGCGATTGTTTGTCCATATTCTTTGCAATTGCATCGGATTTTAATCTTACATTCAAAGGCTTAATAGTCTCTCTTTTTTTCAAAGATTTTCAGGTTATATTATTATTATTATTATTTAATGAACACATACAAGTAATGTTAAACGTTCTTCTTGTGTCCTTATGTTACTCAAAAAATGATGTATCTTTTAAAATTATCATTTGATTAAAATTTAATAGTGATCATTCACATGCCCAAATATAATAATTTTAAAAGACACATCACTTTTGGAGTGATACAGAAAAAGGCTTCTAACATTATTTTAAGATCAAACTTTAGATTTATTATGTAATTATTCATTTTATCCTTTGTATGATTATTTATTCATATGCTCTTTCGTTTTTTTGCTGATATATTTCAATGGGAAATCAACCTCTAAATTAGGCTTTAAGAATAAACAACAAATTGAGTTTGTTAAACAACCCTTAAGTCTTAACACAAAAGTAAAGATTAACTCATAAATTTTCATGCTTTTGGAAGAATTTTCCTATGGGTTAAGTATTGACTTAAAACCATTCACCACTTATGCTAGTAGCTAAATACAATAGAAAATGATGAATTAGCTATTTAATTAATATTCTAATAAGTATGTAGCTTAATATGCTAACAAACTACCTATAATAATTACATCCATAAACTGTATAGAGATCTCCAATAATTTAGACAGCAAATGTAAAAGAATCTTTATTAAGCCTATCTATCCAAAATAGGTTATGAGCATGTCTCCCTTATAAATGCTCTAATCACATCAAATAACTGGAGATCTTAGATCTCCATAATTTCTCAAATAACTGGAGATCTTAGATCTCCATAATTTCATGCTTTGGATTGTTTCACCATATGTCTCTGCCAACATGATCATGATGATCGGTGGCAAAACCACCTTGTGGCATCACCTCTTCCACTTACACTAATCATCAATGGCCACGTTGAATTCAACTGCAACGATACAGTAAGTTGCAGTGGGATTCACTTACCACCAATCTCCTTCACCATTAAATTCCAAATACATATTAGTTAAATTATTAAATTTATTTTTTCTTATTTCTGATAGTACCAGTGGCGGATCTAGGAATAGGAGTTACCAGGGGCGTAAAAAATTAATTTTTTTTTTCTCTTTATGTATTATATATATTTTTTATAATACGATAAATACAATCAAAAAATAAATTATACTATAATATATGTGTCACAAATCAAATCAAACTCATCAAATTACCAAAAAAAAAAACAAAAATCAAAGTAACTATTAAAAATCTTCATCTAACGACGTCACAAATACATAATAATTTAAACTACTCACGAAATAAACTAAGCACAATTAAATGACTACTAGTGTTTAAGAAAAATGAGTACTTTTAGTGGGCTATTAGCATACAGCTATTTCTTTTAGAAAAGCCTCAAATCTCAAAGCATAAATTATATTAGAGTTTAAGCCTACATAAAAGAGACTAGAGTCTAAATTTAGCAACAAAAAAAAAAAAATCACATTTATCTATAAACTATGACTAGAAACACTAAAAAATTCACCCACTATCTTTTTTTAATAATAAATTATTATTTATTCTCTCTCCACTAATAAAATATAACTTTATTCTCTCTCTCTCTCTTTAATAAAAAATAGTCTCATTTCTCTACATAATGGCCATTTGAACGACCAAAGGAAGGCCAACGGTGCCCCTGGTAATTTTTTTTTACCAGGGGCACCCATAAAATTCTGATTGAAAATACATAATAAAATTTAAAAAAAAAAAAATTTACCAGGGGCGCCTGCCCCCAGGTCGCCCTTGTGTAAATCAGCCACTGGATAGTACCAAAACAAAGGTTTAAGTATGAATATTGCCTCCATAATTTATTTCTTGTTTTAATTAAGTATTTTATGTGTTGAGAATGTTAAAAGATTAATTAAATTATAAAAAATATTATCTGTTAAATTCTAAATGACTTAACAATTAATAATGTAGAAGTCTCCAACATCTTTAAAATTCCTCCAAAATCCAAAGCATCTCTTCCATGCATTTGCAGCATAAGATATGCCTTGGGAAGTCCCACTTGCCCACTGGAGATAGTCCTTGCCCACTTGGGCCATCATTACGTGCAACTTTAGCTTTCTCTAGGGGTGTCAAAAATTACCGGGGAACCGGAACCGGAACCGGAAAACCGGGAAACCGGGAAACCGGAAACCGGGAAACCGGGGTCCCGGTTCCGGTTCCGGTTTGAAAAATCTAAAAACCGGGTACCCCGGTTCCGGTACCAGTTTTTGGTACCCGGTTTTTACCGGGAATACCGGAACCGGGTTTCCATTTTATTTAATAATATTTATATATTATTATATTTATATATTAATATATATATTATATATATTAATATTTTTTACACTTAGGTTTAGGTTTAGGGTATTTTAAAAAATTAAATTTTTATTTCTAAGGCCCAAATAGGCAAAAATAATGATTTTTTAGGATTTTTGGACTTTTTAAGGTTTATTTTTTAATTATTTGGAATAATCACAACAAAGCCCCTTTAATTTAGACAAAGAAACTAATAGATTTTTTTAAAAATGGGCCAACTTATGAAAAAAAAAATTGGCTTATTTTAGGCCCAATACCTAAAATAAGCCCAAAAATCAATTTTTTAAAAAAACCGGTTACCGGACCGGGTAATACCGGAACCGGCCGGTAACCGTGACCCCGGTTAACCGGGGGGTCCTGGTTCCGGTTCCGGTTTCTCAAAATTGAGAACCGGGGTACCCCGGTTCTGGTTCCGGTTTTGGCCAAAAATCGGGAAACCGGACCGGGTTGACACCCCTAGCCAAGAGCCACCCCCAATATTTTTTTATTTATTTATTTTTGGTTCACTAGGGTTAGTTGGAGGGGCATTCTGGGAATTTTTGGTTTACTAACCGAACGTTTGGTCGAGGGGACAACCCGAACATTTGCCTACAATAGTACACGAGCGTTCGTGTGGGGACCAGCCCAAGCACTTGTTGACTTTTTGTTGACCACTGGATAATGCCCGAGTGTGCGTGCGCCTACAATCCTAAAACTATTGGGTAAATAGTACGCGAACGTTAGACACAATAGTATTGAATGCTCGTTGCACTGCAGGCCTGCTCCTGCAGAGCTCACAGCTTTTCTCCTCCTATATAAACCCTCTCCTATACCCTTCACCAACCCATTATGCCCTCTGAGCCCTAGAGAAACTCTGCTCGAGTGTTGTGAGATTTTGAGAGATTTTTTGGTGTTCTTGGAGGAGGAGGAGGAACTTCTTGAGGATTCTCACTGTGTGGAGGTAACCATCTATCTCTAGTTGTTTTTCTTAGGTTGTTATACTAGCTTTGTAGTTTACAGTAGCTTAGTTGTTAAGAATCTAGAGGTTTAGGTTTTCACCTTGTTTTGAGCGTTTCTTATCCATTAGACATATTCTTGCGACATGATGATGTTTTTTCGGGTTAAGATGTGTTACAGATCATTTTTGTAGCCTTAGAATTGGTTTAGAACTGCTTAAAAAATTGTTGGACCAAATGGAGTTCTACTTAAAACTCTTTGGCCGAACGCTCAGCCTCAAGCCCGAACATTTGCCCAGACGTGTTTTGAGGAACATATGCCCATTTTGTGAAGCCGTGTGTGTGTGGTTCTAGAATCTACCTTTGTAAAAGTGTTTGCTGGAATTTTGTATTGGGTAGCTGCTGGAAATCAGATGTAAGAGTAAAAACCAAATATGTAGAAAAAATAGAAGAGAACCGATAGACGACAGGAAGCTCTCTTCAGAAAAATTGCTCTTCCTCTCCCCTGTTCTTTCTCTGTTTTTTCTAAGCTTTTACTCATTTTCTGCAGAAATTCTGCAGTAGGTTTTTCTCCTTATTCTCTTGTATTTCCCTTGTCTAACCTACAGCCCATTGAGAAGTGTCTTGCTATTACATCCAGCCAACGTCACCTAGCTAGGTATGCCTTTGGCATGTTTATCGGATACGACCCTAGCTAATTGTAACGTCGAATTTCCTGCATGCTTCCAGGCTTTGACCGTTATTAAGACACTTGAGGACATTCAGCTCATTAAAGAAAATCAGCATATCACAAATGCTACAACTGTCAATTACGCCATCACCATGCTAGCCAATGAGACAAACTCAACAAAGCAAGTGCACATCATAGAACATTTGCAAAACGTGGGAATACACTTAGAAGGCAACAAACAAGAATCCAGCTGCAACTAAAAAGGCATGAGAATACCAGAAAATAAATCATGAAGAATGACAGTCATACCTTGTAATATCCATAAACCCACAATCTGTGGGATCCTCTTGTAACGGACATGTAATCTAGGATATTGGACAGAATAGAATAATGGAATAGAGTAGGCTGTCAATCACAACTAGAACGAAGTAGTGAAAAGTTATCCTCTACGCCATATACTGAGTCGTTCTATAACAAATTGGTATGTTAGCTTCTACAGCCCAATCGAGGCTCGTGGTTTCAGAATGATTACCCACCCAAACTATTGGCTCTCGAGCATGCATTCTCAACTTGGGCCGACCCAGTGAATATCCAATATATAATCTTATCAAAGAGGCTAAAAAGTACTAGTTCTTGGTGCTGAACTTATCTATTGAACAGAGCATTAGGAGGGTTAGCTGGTTAATTGTTTTCCTATTTCTTTTTTTTCTTTTGATATGTAAATTGTAAGGGTGGGTAGATTAACCGTTTACCGCGTACCGATCGCCTATCGACTACGACTGAATCGACATTAATATCCTATCGCCAGATATTAATATCGTTAGTATAAGTGTAGAACATATGTATGATAAACTCTTATTGTGCTAATTAATGGGTCCATTTAAAATTTATTTGGTTCAATAAGCTATTTTAACCCGAAACACAATTTGAGCCATCCAAAATAATCAATTTATGACCCAATTAAAAAAGGCAATGGTTAACCGATTAAACAAACCGATTTTAACCGAAATATCCATTTAACCAAAACTTTCAAAATAAATCTTTATCTAAATGTAAATCGGTGAATTAACCGATTTAATTAACAATTTTGGTTAACCGACCGAAAATGGCTCTACTGAACCGATACTTACCCCTAGTGAATTGATTTATTTTACCAATTTTGAGCAGAACAAAATTTGTTTCGTTACCCGATGGTTTACTCTGTCTTGAGGATTTGTTGGTAGAGAAACTTTTCCATGCCAATTTTATTTTATTTTTTATTTTTATTTTTATTTTATTTTATTATTTTATTTTTTTTAACACATCCATTAGATGACTAATTGACCCACGATACGGAACTTCACCTAAAGGCCACTTTTCTTGCTATCGCTAAGGTTAGATCTTAAATCTTTTGTATGATGAAAGTATATGTAAATCCCAAAAGTTTTCTCTAAAAGTTGATTTTCAAATGATGTATAATTATTCCATGAGATTTATTATTTTGAGAAATGTGTCACAAACTCATGGGATGGTGATACATCATTTGAGAACCAACTTTTGAAAAAAAAAAAAAAAATTATTGAAAATGTAGCATTTCTCAAAGATATTGTTATACCCATTCAACTTGACCGACATCCAATTCACCCTCCAGGCACTTCCAATCTTGAGCCAGCCTCACGTTCTCTTACCATTCAAATGGGAGCTTCCTTTATGATGAGCAGATTAATTTAGGAAAGGGATCCTCTCCAT
>NC_081542.1:15130288-15161042 GCF_901000735.1 Corylus avellana
GGTCGAGCAAGCACACATGTAGCAGAATATGTGACCACAAGTGAGAGCAACTGGATCAAAGACTGTGTCCTGCTTCCAAAATCACATAAAATCATTAAAAAAAAGACCTCACTAAAGCACATGGTGATTTGACATGATATCAGATCAAAGATCCTGAATTCGAACATTATTTTCGTCATTCATATCCCATTTTAATTATATGTATTGAGCTCACTTATTAAAGGAGAGTTTAAGAGTTAGAATATTAATTAAATAATTAAATTTATAATTTTCTATTAACTTATGCTTAATGTGTACACAATATGCGGACAGAAACTTACGTACCAAGCATATGGAACAAGTGAGGTCAATATCGACTTTGACGGAATCGAAGAGCTCACAAGTAAGTGAGTGTTGGCCATCACCATTAGATGTGAGGTTGCATCCCTCAAACAAAACTGATTTGACCTTGCTTTCACTTAGATTGATGTGGAAAGCCATGAGCTCACACAACCAAGGACTTTGAAGAATTTCAATATGCTTGCTTTGAGCTTGTGACTTGAAGGCCTGGCCTTGATTAGAGTAATGAACCTGTGCTCAAAATCAATAATATTTAAGTAAATTCATAAAGAACAACCAAAGCCAGGTTATATTGTCAAAACAAATGGGATGATGTAACAGTGAAAATTAGCTTTTAATATGCATTCTTTTACAAATATTTGCTGATACAAATGCTGATTGTGAGTATCACATCATCCCAGTTGTATGATAGTTGTATTACAGTCTACTTAACAGCTTTAGTCATTACCAAATCTTAAAAATTAATTTGCACTTCACAAAGCGGGATCGATATACCTTATCATATTTCTTTAGTATTTTTCGGATTGCAACGGCGTTGATCAGTGCGTAAGTAACGAGGTCCTTTCCTTCTTGGATTAAGGTAACATGGTTATTTTGTAGCTTGGCTTTGAACCAAATAAAGTACTTCCGAAACCCAGAAGCAAGATGTAGCTCAAGCAATTTCTGGGCACGCTTATTAAAGCAAGCTACTACTGCAGACATTTCCTTGAGAAGAGAAGGAAAGAAGGTTCCATCGCACACTACACATATCCAAACACAACAAATCAAAACCTTTAACTTCTTTTGTCGCATATCTTGGAATCTAAATCCTTATTTATCTAACATGATGATTAAAATAGTAGTTATCAACCCACTAAAATATTAATTAAATTCGATATTTCCTATAAATTTAAGCTCTTAAGATAACTTATGATTTAACGATATAGAGCTGACCGAGCCTATCATTATGCAGGCTCAAACCTTTTGGTAGAAAAATTGATAAATGTTTTATTTCAGTTCTATTAAGAGAAGGAAAGGTGATTAGAGGAATATAATTTTCAAAAAAATCATCACCTTTATTAAAATCCAACAGAATGGCCAAAAACCAAGGTTGATAACCCAGAAAGATTAGATAAAGAAAGATTCAAAATAAACTAGAAAACATGAACAAATTAAGAAAATGCATGTAAAAATAGTTTTTTTCCAGATGATTACCTGGGCAATGGTGAGGGCATGTTTGGGTGTCATGGAGTCCATCAATGGCATTGTCGGAATGAAAATCGCTCCGGCACTTCTTCAAAATCTTCTTAAGCTTCTTGAAGCCAAGCCCAGGAAGTTTTTTTTCTTGGCCTTGCATGTACTCCTCGTATTTCTTGCAAAACTTCATCTTAATTTGATCCTCACTGACAACAATATCTCCTCAATTTCTTTTCTTTCTTCAACAGAGATTGATTTGATAATATGAATGTAACCCAACAGAGATTATTGCATGTGAATCCTCCGTTTCTGTCTCATCTCCCTCTCTCTCTCTCTTTCTCTGTCTGTGTCTGTGTGTATGTCGAAAATGACGGCGGCATGGACTCGTTAGAGAGCAGTTACTTGAAGCAAAAAAACTGTGATTCTCGAGAGAAAAAGTCAATTTATCGAAAGTTTCTCCTCCACAGCTTTAACAAACTTGATCACGCAGAAGAAGATGCGATTCCTTGTGAAGTCAATTTACACACAAATTTATAATCATATATAATATGCAGGATAAGTACAACAGTTTATAATTGATAAAATAATTAAAAATATAGGGTTGACAATTAACATATTATTCGAAAATAATTGGTTAAATTTATCTTAAATACCAACTAAATAGACCTCAAAGAAAAGGATTGAAAGTAAACCGTGAGTGCCCATTAAAAAAATTATTAAAAAAAAAAAAATGTTCAGAAGAAACTTTCTATGAATTGAGATGACGTTAAAGATAAGGAACATTGACTAAACATTAAAACGTGATTTTTTTTTTTTTGACATATTCACACAAGAGGGAGAGAGAGATTCGAACTAGTGACCTCTACTTCATAAAGCGAGGTTTCCAGCCGATTAAAATATCCCTTGGGGACAACATTAAAACATGTTTCTAATACACCGCTAGCTTGGCAAATTGATTGCACTAATTATTCAACGAGCACCACTAATTTCATTTAACCTTGTGATAAGGATCAGGAAAAATACTGGCATGCACGTGAGGAAGGATGTTGAGGAATAATCACACATTGCTTGTAGACAAAACCTTTGGCATGTTTAACCCTGTGATAAGGATCAGGAAAAATACTAGCATGCATGTGAGGAAGCGTGTTGAGGAATAATCACACATTGCTTGTAGACAAAACCTTTGGCATGTTTATAAAGAATGTGCAACCTTCTCCTATAGAACCAGTTTTATGAGATGAGTTAGGCCCACAAATTTATTCATGGTATCAAAACCTACCACATGACGAATATAATCCATACCACTTACCCGTCACAAGAATCAAGAAAAATACTGGTCTGCATGTGAGGGAGTGTATTGGTGAATAATCTCACATTACTTGTGGATAAGACCATGGGCATGTTTATAAGGAGTATGCAACTCTCTTTTATTGAACCGATTTTATGAAATAAGTTGGCCCACGAATTTCTTCATAAGTTTATTAAATAAACATGTGTTCTTAGAGTGCATGCTTGTCATATACCGTAAAGATATATGTCACATATTCTATTAATCCAATTAAAAATGTATGCGAGAATCGAATGCTTTAAAGACGTGTGACTGAATTGAAGTAATTTCTTGAAAGAAAAGTTTGTCCGATCATGAATCTCATCACATCTTGGTTTTGAGAAGACCTCCAAAAATTCAAAAACTCTCAATTTACACCCTTGAACTTTCAATTTTAATCAATTTACCCCCTCCATTAGTTTTTAACCGTTAACTTCTAACGGAAATGCCTAAAAAGATCAAATTATCTTCTATTTTTTTTTTTTTTTTTTTTTTAATTTAAGATTAAGAATAAATTTGAAATTTTATAAAAGCATTAGAGGTATAAACATCATTTTATCACTTTTACCGTTTAAAATCTAATGGATGAAGTAAATTGATTGAAATTGAAAGTTCGGAGAGTTAAATTGTGAGTTTTTTAAATTTATGAGAATCCTCTCAAAATACGTGATTGTTGAGGGTTTTAAAGTGAAGCTTCCCCAATAAGTATTGATTGTGCAATAATACAAAATCTCTAATTAATACGAATGCAAGATTTTCTTTTTGGGATTTGGAGGACCCTGAGAAGCTATTGTCGTGACTTCAACCCAGCACCACGTCCATGTTGAGAAATTGAAACAAAATAAGAAAACGTCAACTATTTGGCCACGCATTGGGTCAGATATTCGCCACGTATTATTTTGGGGTTGGTGAGCTTGGTAGGTGACAGCGAAGCGTTGCGATTAATACGAAGCCGTTGCAGAGCCTTGAGTGTGAAAAACAAATTAGATATCTCCTGGAAAAGTACTGACCCTTGGATTTGCCGCATAGCCGCTGTTACTGCCTTTTCAGACTCAAAATCGAATGCAATCATTGGTTCCTAGAAACTATATGATATTGATTGTGGGAAGTTTTATCTTTATATATATATATATATATATTTTTTTTTTTTCTAATAATAGCAAAATTATAAGGATTAAATACTAAATATTCTCAGAATTTCATTATTTTATTTATTTTTCCTTAGGATTTAATTTTATTAGAGGAGGTTCATGTGATTTTGATAATAGACCAAATTAGTCATTTTGTTAGTTGACTTAACGAAAATTCACATAGACCAATCAAATGTTGACACGTGGCACTTATTTAATTTTTAAAAATAAAAAAAATTGGGGGTGGCTCTTGGCCATTTGGGGGTGGCTGAGAGACACCCCCATGGAGCTTAGGGGGTGGCCGAAACCACCCTCAACCACCACGAGCCACCCCCATCCGGCCAGATGGGCCAGTCCACCCCCATGGCAGAAGGGGGTGGCTAAATGGCCAAGGCCACCCCCAATTTTTTTGTTTTTGTTTTTTTTTTTTTTTTAAATTTAAAAGAAAATTAAATTAGTGAAACGTGTCAACATTTGATTGGTCCATGTAGATTTTCGTTAAGTCAACTAATGGTCAACTAACAGAATGACTAATTTGGTCTATTATCAAAACCACATGGACCTTCTGTGATAAAAATCAAGTCCTAAGGAGAGAAAAATAAAGTAATGAAACCCCATGGGGGTATTTAGTATTTAACCCAAATTATAATTATGTAAAGTGACAAGCGGTTCCTAAAGTTTATAATTGGCGAAATTATTAATAATGTATAGACAATAAGTTAGCCACAAATTACTCATTTTATCAATTATGAATGGACATAATTTTTTTTTTTCGAACTGGTCGGGTTGGAGAAAACTATACAATTGTCGTGGGTCTTTTAACATGTAAAAAATACATGATGTTTTTTTTAATAAAATTATTAAAAATTAAGTGTTTCTCACGTACTCAAAAGACAAATAACTGTTAATAAACTGAATTGGAAGAAATTCATCTAACACAATTTAGAGAATATTTCTGTTTATTACAGATTGCTATATCAATTTAGAGTATTCCCAATGGAAGAGTCAAATGTTACTTTTATCTAAAATAACCTTTCAAATGTTTAAAAAACTCTCTACATTAGATTAACGAAAAAAAAAATGTAAAATAGATATTTGATTGGAAGAGCTAAAAAAAAAGCTAAATGTAGCAGCATTTTTCAAGGGAGCTATTTTATTTTACATTGTTTCTCTCACCTGTTTTCTCTTTTTCCCAAATTTTTTCATACTTTTTCTCTGCATGTTCTCTTTTTTCCAAATTTTTTTCCATTTTTCCTCTCACATGTTTTTTTTTTCCCAAAATTTTTCTTACTTTTAATAGTATTTTAATAGAATAGATAGAAATATAGCTAATTGGATGTAGAGACATTTACAAATGGCTTAACTAAACTAGATAAAAATGAGTTTTGAGAAGCTATTTTACATAAAAATATGACTTCTCTATTGAGAATGCTCTTATGAAGAATTTTGTAATAAAATTTATAATAACCCTAAGACAATCCTGGTGGGAGATACATGTGTTGTCTTTAACAATTATATTACAAATAAAAACTATGATTGTTGACTTCTTGTTATTGGAGATTGAATTTGTAACTAGCACGATGCCACGACCCACCATTATCATTGGCTTGATTTAATTTAATCAAGTTCAAAACACAAAAGTTGTAGTTGTCCCTCATTGTTTTTTTGAAAAGTAACATACAAGAAGCAGATGTTTTGTGTGATAAGTATGAAAGATCATCAAGTTGTGGTCACAACGTTGGATTAATGACATGTTTGGGTGTGCGTTTAAGAAATTTAAAAGTGCATTTAATACTCAAAGAGTCGGTTTGAAAATAATAATAATAATTGTTTGGTAAAAGAAATTGAAAGCCCTTTTACAGGTTCAAAAAACTTAAAAATGGCCAAAATACACTTTTGACAAAAAAACTTAAAAATGAAACTTTTGTAAAAAAAAAAAAACACTCTTGAATTTAAAAACTATATTTTTCAAACAAAATCTAAAATATACTCTAAAAGATGTTACTAAATGTTTTTATTTATTTATTTATTTTATGTTTCTGTGTTTACCAACCCACCTTCTCATTCTTTTTTGTGCTATAGATCTAGAATAGAGATTTTATGGCAGCCAAGTGTTAAACATCTGACTTTTTTTTTTAAAAAAAAATTTTTAATTTTTTTTTTTTAGTTGAAGAAGAGAGATATTAAAAAAAAATTCAAATTTAAGATATTAGCACTAAATTTGAGGAATTACCATCAAATTTAGGATGATAAAATCTCTTTTAGGAGATACCATCCCTAAAGAGTTAACCTTCTACCCCTAAGCTTTAGTTTTAAATTTAAAAATAAGTTTTAAAGCATTAGAAACTAAATATTAACTCTTAAAATTTTTTTTTTAAAATTATTATTATTATTTTTATAATATTAGTTCTACGCAATTTTGACATCCGCGTAGCAGGACTCAGATCTATGTTCCTAATTTTTTTTTTGTCGGAAGGAAAAGCAAGAAGAATGGTGAAGGAACCAACGCACTTTTTTCTGCCAACATCCAATCAAATTTTATGAGCTAGAGAAATTTGATATTTTTACGGAAGTAGTTACACTATAAAAGTGTTTTTATAAATTGGGTGGGAATATTTTTTTTCAATTTAATTTATTAAAGTAATATCTTTTTAATTGAATTAACTAAGCATATGCTTTTATAAACAAGAATAATGTTATACATTATACTTTTATCTTGTGTTTTTTATGAGACGTTGCTAATCATCCTTATTTTTAGAGTATATAACTCAATGACGAATTAACTGTGCCACATCAACAAATGAGATATAAGTCTAGTGTATAAGATTTCCCTTCTATATTTGTCACTTGAGTAATGCTACATATGGCCCTAGGGTTTTCTCCTAAGAGAGAAAATAATCTTTACGAGCAGTGGCGGACGCAGGATTTTTCCTATGTGGAGGCATTTTTTTAATGAATAAAATAATTAAAATAATTAAATATAAAAAATAATTTTTTGGTCTTCTTTATGCATTGCTGTATTTTTTTAATGAATACAAAAATAAAGTGGAACAAAAATATACCGAACCGAATAAGTGAATAATTCAACAAATTTTTTAATTATGTTTTAAAAAATATAAATAGAACTTACAATTTGTTTTGTCACTACTAATGCTAATTCAAATGTCCTATTTGTAGATATGCTCTTTGAATTTAGTCTCTATTACTAGGATGATAATCACACTTTTTTTTTTTTTTTTGAAGCAAGAATCTTCGGACAGATTTGCTAAATCTATTTCAACACGAGATTGTTTATAATTTGATTGGAGTCTTTGGAGGTCAATAGAATCTTTGTTTTTCTCCATAATCTCAGACAACTACAATTATATATTTATACAATTAAAATATGAAAAATTCATAAATAATTAAATATAAAAACAATTAGCAAAAATAGGCTTAATAGCAATATAATTATATAAATATTAAGACATTCATTTAAAAGAACAATTATTTTTACAAGGCTTGCAAGCACGCGTGTTTTATTTTTATAAAGTCTTTTATTTTGTTTTTAATTTACACAGCCGCTGTTCCCCACTTTGGGCTTGGCTTTTTATTTTATTTTATTTTTTTAACTTACACGACTGCTGTTCCCCATTTACGCATATTTTCAAAGTTTTTTTTTTAGTTTTCTTTTTTTTTTTAGGTTTTTTGGGTTAAATACTAAATATCTCCTACGGTTTGATAACTTTATTTTTTCCCTCCTGAGGTTTGGTTTTTATCACAGGAGGTCATTGTGGTTTTGATAAATGACCAAGTTAGTCCATCCGTAGTTGACCTAACAGAATTCTACCTGGACCAATCAGATGTTGACATGTAGCACTCACTTAATTTTTTTTATAAAAAAAAAAAACAAAAAGAAAAGGAAAAAAAATTGGGGGTGGCTTTGGCCATTTGGGGGTGGCTCGATGGGGGTGGCTCGGCTACCCCCTTGGTCCCAAGGGGGTGGCCGAAACCACCCCCAGTGAGTGCTCGGCCACCCCCATGGAGCCTAGGGGTGGCCAAACCACACCAATGGTGGTTGGGTGGTTTTGGCCACCCCCTAGGCTCCATGGGGGTGCTACCCCCAACACCCACTGGGGGTGGTTTCGGCCACCCCCATCCGGCCAGCAGGCCACCCCCAAATGGCCAAGAGCCACCCTCAATTTTTTTTTCTTTTTTTTTTTTTTAAAAAAAAATTAAGTAGGTGTCACGTGTCAACATCTGATTGGTCAACTTGAAATTTCGTTAGGTCAACTAACGGTTAACTGGCGAATGGACTAACTTGATCATTTATCAAAATCACAGGGACCTCCTGTGATAAAAACCAAACCCCAAGGGAAAAAAAAAAGTTATCAAACCCTAAGGAGGTATTAAGTATTTAACCTTTTTTTTTTTTAATCTATTTGTCTTGCTTGTCCAGCCTGTCCCCACTCCGCAGTCAATATTCTCAAAAAAGAATACGCACCGTTTAGAGTACTATTCATCGTCTTCTTCCTTCCATTCGTCTGAAACACTAAGTTTCTAAATTTTTTCAAATTTCATTTTACGAAGGGGCATAATATATGGCTGAAGCATGAGGGAGAGGGCATAATCATGGCTAAAGGGCATACTTATGCTTGAGAGAGGGCATAATTACGGCAGAGGGGCATAAAAAAAAATTTTACCAAAGGGAAAGGAGAATTTTTAGGGGTCAACTAGGGGCATACCTGGATCCGCCCCTGTTTACGAGCTGTAAAATGATTTACGCTTTTTATCTGCTTAAATAATTTTTCGTCGCTTTTTCCATACTATCAAAAAGACAATTGTAAGATAACTCATTATGAGGCCTATCTATGCGAGCAAGTTGCGACTTTCGAGCTGCCCGAATACCCGTAAGGACAAATGAACCCTACAAGGGCCCTCTTGCGATTGTTTGTCCATATTCTTGCAATTGCATCGGATTTTAATCTTACATTCAAAGGCTTAATAGTCTCTCTTTTTTTCAAAGATTTTCAGGTTATATTATTATTATTTTTATTTAATGAACACATACAAGTAATGTTAAACGTTCTTCTTGTGTCCTTATGTTACTCAAAAAATGATGTATCTTTTAAAATTATCATTTGATTAAAATTTAATAGTGATCATTCACATGCCCAAATATAATAATTTTAAAAGACACATCACTTTTGGAGTGATACAAAAAAAGGCTTCTAACATTATTTTAAGATCAAACTTTAGATTTATTATGTAATTATTCATTTTATCCTTTGTATGATTATTTATTCATATGCTCTTTCGTTTTTTTGCTCATATATTTCAATGGGAAATCAACCTCTAAATTAGGCTTTAAGAATAAACAACAAATTGAGTTTGTTAAACAACCCTTAAGTCTTAACACAAAAGTAAAGATTAACTCATAAATTTTCATGCTTTTGGAAGAATTTTCCTATGGGTTAAGTATTGACTTAAAACCATTCACCACTTATGCTAGTAGCTAAATACAATAGAAAATGATGAATTAGCTATTTAATTAATATTCTAATAAGTATGTAGCTTAATATGCTAACAAACTACCTATAATAATTACATCCATAAACTGTATAGAGATCTCCAACAATTTAGACAGCAAATGTAAAAGAATCTTTATGAAGCCTATCTATCCAAAATAGGTTATGAGCATGTCTCCCTTATAAATGCTCTAATCACATCAAATAACTGGAGATCTTAGATCTCCATAATTTCATGCTTTGGATTGTTTCAGCATATTTCTCTGCCAACATGATCATGATGATCGGTGGCAAAACCACCTTGTGGCACCACCTCTTCCACTTACACTAATCATCAATGGCCACGTTGAATTCAACTGCAACGATACAGTAAGTTGCAGTGGGATTCACTTACCACCAATCTCCTTCACCATTAAATTCCAAATACATATTAGTTATATTATTAAATTTATTTTTTCTTATTTCTGATAGTACTAGTGGCGGATCTAGGAATAGGAGTTACCAGGGGCGTAAAAAATTAATTTTTTTTTTCTCTTTATGTATTGTATATATTTTTTATAATACGATAAATACAATCAAAAAATAAATTATACTATAATATATGTGTCACAAATCAAATCAAACTCATCAAATTACCCAAAAAAAAAAAAAAATCAAAGTAACTATTAAAAATCTTCATCTAACGACGTCACAAACACATAATAATTTAAACTACTCACGAAATAAACTAAGCACAATTAAATGACTACTAGTGTTTAAGAAAAATGAGTACTTTTAGTGGGCTATTAGCATACGGCTATTTCTTTTAGAAAAGCCTCAAATCTCAAAGCATAAATTATATTAGAGTTTAAGCCTACATAAAAGAGACTAGAGTCTAAATTTAGCAAAAAAAAAAAAAAAAAAAATCACATTTATCTATAAACTATGACTAGAAACACTAAAAAATTTCACCCACTATCTTTTTTTAATAATAAATTATTATTTATTCTCTCTCCACTAATAAAATATAACTTTATTCTCTCTCTCTTTAATAAAAAATAGTCTCATTTCTCTACATAATGGCCATTTGAACGACCAAAGGAAGGCCAACGGTGCCCCTGGTAATTTTTTTTTACCAGGGGCACCCATAAAATTCTGATTGAAAATACTTAATAAAATTTTTTAAAAAAAAAATTTACCAGGGGCGCCTGCCCCAGGTCGGCCCTTTGTAAATCCGCCACTGGATAGTACCAAAACAAAGGTTTAGGTATGAATATTGCCTCCATAATTTATTTCTTGTTTTAATTAAGTATTTTATGTGTTGAGAATGTTAAAATATTAGTATCTGTTAAATTCTAAATGACTTAACAATTAATAATGTAGAAGTCTCCAACATCTTTAAAATTCCTCCAAAATCCAAAGCATCTCTTCCATGCATTTGCAGCATAAGATATGCCTTGGGAAGTCCCACTTGCCCACTGGAGACAGTCCTTGCCCACTTGGGCCATCATTACGTGCAACTTTAGCTTTCTCAAAAGAGTTTACTGAGCTGCTCACACCCATTGTTTAGTTGCACTTTTAACGGAGAATAGGTCATCATTCTCTTCACATTGCGTACAACCTACCGTATTAAAAAGGCACGTAATTACTCTACTAATAAAAAGCATAATTAATTATAGCACCGATTAAAAGTCATTTAGAAACTAGACAAAAATTTATAGAATAGGATCTTCTCGAGTCTATTTTAGACTGGAGAATATCTATTTAATGGTCATGATCTCTCTAGTCATTTATAAACTAGACAAAAATTTATGGAATAGAATCCTCTCGAGTCTATTGTAGACTGAAGAATATCTAGTTAATGGTCCGGATATCTCTAAAGAGATCCTGATGCTATAAATGAGACACATGTCTATTAATAATATATATATAAAATTAAAAAAAAAATAATAAAAAATTTTAGAAAACAAAGGAGTGGCCGGCCACCCCATGGCCCTTGGGGGTTGTGTGGCCACCTCCAAGGGCCAAATAACAAAAAAAAAAAAAAATGATTTAGCCATTGGGTTGGATCGGTGGCTCTGGCCAACTCAGACTAGTCTTTAGGGGTGGATCGGCCACCTCCAAGTACTAAATTAATATATATATATATTTTTTTGATTTGGACATTGAGGTGGCCGGACCACCTCCAAAAGCCATGGAAGCCACCCCTTAGTTTTTTTAAATTTTTTTATTATTATATATATATATATATATATATATATATTATTAATGAGACATATGTTTCATTTATGGCCTCAAGATCTTTAGAGAGATCTTGACCATTAACTAGATATTCTCCGGTCCAAAGTGGAGTAGAGAGCATCCAGTTCCAACCAATATGGAGCATTAAAAACAAGTTTTATGGTTTAGTCAATGTTCCTTATCTTTAATGTCATCTCAATTCATAGAAAGTTTCACATGTTTCTTCCGAACCTTTCTTTTTATAATTTTTTTTTAATGGACACTTGCAATTTATAACTTTGTTGAAACAGCTGAATGGTTACTTTCAATCCTTTTCTTTGATGTCTATGATCTAGTTGGTATTTAAAATAAATTTAACCAATTATTGTCGAATAATATGTAAATTGTCAACCCGATATTTTTAATTATTTTTTTATAATTTTTTTTTTAATGGACACTTGCAATTTCTAACTTTGTTGACACGGTTGAGGGTTACTTTCAATCTTTCTTTGGTGTTTTTTAAAATAAATTTAGCCAATTATTGTCTAAGAATCTTATTAGGGGCATTACAGTTTTAACTTCAATTTTTGTTATTAATTAATGTGACAATTATAATTGATGAAATAATATGTAAATTGTCAACCATTTATTTTTAATTATTTTATTAATTATAAACAGCTATACGTACCCTAAATATTTTTCATTGCCAACTATTATGGCGCTTATATTATAAAATATTAAAATGATAGTTACATTTTCTTCGTTTTGAAGTGTGATGAAGTAATAATCTTAATTTTTTTTTAAACAATTTCACTTGCATTTCATTTCAAAAGAATCTAGAGCCCGAGACTCTACATAGAAAGAGCATAAAGCTCCCTCTCACAGAACATACATGTTGCGTCATGCACCACCCCTTTCCTGAGAAGATTAGCTTTCGTGGGCAAAATATTATTACACATTTTCCATAGGAACACTGGTATATTATTTGGGACTTATAGAGCCCAAATAAACTTCCAAATAGCCGTCCCCTTTTCCTTTGTGGAACTCTCGCCCGGCAACCTTCTCCTTCTCGACATAATAAGCGCCTTTTACTATAAATTCCCCCGTCGACATGGCTCTCCAGATTTCCTTATCAGCCTGTTGGTATTTACTCACCGGTAAACTACATATTAACTCAGCTTCTTCCTTCATAAAGATAGCACGGATTAGGGGAACATTCCAGCCAGTGCCGCTTGGCTCCACCAACTCGCTCATCGTAGCCTCTGCCTCCAAAATGGCCACCTGAGCTGAATGGCATAATTAGTGGGCCTAGGTAGCCAGCGATCTCTCCAAATGCATACTATTCGTCCATCCCCAATACGCCATATAAGCCCCTCAAAAAGAAGGTCCTTGGCTGACATAATACTTCACCAAGCCACGGAAGGCCTGCTATCAATATTTGCCTCTTGGAGTGACCCCTTAGGAAAGTACTTTGATTTAATAATCTCTGACGACAGACTTTGGGGATTTTGAATTAGTTTCCAACATTGCTTAGCAAGCAAAGCTTTGTTGAAGCAAGTACGGTCCCAAAATCCCATACCTCCCTGTGCCTTCGGTCGCCCCATCTTTTTTCAAGTCATCCAGTGAATCTTCTTTTCATTCTCTTTATGCTCCCACCAAAACTTTTGCATAAGAGAATTAATCTCCTTATAAAGGGTTTTAGGAAGTAAAAACATGCTTATACTATACGTGGGAATAGCTTAGACAACCGCTTTCAAAAGTATCTCATTCCCAGCTTGAAAGAGAAATTTTGTTTTCCAATCATTGATTCTATTTGTCACTCTATCTTTAATATTTTGGAACTTTGGGATTCAGGACCTACCCACCAAAGCTGAGAGACCTAAATATTTACCGTTGCGTAGCAGGAACGCCTGACAGGTGAAGTATGAGAGCCTTGTTTTCGGGACTGGTGTTACATCTAAAAAAGATAGAGGTTTTATCTACATTTAGTCGTTGCCCCGATGCCTTCTCATAATTTTCCAATAGGACGGAAAGATTATGCCAGTCTTGGGAGTTAGCTTTACAAAATAGAAGGATGCGGTCCACAAAGAATAAATGGGAGAGTCTTGGGCCCTTAGGAGAGGTAGGAACTCCCTTTAGCAACCATATGGTCTCCGTCTGCTAGGGTTGTGCACTTAATGCTTCTGAACAAAGGATGAACAGGTATGGTTAGAGGGGATCTCCTTGTCGGATACCTCGGGATGGCTTTATAAAACCTTTAGGATGCCCATTGACAATGATGGAATATGTTAGGGACGAAATACATTTCTTGATGAGCTTGATCCATTTCTCTGCAAACTCCATTTTCCTCATTACTTCTTCAAGGAAAACTCACTCGACCCTATCATAGGCCTTGCTCATGACCAACTTGAGTGCCATGTAGCCGACCTTGCCCCACATACGAGAGTGGATAGAATGAAGAGTCTCATAAGCTGCTAGCACATTGTCTGAAATCAACCTTCTAGGAAGAAAAACAGTCTGATTTTGTGAGATGATATTGTGAAAATATGTGAACAAGAGATATTTGGCCGGGATAATTTTCCTGTTGGACTGTTGTCATATATATAGGAAAAAGTATACAAATGATATGTATGTACAGTTGTTTGAATGAGAAGATAAATCCTAATCTATATACAAGATAAATCCTAAGCAATATAACTGTTGGAAAAAATGAATAGCTATTACTAGGAATAGACGAAACTGGAATAGAATAGTTATTCATATTCTTTAGTTTGGTAACAACATATGTATTCTAATTTCTTCCCCCTAGGTTTTAAAAAGTTACTAATCTAATACCTCACATATGGGAAAAGACAGAATCAATACCTACGTTATTTTTCATCAATCCCAACTAACTGAATTCCATGTGTCTCTCCCACAATACGCCATGTGTCCTAAAATAAAAAAATAAAAAATAAAATAAAATAATAATAATAATAATAATAATAATAATAAAGCTCTCTCCTGCATCATCCTTTCTCCTTCTCCCTCTCCCTCATCGTCTACCCAGAGAATTAGAATTTCCCCAAAAACACCCAAGTCCTCCTTCATGCCCACCCTTTTGATTTCCATACCCACCACGATTACTTACAAATAGTGGCACTAAAATAAAGCATTCAGACCGAATTGCAGCTAAGAATTACAAAAAAAAATCTAGAGAGAGAATCAGAATTTTAGAGAGAGAGAACAGATTGGATCAGAATTTTGCTTTGTATTTAGTTTATAGAAATTTTTCCAGATCTGAAAATTACTGTAAGCCTTCGATTTTCTCGACGACAACTTCGGATCCAATCCGAAACCCAAAATGTACCACATCAAAATTCCGTTTCAAATCGGAATTTGAATCCGTTTTCTTCTATCCCGACCAGGTTTCAGTTGAAAGTTGACATTGTTTCGGTTTTGTTTGATTTTGCATTGAATGTGGTTTTGATTTTGCGTAGAAGCCATGGTAGACACTGAAGGTGATGGATCTCTCAAACAGACACTCCATCAACTGCATAAATCCTAGTCGCTTAAAAGAGCATTTTTGGAGTTTTGCATTCCCCAATGACCATACATCCATCGCCGAAGCACACTGCCATAATATATGGAGACCGGTTTCCACCTCTAAACCACACACCGAGCAAAGAGGATCTGAAAGAATTTTTCTTTTGTGAAGATTGTCTCGAGTCGGAAGGATATTATGACAAGCCCGCCATAAGAAGTTTTTCTCCACAGGAAGCACCGGCAAAGCCCATAACCGCTTCCAAAATTCACTGCCGCTGTTAGAGGATGATCCAGCTGCCACTGTCTGAATTTCCACCTCCTTTAGCAAGTGATATGCACTCTTTACCGGGAAAACCCCGTTCTTAGTACCCCTCCATATAAGAATGTCCTCTTGATTGGTAGAGCTTAGAGGAATCTCTTTAATCTTTTATACCTCCTCACTGGAAAATAGGGACTTCAAAAGAGGAATATTCCACCACTTGGAGTTTATATCAAGAAGGTTACAAACCTTTGCCTCCAGGTCCAAAAGGGCTGGTGGGAAAATAATTTTGAATGTAGATGGGTTCGAAAACCACCTATCCTTCCAAATCCTAGCTGTGCAACCATTACCCACTCTCCACACTAACCCTTCTTTAATTAGGTCACAAGAGCCTTGGATGCTTCTCCATGCAAAAGAGGGTCGCCTTCCAACACTTGCCTCTAAAATAGAACATCCCAGATAATATTTCACCTTCATAATCTGGGCAACTAGGCTGTTTGATTGGTGCCAAAGCCTCCAACTTTGTTTTGCCAAAAGCACCTTATTAAAATTTGTAAAGTTGTGAAACCCCATCTCCCCAGCCTCTTTTGAAAAGCCCATACGCTCCCAACTCATCCAATTCATCCGGGATTTATTCTCTTTTTGGCCCCACCAAAATTTACGCATTTGAGAATTTATCTCCTTACAAAGAGCCCATGGTAGAAGAAAAACGCTCATACAATAGGTAGGGATTACTTGAACCATTGCCTTAAGATGAATTTCCTTACCAGCCTGAGATAGAAACTTCAACTTCCAATCCTGAAGCCTCTTCCATACTCTATCAGTGATACCCTTGAAAACTGCCAATCGAGATCTTTCAACCAAGGCTAGAAGTCCCAAATAAGTATCAAACCGTTGAGTAGATGGAATGCCCAAAGCCTCCAAAATTGCCCCTTAATCCTCCAAAGAAGTATTCTTGCTAAAAAATATAGAGGTCTTATTAGAGTTGAGTCGTTGGCTCGGTGCCATTTCATAGAGCTGCAAAACATTTGTAAGATAATCCCATTGAGCTATAGTAGCCCTACAAAAAAGGCGACTATCGTCCGCAAAAAATGAATGACTGATTCGAGTACCCTCTTTGACGTAGGAACCCCGGTCAATGCCCCCAAAGCCTCTACACAAATAAGAAAAAGGTATGGAGAGATAGGATCCCCAAGCCTCAGTCTCCTTTGCGGTTTTATATGGCCACATGGTTTCCCATTTACCACCACAACATATTGAACTGAAGTGACACACATCATTGTGAGATTTATCCATCGTAAATCAAACCCCAATCGTCTCATGCTCTACTAATTAAGGAAACTTCATTTACCCCTGAAATTACGCGCATTTTGCAAACACTTCTTCATGCTCAAAGTCTGTCACTTTAGTGTATCGAACTTTCGTTTCGTTTCAGTTACCTCATTCCGTTAGGATTTTCTATTAAATCCTAACAGAGGGGGTGTGAAATTCCTAAAATACCCATATTATTTATTAAAAATATATATTTATAAAAAAAAATTCTTGACCTGTGAGTTTATCGATGGATCTAACCTACTCGTATTGTGACCCACAAGTCATATTATTATTATTATTATTATTATTATTATTATTGTTGTTGTTGTTAAAAGAATTAAAAAAATTAAAAAATTAAAAAAAAAATTAAAAAAATACGGTGGGTGGGTAGTGAGCCCGATGGGTCACCTTGGTGACCCGTTGTGAGTCACTTTTTCTTTTTTTAATATAATATAATAACAATAGTTTTTTATTTTTTATTTATAAATAAGAGTAAATTTAGGATTATAAAGGTCTTTTACTCATTTCACCGTTTGATTTAACAACAATATCTAACAGTAGGGGTATTTGGAATGAAACAAAAGTTCGATATACTAAAGTGAGATGCTTTGAACATTGGAAGGTATTTGCAAAAGGTGCATAAGTTCATGGGAGGTAAGTGAAGTTTCCCATAAATTTTATTACAAAATTCTTCATAAATTGATATAGCAATTTATAATAGATAGAAATATTTTTTAAAATTAGGTTAGATGAATTTCTTCCAACTCAGTTTATAAACTGTCATGTGTTTTTTAAGCATGTAAGAAACACTTACTTTTTAATAATTCTATTAAAAAATCATGTATTTTTTACATGCTAATTAAAAACTCATGTGTTTTTTACATGCTAAAAGACTCGTGACAATTTTATAAGTTTCTTAAACTCAGTTTGAAGAAAATTTATGTCCATTCATAATTGGTAAAATGATTAATTTGGGTCTAACTTGTTTTCTATACATTATTAATAATTAGTGCAATCAATTAGCCAAGCTAACCAAAATGGAACATGATCCTCTCTGGTCCATTTTGGACTATAAAATATCTAGTTAATGGTCAGGATCTCTCTAGAGAGATCCTTAGGCCATAAGATACATATAATCATTCTAAGATCAGAAATAAACATTATATTTTTTAAAATAATTAAAAAAAGAAAAAAAATTAAAGAATCTCTCAGAGAGAGATCAAGATATATGATGCATATTTCTATCATAAAATAAAAAATAAAAATAAAATAATATATTTTTTTAAAATAATTGAAAAAAATAAAAAATTTTAAAAATAAAAGTTTGGTGTACAGGTTGGGGTTAGGAGGTGCTCAGATACAGATCGTGCCAAGGTGAGCCAGATCCACACAGTGGGGATCTGGGTTCACCCCATGAAATAAATAATTATTTTTTTTTTTTTTTTTGCTTATTTATTATAGGGTGTGCAAATTTGGGTGCAGGGGTTAGGAAGTAATCTCTTTGTGCCATTTGGGGTGGTCTGACCCACCCCCGAGACCATGGGGTTGAGCTGGTCTGTGGGAGTGGCCGAAGCCACCCCAGCTGGCAGAGTTGGCACATTACCATTTTTTTTTTTTTTTAAGACCTTTTTTAAAATGTATTGAGCCCAATTATTATTTTTGATTAATGGGACTGGTGTCTCATTCATGGCCTTAGGATATCTAGAGAGATCCTAATCATTAACTAGATATTCTCCAGTCCAAAGTGGACTGGAGAGGATCCTGTTCCATAATTTTTTCTAATCCACTTTAATAAATTCTCTAACATGTTAAATGCCGAACAGGATCCTCTCCCATCCATTTTGGACTGGAGAGGATCCAGTTAATGTTCAAGATATCTTTAGAGAGATCTTGAGGCTATAAATGGAACATCTTGTCCCATTAATCAAAAAATAATAAAATATTATATATATTTTTAAAAATAATTAAAAAAAAAATTAATAAAAAGAAATTAAGGGGTGGCCAATTTTTTAATTATTTTTAAAATATATATAATATTTTTTTTTTTTTTTTTTTATTAATGGGACAGATATTCCATTTATGGCCTCAAGATCTCTCTAGAGAAATCCAGGCCATTAACTGGATACTCTCTAATCCAAAAGAAAAATGATATAATGCAATAAAATGATCATTTTTGGCCCATAAAGTGTTAGGTGGTAAGAGATTATAGGCACCATCTATAATTGTTGTGGCTCCACCCACTGATAAGCCTATAACCTCTTAACATCTAGGACTTTTATGGGCAAAAAATGGTTATTTTATTGCACTATAGCATATCTCAATCCAAAATGAGCTGGAGAGGATCCAGATCATAAAATGCACATGTTTTCTTTTAATACTTTTAACTGTTATTTATTATCCTTCTACTAACATAGAAACCTAAATATTAATTTTTTAGAAACTCAAACATGTTAGAAGACACTTGGCATTATCAGAGGGGGTTAAAGAAAATTTCCTTTCGGAGGAAATTTGCATCTTATGGCATGATAACCCATAATTGAAAAATTGACAAAAAATTTCCCCCAATCTATTCTAATAGGAAAAATTACAGTTTACCCCCAAAAAGTTGACAACGTTTTTCAATTCGAACATCAAAGTTTCAATTTTTGTAATCCACCACCACAAAGTTCCAATTTTTTTCAATTCAACCAATATTATCCCAAAATTTCCATATTGCCCCTGATTTTTATTTTTTATGAAAAAAAAAATTTGGGTGCAAAAAAGGCCAGATGGCCAAAGGGGTGGCAACGACCACCTCGGATTTTTTTTAAAAAATTTTTTTTATAAAAAATAAAAATAATAAAAATTAGGGCAATATGAGAAGATTTGGATATAATTGATCAAATTACAAAAATTTGGAACTTTGGGGGGGTGAATTGCAAAAATTGAAACTTTGGTGTTCGAATTGAAAAATGCTGTCAACTTTGAGGGGGTAAACTGTAATTTTCCCATTTTAATAAGGGTTAAATACCAAATACCCTCTGGGGTTTGGTAACTTTATTTTTACCCCCTAGGGTTTCATTTTTATCACAGAACCCCCCTTGAGTTTTGATAAAGAACCAAATTAGTCTATCCGGTAGTTGACCATTAGTTGACTGTTAGGACTGACACGTGGACCAATCAGATGTTGACACCTGGCACCTATTTAATTTTTTTAATTTTTTTTTTTTTAAAAAAAAGTATTTAAAAAAAAAAGAAAAAGAAAAGAAAAAAATTTGGCCACCCCCTTGGCCATTTGGGGGTGGCCATGAGGGGTGGCCCGGCCACCCCCAATTTTTTTTTTTTTTTAAAAAAAAAAAAATTAAATAGGTGCCACGTGTCAATATCTGATTGGTCCACGTGTCAGTCGTAACGGTCAACTAACGGATGGACTAACTTAGTCATTTTTCAAAACCCCAATGGGGTCCTGTGATAAAAATGAAACCCTAGGGGAGTAAAAATAAAGTTACCAAACCCCAGGGGGGTATTTGGTATTTAACCCTTTTAATAAATGCAAGTGTCATATAACATGTGAGGGACACATGTTTTCTTGGACATAAATTTTATCTTGTATTGTTGATGAGACATTGTCAATCAGCCTTACTCTTAGAGTATATAATTAAATGAAGGATTGTCACATTTTTTGGGTTACAAATAAACATTAAAAAAATAGCCACATTTGTAGACAAAAATATTTTACGGTGCAAAGTTGAGAGGGGATTACTAATTAGTTGGTCATTGTTTTAATTTGTTATTGTAAACCAATATGCATATCAAACAATATCCGTTTGGTCAAAGCACTAGAATCACAAACCATTTCACTATATACTCTAAAACTACGTACAGATTTTATTCCAGATCGGAGAATCTACAAGAAACATTAACAGCTAAAAGAGGTCTACATTTTCAAATAAAGTCCAATTTTTTTTTTTTTTTTCCAAAAGCACTAGCACCGCCTAGGAATGGCATTGCCAAATTAGACACCCAAAAAAGCCCTACAGTGGCCGTCCCAATGATCTTTTATCAGACGCATCCTCTCCACTCTTTCTGTTTCCAGCCGTGCCTCCCAGTACTTGGGGCAACTGTTCAAATAGTTGTAATATGTAAACCCTTAAATAAAATAAAACAAAGTCTTTTCATTGGCAAAATATGCCCGTTCAATCTTTTGTTATTTTGATTTTCTAAGTTTTCTTAAACATAAGCCATAACTGAAGGAATTGAAAGAAACCCTACCTCCGGCTTAATAGAATATTAAGCTGATCCAAGTGTACAGCACCTTCATAAACTCCAGCCTGAAATCAACAAAAAAGAGTTCATTGTTTTTTTTGCAAAATGTGCACCACAACCCAGAACCTCATGGCACAAAAGCCCATAAATGATTATATTCTATTTATTCACTTCTAATAGCATTCACGTCCGCTTAGCATATTTTACTGCCGATTGACTTACCTCTCGACATAGAGGGCATTTTGCTTTAGGTTCTGCTGCCTTTAGGCCATCAACAATAGTGACTGATGCGGCCGAGCAAGCACACATGTAGCAGAATATGTGACTACAAGGGAGGGCAACCGGATCAAAGACTGTGTCCTGCTTCCAAAATCACATAAAATCATTAACAAAGGGCCTCACTGAAATACATGGTAATTTGATATGGTATCAGAGCAAATATTCTAAATTCGAACATTGTTTCCGTCATTTACCTCTCATTTCAATTATATTTATTGAGCTCGTTTAAGAGTTAGAATGTTAATTAAATAATTAAATTTATAATTTTCTATTAACTTATGCTTAATGTCAGTCATGTGTACACAATATGCAGACGGAAACTTACATACCAAGCATATGGAACAAGTGAGGTCAATATTGACTTTGACGAAGTGGAAGAGCTCACAAGTAAGTGAGGGTTGTGTGAGGTTGCATCCCTCAAACAAAACTGATTTGACCTTGCTTTCCCTTAGATTGATGTGGAAAGCCATGAGCTCACACAGCCAAGGACTTTGAAGAATTTCAATATGCTTGCTTTGAGCTTGTGACTTGAAGGCCTGGCCTTGATTAGAGTAATGAACCTGTGCTCAAAATCAATAATATTTAAGTAAATTCATAAAGAACAACCAAAGCCAAGTTATATTGTCAAAATAAATGGGATGACGTGACAGTGAAAATCAGCCCTTAATATGCCTTCTTTTACAAATATTTGTTGATACAAATGCTGATTGTCAATATTATGTCATAACAGTTATATAACAATCTACTAAATAGCATTTTACACTTCACAAAGCATGATAGATATACCTTATCGTATTTCTTTAGTATTTTTCGGATTGCAACGGCGTTGATCAGTGCGTAAGTAACCAGGTCCTTTCCTTCTTGGATTAAGGTGACATGGTTATTTTGTAGCTTGGCTTTGAACCAAATAAAGTACTTCCGAAACCCAGAAGCAAGATGTAGCTCAAGCAATTCCTGGGCACGCTGATTAAAGCAACCTACTACTGCAGACATTTCCTTGAGAAGAGAAGGAAAGAAGGTTCCATCGCACACTACACATATCCAAACACAACAAATCAAAACCTTTAACTTCTTTTGTCTCATTTCTTGGAATCTAAATCCTTATTTATCTAACAAGATGATTAAATTAGTAGTTATTAACCTATCAAAATATTAATTTAATTCACCGTTTCATTTCAAATTAAGCTTTTAGGATAACCGGTGATTTAACAATGAGTATTATGTAAGTTAAAACTCACCTGAATCGTATAACGTCTCCGAGTATTCCAAACGATCCGGGTTCTGCAAATCTATGGAAAACCTTCTATTAGTCATACTTCTATCACAACGACTCTAAAACGAGAAAATAGGAGCTATTGGATGGCTGGTTAAAATAAAGTTACCTGTCACACTCTGGACCGTACGCCCGGGATCGGGACCGTACGTCCTCTGTGATATCTCGGATCGTATATCCGGTCGCGAGACCGTACGTTTGGTTCGAGGTTTTCGGGGAGAACCTCATTTGTCCACTTGTCCTCTTATTCTCCAGAATCAAATTCTAAGGCTATCAAAGGGCTTTCTAAGGTCTCCTAACTCAAAAAAAAGTCTCCAAGTGAACAAAATCATGTCAAGTCAAGACAACGCTATTCTAAACAAGATTTAAAGCATAATTAAAGCTAAACTAACAACTCAAACAGCAACTATGACAACATTTGAGTAGCATAACGACGTAAAAACGAGCTAGGCTTAAGAGCGTTACCTCCTTGAAGCGAAACTTCAAGAACTTCCCTTCCGTTAGCACCAAACACTCACAAAACCTCACAAAACGGTTTCTGGGTAGCTTGGGGCGAGAGAGAGGTGTGAAAACTGAAAGGGGTATGGGGTATTTATAGCTGAGGGGCTCTACCAACTCTCCAAAAAAGCAGCGAACGTCTGCCAACCCTAGCGTACGTCCGGTACTATTTACATAGCGGTCCAAAGGCTGCCTCGTACGTCCAGGTATTATCCAAAGGGTATGCCAAAAAGTATCGTACGTCCGTGTGGTCCTGCGTATGTCTGTGTACTATTTGCAGAGCATACGTACGGTGGTCCTCCCTACGTACGTTTAAGCTACAAATAGAAGCGTATGCCCGCTAACCCTAGCGTACGTCCAGTCCAAAAGTCCAAATTACCCTTCTAGTGTCCTTAGTGACCCAAAGCCCAAATTAAACCCCTAACTAAGCTACCTAAGCTTAGTTAATTATTTAGGTCACTACATTAATAGTCTCTCCTTTTTTCAAAGCTTTCAGGTTATATGAAAATATAAGAAAATTTTGACTTTTTGTCATCCAAGCTCAAGGTTGAAAAATGTTTTTTGAATCATTTTTGGGGTAACAAACAAACAGTAAAAAAAAAATAGACACATTTTTTGACAGAAATATTTTACGCCTAGACAATCGAAGCTAAGTTGAGAGGGAATTATTTGTTCGTTGTTTTAATTTCTATTGTAAACCATTCTGCATATCAAACAATATCCACTTGGTCAAGCACTAGAATCACAAACCATTTCATTATATACACTAAAACTATGTACAGATTTTATTCCAGATCAGAGAATCTACAAGAAACATTAACAGCTAAAAGAGGTCCACATTTTCAAATAAAGTACAAATTTTTACATAGCACTAGCATTGCCTAGGAATGGCATTGCCTAATTAGACACCTAGAAATGCCTTACACTGACCGTCCCAATAATCTTTTATCTGACGAATCCTCTCCACTGTTTCTGTTTGAAGCCGCGCCTCCCAGTACTCGGGGTAACTGTTCAAATAGTGGTAATATGTACAATGTTAGATGTAATAAAACAAAGTCTTAACAATAAAATAAATCATCTCCATTTCACTGGCAAAATATGCCCATTCAATCCTTTGTTGTTTTGATTTTCTATGTTTTGTTAAAGATAAGCCATAACTGAAGGAATTGAAAGAAACACTACCTCCGGCTTAATAGAATACTAAGCTCATCCAAGTGTACAGCACCTTCATAAACTCCCCTCTGAAATCAACAAGAAATAGTTCATTGTTTTTTATTGCAAAATGTGCACCAAAACTTCATGGTGCAAAAGCCCATAAATGATTATATTCTATTTATTCACTTCTAATAGCATTCACATCCGACTTGGCAAATTTTGACTGCCGATTGACTTACCTCTCGACATAGAGGGCATTTTGTTTTAGGCTCTGCTGCATTTAGGCCATCAACAATAGTGATTGATCCGGCTGAGCAAGCACACATGTAGCAGAATATGTGACCACAAGTAAGGGCAACTGGATCAAAGACTTTGTCCTGCTTCCAAAATCACATAAAATCATTAACAAAGGGCTTTACTGAAGCACATAGTCATTTGACATGGTATCAGACCAACGATTCTAAATTCGAACATTATTTTCGTCATTCACCTCCCGTTTCAATTATATGTATTGAGCTCGCTTATTAAAGGAGAGTTTAAAAGTTAAAATATTAATTAAATAATTAAATTTATAATTTTCTATTAACTTATGTTTAATGTCAGTCATGTATACACAATATGCGGTCGGAAACTTACGTACCAAGCATATGGAACAAGTGAGGTCAATATCGACTTTGACGGAATCGAAGAGCTCACAAGTAAGTGAGGGTCGGCCATCATCATTACATGTGAGGTTGCATCCCTCAAAGAAAACTGATTCGACCTTGCTTTCCCTTAGATTGATGTGGAAAGCCATAAGCTCATACAGCCAAGGACTTTGAAGAATTTCAATATGCTTGCTTTGAGCTTGTGATTTGAAGGCCTGACCTTTATTAGAGTAATGAACCTGTGCTCAAAATTAATTATACTTAAGTAAATTAATATAGAAAAACCAAAGCCAAAACGAATGAGAGACGTGACCGGAAAATCAGTCCTTAATATGCATTCTTTTACAAATATTTACTGATGCAAATGCTGATTGTCAGTATCACATCATAACTGTTGTATAACTGTCTATTAAATAGCATTTGTCTTACACTTCACAAAGCCGAATAGATATACCTTATCGTATTTCTTTAGTATTTTTTGGATTGCAACCGCGTTGATCAGTGCGTAAGTAACAAGGTCCTTTCCTTCTTGGATTAAGGTGACATGGTTATTTTGTAGCTTGGCTTTGAACCAAATAAAGTACTTCCGAAACCCAGAAGCAAGATGTAGCCCAAGCAATTTCTGGGCACGCTTATTAAAGCAAGCTACCACTGCAGACATTTCCTTGAGAAGAGAAGGAAAGAAGGTTCCATCGCACACTACACATATCCAAACACAACAAATCAAAACCTAAAAGCAATGTTGATAACCCGGAAAGATTAGATAAAGAAAGATTCAAAATAAACTAGAAAACTTGAACAACTTAAGAAAATGCATGTAAAAATAGTTTTTTTCCAGATGATTACATGGGCAATGGTGAGGGCATGTTTGGGTGTCATGGAGTCCATCAATGGCATTGTCGGAATGAAAATCGGTCCGGCACTTCTTCAAAATCTTCTTAAGCTTCTTGAAGTCAAGCCAAGGAAGTTTTTTCTCTTGGCCTTGCATGTACTCCTGGTATTTCTTGCAAAACTTCATTTTAATTCGATCCTCACTGACAACAATATCTCCTCAATTTCTTTTCTTTCTTCAACAGAGATTGATTTTGATAATATGAATGTAACACAACAGAGATTAATGCATCTGAATCCTCTGTTTCTGTCTCGTTTCCCTCTCTCTCTCTCTCTTTCTCAGTCTGTGTCTCTGTGTATGTCGGGAAATGATGGCGGCATGGACTGGTTAGAGAGCAGTTACTTGAAGCAAAAAAACTGTGATTCCCGAGAGAAAAGTCAATTTATCGAAAGTTTCTCCTCCACAGCTTTAACAAACTTGATCACGCAGAAGAGGATGCGACTCCTTGTGAAGTCAATTTACACACAAATTTATAATCATATATAATATGTAGGATACGTACAACAGTTTATAATTGATAAAATAATTAAAAATATAGGGTTGACAATTTACATATTCTTCGAAAATAATTGGTTAAATTTATCTTAAATACCAACTAAATAGCCTCAAAGAAAAGGATTGAAAGTAACCATTCAACTGTACGTGCCCATTAAAAAAATTATTAAAAAAAAAGTTCAGAAGAAACTTTCTATGAATTGAGATGACATTAAAGATAAGGAACATTGACTAAACATTAAAACGTGATTTTTTTTTTTTTTTTTGACATGTCCACACAAGAGAGAGAGATGAATTCGAACTAGTGACATCTACTTCATAAAGCGAGGTTTCCAGCCGATTAAAATACCCCTTGGAGACAACATTAAAACATGTTTTTAATACACCACTAGCTTGGCAAATTGATTGCACTAATTATCCAACGAGCACCACTAATTTCGTTTAATCCTGTGATAAGGATCAGGAAAAATACTGGCATGCACGTAAGGAAGAGTGTTGAGGAATAATCACACATTGCTTGTGGACAAGACCTTTGGCATGTTTATGAAGAATGGGCAACCTTCTCCTGTAGAACCGATTTTATGAGATGAGTTAGGCTCACAAATTTATTCATGGTATCAAAGCCTACCACATGACGAATGTAGCCCATGCCACTTACCCGTGACAAGGATCAAGAAAAATACTAGTCTGCATGTGAGAGAGTGTGTTAGTGGATAATTTCACATTGCTTGTGGACAAGACCTTTGGCATGTTTATAAAGAATGAACAACATTCTCCTATAGAACTAGTTTTATGAGATGAGTTAGGTCCACAAATTTTTTCATAATATCAGAGTCTACCACATGACGAATGTAGCCCACACCACTTACCCGTAACAAGGATCAAGAAAAATACAAGTATGCACATGAAGGAGTGTGTTGATGAATAATCTTACATTGCTTGTGGCCAAGATCTTGGACATGTTTATAAGGAGTGTGCAACCTTCTTTTATTGAACCGATTTTATGAGATGAGTTAAATCCACTAATTTCTTCTTGAGTTATATTAAATAAACATATGTTCTTAGAATGCATGGTTGTCATATACCGTAAAGATATATGTCAAATGTTCTATTAATCCAATTAAAAATGTATGCAGGAATCGAATGCTTTAAAGACATGTGACTGGATTGAAGTAATTTCTTGAAAGAAAAGTTTGTCCTATCATGATTCTCATCACATCCTGGATATTATTATGTTCATAAAAAGCTCAATCCACAGAAGAATATGTAAAAAGAAGTATGGAGAAATTTCACTTTAGACTATTGAACTACAACACGTTTTGAGAAGATCCCAAAAAATTCAAAAATTCTCAATTTATACTCCTGAACTTTCAATGTCAATCAATTTACCCCCTCCATTAGTTTTTAACCGTTAATTTCTAACGGAAATGCCTAAAAAGACCAAATTACACTTCGATTTTCATTTTTTTTTTTAATTTTTAATTTGAAATTAAGGATAAATTTGAAATTTTATAAAAACATCAAAGGTATAAATGTCATTTTATCACTTTTAACGTTTAAAATCTGATAGATAAGGTAAATTGATTGAAATTGAAAGTTCGAGGGGTTAAATTGAGAGTTTTTGAAATTTATGGGGGTCTTCTCAAAACGCGCAGTAGTTGAAGGGTTTAAAGTGAAGTTTTCCCAAGAAGTATTGATTGTGCAATAATACAAAATCTCTAATTAATACGGATGCAATCTAAATGCTTATAGGATTTCTACGGCCTTCTTTTTCATGCGTGACGAAATGAAACAACGTACGCCGTTCGTTCGGCCACACTAAAGACATTGTCATGTCACGTGTGGCATGTGACAGTGATGATGATGAGCAACGGTTTTCACCTTCATCTATCGCTCATTAGTAATATTAGAAACATACTCTTATTTGTCTTATATTATTTCAAATATGATGTGATTTATTGTGGTACTTAGGTAAATAATTTTAGTTTTTAACATGTTAAACTTATATATTTCAGTAATACATAAAAAAATTTAAAATTTTTTTTTTTAAAAAAAACGACTAGGAAAAGAAGAGAGGACTATTGGAGAAGTTATCTATGAAGATTTTCTTTTTGGGATTTGGAGGACCCTTTGACTTTGAGAAGCTATTGCCGTGACTTCAACGCAGCAACACGTCCATGTTCGTTTTTCGCGAGAAATTGAAACAAAATGAGAAAACGTTAATTATTTGGCCACGCATTGGGCCATATTTTCGCCACGTATTATTTTGGGGTTGGTGAGCTTAGTAGGTGACAGCGAAGCGTTGCGATTAATACGAAGTCGTTGCAGAGCCTTGAGTGTGAAAAAAAAAAAAAATCACATATCTCCTGGAAAAGTACTGACCCTTGGATTTTGAGTCTGACTCGAATACAATCATTGGTTCTTAGAAACTATATGATATTGATTGTGGGAAGTTTTATCTTATGTATATTTTTTCTAATAATAGCAAAATTATAAAGATGTAAAGTGACAAGCGGATACTAAAGTTTATAATTGGTGAAATTATTACTGTTGTATAGATATTAAGTTAGCCACAAATTAATCATTTTATCAATTATGAATGGACATAATTTTTTTTTCAAACTGGTCACGTTGGAGAAAACTATAAAATTGTCGTGGGTCTTTTAACATGTAAAAAATACATAAGTTTTTAGTTAGCATATAAAAAATACATGATTTTTTTTTAATAGAATTATTAAAAAGTAAGTATTTCTTACATACTCAAAAGACAAATAACTGTTAATAAACAGAATTGAAAAAAAATTCATCTAACCCAATTTAGAGAATATTTTTGTCTATTATAGATTGCTATATCAATTTATGAAGAATTTTGTAATAAAATTTATAATAACCCTAAGGCAATCCCTGTGGGAGATATATGTGTTGGAGTCCTGCTATGTGGCTGCCAAAAGGAAGCCTAGTGTAGGACATATATTAAAATAATAATAATAATAAAAAAAATTGTATATTTTTTTTGTTAGTTAAATTTCTATAAATTAATATTTAATTTTTAATGCCTCAAAACTTGTTTTTGGATTCAAAACTAAGGTTCCGTTTACTTCGACGTAAAATGATTTTCACATTTACGGGTGTTTACTTCGACGTAAAATAGTGGTCAATGGAAAATATTTTCTTTTTGACCGAAAACTCTTCTTTAATTTTCGGAAAATGATTTACGGCTTTTTTCGGCTATGAGCACCTCATTCTTGAATCGATGGACCTTGCCAAGACTCGCCCAGAACCTCGCTGGGACTTGACCGAGATTC
This sequence comes from Corylus avellana, assembly GCF_901000735.1. Classification (NCBI taxonomy): domain Eukaryota; kingdom Viridiplantae; phylum Streptophyta; class Magnoliopsida; order Fagales; family Betulaceae; genus Corylus; species Corylus avellana. Next base: position 15,159,854 of record NC_081542.1, read on the forward strand.
GCCCAAGACCTGCTCGAGACCGCATGAGGATCAGCCCGGGACCTGACCGGACTAAGGCAGGACCCATGTACCCAAGACGGTCGGGACTTCGCCCGAGGACAGCCGGGACAGCCGGACAGCCATTCACTTTGGGACTCCGTGGGACTTCGCCTGATACCTCGCCAGGACTTTACCCAGAGACTTCGACGAGAACTGTCCGAGACTTCGCTGAACTGTCGGGACCCTCGGGATCCCTGCCGGGACACACCGCGGGACTTGACGGACCGTCAGACCACGGGACCAGCGGATCCGCCGGGATATGCCAAAGTTCTGAGAACGTGTCGAGACAATGAGGACGGCCGAGACAGCTGGGGACTTATTTGGGACAGGGGACACACCCAGGGGACTCATGGGACACGCCACGGACTTGGCCAGGGAGACCGTTAGGGACTTGGCCAGGACCTACCGGGACTTGGTGGACCTACAGGGACACGGCGAGACCATAGGACATCTGGGACTGTAGAGACCGCCCAGGGACATGAGGACTTAGCAGGACCCCATGAAGGGGACCACAAGACTTATTGGGCCTTAGAACCATACAGGACTTGCCAGTCGAGGTCAGTCCAAATCTAAGCGAGGTCCAGGCAGTTAGTCAAAGTCCGTGGCCGGGGGGTCCAGTCAGTCCCATAGGGTCAGTCAAAGTCACTTGTGAGCGAGGTCCAGTGGGAATCTTAAGTCCTGGTCAAGTCCTGGGCGGGTCCCGGCGAGGTCCCGAGCAAGTCTCAAGTGGGTCCCGGTCAAGTCCAGGGCAGGTCCCGGCAATGTTCTGGACAAGTCCCGGGCAAGTCCCTGCGGGGTTTCGAACAAGTCCCGTGCAGGTCCCCGCCGGGACCTTATTGGAAAAAAAAAATATATATATATATATAAAATAAATAAATAAAATAAAAATAAAAATTATTTTTCGTGTGCACGGTAAACACCGTAAAATGTTTTCGACAAAAAACATTTTTAGCGAAAATGGCATTTCTAAAAACATTTTCTGACGAAAATCATTTTACGTCAAAATAAACGGAGCCTAAAATCTATGAGTGAAAGGTTAACCCTTTAGGGATTTGTATGATCTAAAAATGATTCGATCATCCTAAATTTGGTGCTAATGCCTCAAATTTGGTGCTGATACTTTAAATTTAGTGCTAATATTTTAAATTTG
>NC_081542.1:15161142-15163137 GCF_901000735.1 Corylus avellana
TAGTAATATTAGAAACATACTCTTATTTGTCTTATATTATTTCAAATATGATGTGATTTATTGTGGTACTTAGGTAAATAATTTTAGTTTTTAACATGTTAAACTTATATATTTCAGTAATACATAAAAAAATTTAAAATTTTTTTTTTTAAAAAAAACGACTAGGAAAAGAAGAGAGGACTATTGGAGAAGTTATCTATGAAGATTTTCTTTTTGGGATTTGGAGGACCCTTTGACTTTGAGAAGCTATTGCCGTGACTTCAACGCAGCAACACGTCCATGTTCGTTTTTCGCGAGAAATTGAAACAAAATGAGAAAACGTTAATTATTTGGCCACGCATTGGGCCATATTTTCGCCACGTATTATTTTGGGGTTGGTGAGCTTAGTAGGTGACAGCGAAGCGTTGCGATTAATACGAAGTCGTTGCAGAGCCTTGAGTGTGAAAAAAAAAAAAATCACATATCTCCTGGAAAAGTACTGACCCTTGGATTTTGAGTCTGACTCGAATACAATCATTGGTTCCTAGAAACTATATGATATTGATTGTGGGAAGTTTTATCTTATGTATATTTTTTCTAATAATAGCAAAATTATAAAGATGTAAAGTGACAAGCGGATACTAAAGTTTATAATTGGTGAAATTATTACTGTTGTATAGATATTAAGTTAGCCACAAATTAATCATTTTATCAATTATGAATGGACATAATTTTTTTTTCAAACTGGTCACGTTGGAGAAAACTATAAAATTGTCGTGGGTCTTTTAACATGTAAAAAATACATAAGTTTTTAGTTAGCATATAAAAAATACATGATTTTTTTTTAATAGAATTATTAAAAAGTAAGTATTTCTTACATACTCAAAAGACAAATAACTGTTAATAAACAGAATTGAAAAAAAATTCATCTAACCCAATTTAGAGAATATTTTTGTCTATTATAGATTGCTATATCAATTTATGAAGAATTTTGTAATAAAATTTATAATAACCCTAAGGCAATCCCTGTGGGAGATATATGTGTTGGAGTCCTGCTATGTGGCTGCCAAAAGGAAGCCTAGTGTAGGACATATATTAAAATAATAATAATAATAAAAAAAATTGTATATTTTTTTTGTTAGTTAAATTTCTATAAATTAATATTTAATTTTTAATGCCTCAAAACTTGTTTTTGGATTCAAAACTAAGGTTCCGTTTACTTCGACGTAAAATGATTTTCACATTTACGGGTGTTTACTTCGACGTAAAATAGTGGTCAATGGAAAATATTTTCTTTTTGACCGAAAACTCTTCTTTAATTTTCGGAAAATGATTTACGGCTTTTTTCGGCTATGAGCACCTCATTCTTGAATCGATGGACCTTGCCAAGACTCGCCCAGAACCTCGCTGGGACTTGACCGAGATTCGCCCAAGACCTGCTCGAGACCGCATGAGGATCAGCCCGGGACCTGACCGGACTTGAACGGGACCCGCCCATACCTGCCCAAGACCAGATCGGGACTCGCCCAGGACCCGCCCGGGACTTGACCGGGACTTGACCAAGACTCGCCTGGGACTCCGCTGGGACTCGCACAATGCCTCATCGGGACTTGCCCGAGACTCGACCAGGACCTGATCGAGACTCGCTCGAGACTTGATCGGGACCCTCTAGGGATCCTGCCGGGACCTGCTCGGGACTTGACTAGGACCCGTCCGAGACCCACCCGGGACCCCGGCGAGACCCGCCCGGGATCTTGCCGGGACCTACCCGGGGACGTGATCGGGACCAGCCCAGGACCTGACCGAGACCCGCTCGGGACTTGTTTGGGACCCCGGGGGGACACACCCGGGACTCGCCTGGGACCTGCCCTGGACTTGACTGAGACCCGTTCGGGACTTGACCGGACCTACCCGGGACTTGATTGGACCTACCCGGGACCTGGCCGAGACCCGCCCGGGACATGCCGGGACTTGACCGAGACTCGCCCGGGACCCGCGGGGACTTGCTTGGGACCC
>NC_081542.1:15163420-15163572 GCF_901000735.1 Corylus avellana
AAAAAAAAAATATATATATATATATATATATATATATATATAAAATAAATAAATAAAATAAAAATAAAAATTATTTTTCGTGTGCACGGTAAACACCGTAAAATGTTTTCGACAGAAAACATTTTTAGCGAAAATGGCATTTCTAAAAACAT
>NC_081542.1:15163592-15256743 GCF_901000735.1 Corylus avellana
TAGGCGGGGTCTCAGGCGGGTTCTGGTCAAGTCCCGACGGGGTCCCGGTCAAGTCCCATCGGAGTCCCAGTCAAGTCACGGGCAGGTCCCAGTGGGGTCCTAGGCAAGTCCTGGTCAAGTCCTGGGCGGGTCCCGGCGAGGTCCCGAGCAAGTCTCAAGTGGGTCCCGGTCAAGTCCAGGGCAGGTCCCGGCAATGTTCTGGACAAGTCCCGGGCAAGTCCCTGCGGGGTTTCGAACAAGTCCCGTGCAGGTCCCCGCCGGGACCTTATTGGAAAAAAAAAATATATATATATATATAAAATAAATAAATAAAATAAAAATAAAAATTATTTTTCGTGTGCACGGTAAACACCGTAAAATGTTTTCGACAAAAAACATTTTTAGCGAAAATGGCATTTCTAAAAACATTTTCTGACGAAAATCATTTTACGTCAAAATAAACGGAGCCTAAAATCTATGAGTGAAAGGTTAACCCTTTAGGGATTTGTATGATCTAAAAATGATTCGATCATCCTAAATTTGGTGCTAATGCCTCAAATTTGGTGCTGATACTTTAAATTTAGTGCTAATATTTTAAATTTGAATTTCTCAACTCTATGACCACGTTAGATTCGATCATCCACGTCAGAATTTCTCAATCAATCCCATGCAGGTTGACAGCAGGTAACTTGGATTCTCTCAAGAACCAAAACAGGAGGAGGAGGAGATGAAAGAAAGGTAGCCAATCTACCACCTTCTGCTCAGAAACTTCCATTGCAAGAGAAGGCCCCGTCTTGAAACCATGTGCTGCAAATGCTATGGGCTCAGACCAAAGGAAAGAAATTTTTAACAGCACTCTTGCCAGCTTCAAAGAGGGTAACATTCCCCGCATGCCTTTGGGATTGACGTTGACTAAATTTGAGGCCAAGAGTCTGCAGGCTTCAATGCCTTTGGGATTGGAGTTGACTAAAGTCAAGGCCAAGAGTCTGCAGGCTTCAAAGAACTTAGATTCTCCCCGCCTGCCTTTGGGAACTCCAGATAAACGTCCATTCGAAAACTCTACTAAAGATGGCGTCTCTTAAGGGAAGGAGAAGAAGATAAAGGATAAGGTTCATGGTGAAGATAGTAAAGAAGGTGAAGGTGAAGGAGAAGATGTTGAAGGTGAAGGCGAAGGTGAAGGCGCCTTGGGGTGGGATTGATTGAGAAAAGGGAAGAGGGTTTAATTAACCTAAGCAAAACGGCGTCGTTTTGCTTAGGGTAAGTGAGCCCTTTTGGGAGCAAAACGGCTTCATTTTGCTCCTCCTTAAAAAAAATACATTGAAGGGCATTTTTGTAACTTACCCGTAACCAAACGACGTCGTTTTGTAGTTTTCGTCTAGACTGACGGTTTTGACTAACGGAGTGGCCAAAATGCGACAGTTTGATAGTTTAGGAGGCTACTTTATGACTTTTGGAACATCAGGGGGCTAAATCGAAAATGGCTAGTAGTTTGGGGGGCTTTTTTATATTTTTTCCTTAATTTTAATTTAATGTAGGAAAGGAAAAGAAAAAGATCGAAGCATTGACCGCATCATGTGTTGCGCATCGATCCGACTTACATCCTGTTATTAAAATAATAGTATTTATGTTGTAGTTTAATCAATGGTTGAGATTGAATCTTAAAGTTGACTTACTTTTAAAAGCTTTTAATAAGATAAAGAAAATGAAGAGAGATTTTGAAAAATTCAATATTGACCATTGATTAAACTATAATGTATATGCTGTTATTTAACCTCATGTAAGTCGAATCCGTTTCGCATGCTCTACTAATTTATTGAAGGAAGGAAAAGCAAGAAGAATGGTGAAAGAACTGACGCACTTTTTTGCCAACATCCAATCAAATTTTATGAACTAGAGAAATTTGATCTTCTTACGTAAGTAGTTATACGATAAGAGTATTTTTATAAATTGGGTTGAAATAAATTCTTTCAACTTAATTTATTAAAGTAATATCCTTTTAATATAATTAACCGAGCATGTGATTCTATAAATAAGAATAATGTCATCATACTTTTATCTTGTATTTCTGATGAGACGTTGCTAATCAGCCTTATTTTTAGAGTATATAATTCAATGACGGATTGACAGTGCCACTTCAACAAATCAGATAAAAATATAGTGTATAACATTTTTCTTCTATATTTATCACTTGAGTAATGCTACATACTACATGAGTAATTTTATAAATCCTCCTTGTGTCACTCAAAAAATAAAGCGACTTTTAAAATTACTATTTAATCAAAAATCTAATAATGATCAATTACAAACCCAATGATAATTTTAAGAACCACATCATTCTTAGAACATGTTTAGGATTGTATTTGAGAAATATAGTTTTTAAGTCAAAAAGTATTTTTTTGGCAAAAGCCTTAAGTGCTTTCAATTTTTTTTACCAAACGAGTATTTTTTTTTTCGAACAAATTTTTTGAGTGCTGAACGCACTTTTAAGCCCCTCAATACACACCCAAACAAAACCTTGGACATAAAATAAATTTTTAGGATTACTTCATACTACACAAATATTTCACAAGTACTTCACTATGCTAATGTGGCACAGTCTAGTAGCCAATATATATACATATATATATATATATATATATATAAAATGGCTACTACACTTTGACATGTCAACTTAGTGAGATATTTGTGGTATATTGGTATAGCATATAACATTTATCTTGTCACTTTATATTTTTTACTTAGAATAATGTTAAAAATCATATTTGTATTTCATAATATTAACGTGGTAATCTCAACAAATCCTTAATAAAAAAATAAAAACCGAATAGTTTAGGGCCTTGGGCCACGATTTCAACGTCACGTTCACGTGTATTGTGTAGTTAGATATATATATATATATATATATATATATATATTCCAGAGTTTGTATAATGTATTGGTGGTTGTAAATTAATTCAAACTCTACACGGAACTTGCCTCGAATTTTTGTTTTTGTTTTTTTAAAAAAATTATCTCTTCATCGTACAATGCCAAAGATACAATTTGAAATATTTACAACTCAAACATTATCTATAACATACATAATAGCCTCTCAAACTATTATAAGACAATATCTATGAAAAGTTACTATCCCAATCAGTTTCAGATTTACAACAAATTTCGAGGAATCACATCTTTATCCACTGTTAGATCAATGATTCTTGGTTTTTTTTTTTTTTTAATCTCCGCTACTAGATCTTTATCAATTGCAATCATGTTCGCCTCTACATAGTGATAATTATTCTTTATGCCATGATCGATCTATGGTTTGCTCCTAGAAAAATAAATTATAAGAAAACAAAAGATCGAGCGGAAACCAATTCCGTTATTCTTAAAGATTTGTGAAAATCAAACCTAAGAAAACAAATAAAACTTCACCCCATAGATAGCTACTAAAAGTAAATCTAGAGAGAATACATTCTTATTTAAAATTAACGAAAATACAATAACAAAAATTCAACACACCCTCACGCGTTCTACGCACCACCACTGACCAACCACCCGCCGCTAGAAAGAACCCCGAGGACCATTGACACATCCCCTGCGCTTAAAGAAAAAAAAAATAATAAAAATAAATAAATTAATATTCGTAAGCTTAAAGAATCATTAGTGATTAGTGGGTGGGTGCGATGGCCACTAGGCCCACTGCATATTGTCGACCACTCAAGTCGACTCCACATTTAAATTTTAATTATATAAAAAAAATTAAGAATCACAATGTAATTAAATGTTGGAAAAATAATAAAGAGCAGATAAAGTAAAAATCAATACGTCTCTTGTACTGAAATCAAATTTGTTTGGAACAACCCTCCAATGTTCAACATATTAAATTGCCTTTATGCATGAATAAGTTACTTTTTGGACTCTTTTGGTGCCAAAATACCATAATATATGATTCATATGAAGGATTTATGTGGTTTTAAGTTCAGCTTATACAGATTATCATTCTTATTTATTTATTTATTGTTGTTATTATTATTATTATTATTATATGAACACATACGAGTAATGCTAAACGTTCATTTTGAGTCCTACTTATGTCGTTTTTAAAATTACCATTTGATTAAAATTTAATGGTGACCAATAACCAGTCTAATTGTGATTTTAAAAGTCAAATCATTTTTTTAGTATGAGTGACATAAGAGAGACTTCTAACATTACTCTTAGATTAAACTTTAAATTTATTATGTAATTATTCATTTCATCCTTTCTATGATTATTTATTCATATGCTTTTTTTTTTTTTTTCTCATATATTTCATTGGGAAGTCAACCTCTAAATTAGGCTTTAAGAATAAAAAAAACAGATTGAGTTTGTTAAACAACCCTCAACACAAAAGTAAAAATTAACTCATAAATTTTCATGCTTTTGGAAGAATTTTCCTATGGGTTAAATATATACTTAAAACCTTTCATCACTTATCTCAAAAGCTTAAGATGATAGAAAATGTTGAATTTAATCACTTAATTAATATTCTGACAAGCACGTAGCTTAATCCGCTAACAAACTATCTATAATAATTACATCCATAAAGAGAATAGAGATTTCCAGCAATTTGGACAACAAATATGAAAGAATCCTTTTTTTTTTTTTTGACATGTCTGCACAAGAGGGGGGATGGAGATTCGAACTAGTGACTTCCGCTTCATTAGGCATGGTTCCAACCAATTGAATTACCTCTTGGAGAGCAAATATGAAAGAACTCTTATGAAGCCTGTCTAAAGCACTAGTTCCATAACTTCCATGCTTTAGATTGTTTCAGCATATTTCTCTGCCAACAACGGGATGATTGGTGGCAAAACCACCTTGTGGCATCTCCTCTTCCACTTACACTAACCATCAAGGATTCAGCTTCTATGCGGTAGTGGTCCACTACTGCATAGATGCAGTTATCTAAAAATGCACCGTTTGGATAAAAACAGTGCAATTTTGGGAAGTGAAAAATAGGATTTTTTTAAAAAAAATTATTTAGAAATTAAAAAATATAAAAAAATTAATAATAAAAAAACTTTAAAAAAAAAAAAAAAAAACATAGGGTAGGCCCCTTTGCCAAAATGGGGTGGCCGGCCACCCCAATTTGGCCAAGGGGGTGGTTGGAGCCACCAACCATGGTCGGTATGGGGGTGGCCGAACTAGCCCCTTCGACTAGTTTGGGGAGGCTGAACCACCCCCAAAATGGTTGTTAGGGGTGGCCGAAACCACCACCATAGACCTTAGAGCCACCCTTGTTTCGCCTGAGGGTGGTTTCGGCCACCCCATACAGCCGATCTGGAGGTGGTGCGGCCACCTTCAAAAACCAAATCCTATATATATATTTGCTTTTTGGGGGTGGCTGGTCGACCTCCAACACCCATGGAGGTGGTTCGCCCACCCCCATACCGACAGTATGGGTGTGGCTGAAACCACCACCAGAGCAAACGGGGGTGGTTTAACAATTAAAATTTATCTGTTTAAATTCTAAATGATTTAACAATTAATAATGTAGAACTCTCCATTATCTTAAAATTCCTCTAAAATCCAAAGCGGGCAAGGCTTAGGTGCAGTAGTTCAAAACAACTGCATTTTGGGCATTAAAATAATAATTTTTTTAAAGAAAAAAATATATTGAAAAATTAAAATTATTAAAAAAATAAAAGAAAAAAAGAAAAATCAGAGGGGTGGCCGGATCCACCCCCAGACTCTGGGGGTGGACGAACAACCCCCACGGCCAAGGGTTGGTTTGGCAACCCTCAAAAAAAAAAAAAAAAAAAAAAAAATTGGATTTTGGGGGTGGCTGGACCACCCCCTTGACCATGGGGTGGTTTCGGCCAACCCATACCGGCCTCTTTCTCTCTCCATTTTCACCTTATGAATTTCTGTTCATTTCTAGGTTTCAAAGTTGCAGGCTCATCTCTCTCCATTTCTGATCATTTTTTTTAAAGGATTAATTGTCTGGGTTGCTTCTCCTTTTCAAATGACTCTCTCTCCATTTTCACCTTTGTGTTGCTCTCCATTTTTGGTTTGAGAAAACCTTCCCAATGAACACCTAATAAATTCATTGAACCCAATCACCACAAAAGACCCAGTTCCTGCAAACATCTAAACAGACGTTGCTCAGAAAATTTCTACCATTGAACCTACCCAAGGAGTTCATCAACCTATCAGATGGCTCATCCTTAGAGAAACCGAGAAATCCACCCTTGTCAGACATGCCAAGGACACGCTGGAACAAAGGAAGTGGAGCATCAGAGGATTGGCAGATTGAAGAAAAGGGACTAAAAGAGACATTTGCAAGAACTTCTGTCAACAAAGGCACACCCCCAAATACCAATTGGGGCTCAAACCACCTCCAAAGGCCTTGGGATGGCCGAGCCGCCCCCGTTTGCCCTGGGGTGGTTTCGGCCATCCCCTACGGCCAGTATGGGGGTGGACAAACCACCCCAAGGCCCTTGGGTGGTCCGACCCTTCTCAAAACGCAATTTTTTTTTTTTTCTTTTCTTTTAGCTTTTTGGGGTGACCGAACCATTCCCTTGGCCATGGTGTGGTCGAACCACCCTTAGACCGGACATGGGAGTGGCACCAGCCACCCCTTGGCCAAAATGAGATGGTCTGACCACCCCATTTTGGCCAAGGGGAAGCCACTTTTTTTTTAAAAAAAAATATATATATTTTTTAATATTTTTATTTTTTAAATTATTAATTTTTTAAATTATTAATTTTTTAATATTTAATGAATTTTATATTATTTTAATAACCAAAACACGGTCATTTGAACTACCGCACCACTGCACCTAAGAACCTGTTTGGGATTGCGTTTGAGAAATAGAACTTTTCAATCAAAAAGAACTTTTGGGCAAAAGCTTCATTTTTAAGCTTTTGCCAAAAGTGTTTTTTGGCCATTTTTAGGCTTTTTGGACCCTTAAAAGCGCTTTTAATTTTTTTACCAAACGAATTTTTTTTCTTCAAATGAATTTTTTGAGTGTTAAAAACACTTTTAAGCCCCTCAAAAAGCAATCACAAACCGGCCCTAAGCCTTGCCGATCCAAAGCATCTCTTCCAAGCATTTGCAGCACAAAGTTATGCCTTGGGAAGTCCCACTTGCCCACTTGGGCCATCATTACGTGCAATTTTAGCTTTCTCAAAAGAGTTTATTGAGCTGCTCACACCCATTGTTTAGTTGCACTTTTAATGGAGAATAGGTCATGATTCTCTTCATAGAAATAAGATTCTCCCCCGTTCATGATTAGAGTCACAAATAAAAAACATATCTCACTAATAAAATAATAATAATAAAATATTATTTAAATTTTTTTTTTTTTTTTTTTTTAAAAAAAAGAGGGTGATTGGTTACCCTATCTTAGCCATAGAGGGCACCCCATTTTAGCAAGCCACCCTCAATGGCCGGTCAGGTACCACCCCCAAGAGCCAAAATAATAATAATAATAATTAATGAGTTGGCCCTTGGGGTGGCCGAACCACCCCCGTTTGGCCATGATGGTCCAGCCACCTCCTATATGGCCAAGATAGGGTGGCCAACCACCTCCTTTTTTTTAATCTTAAATAATATTTTATTAATATTTTATATTAGTAGGTCATATCTCCCATTTGTGACTTTAAGATTTTAGAAAAGAAATCCTAGCCATAAACTAGATATTCTGCAGTCCATTTTGGACTGCAGAAAATCCTATTCTCTCTTCACATTGTGTACGACCTATAATATTAAAAAGGCACATAATTATTCTACTAATATAAAAGCATAATTAATTATAGCACCAATTAAAATTCATCTAGAAACTAGATAGAAATTTCTTCTAATCCACTTTAATAAATCCTCTAACATATAAGATGCACATGTTTTTTTTTTTTTTTTAATATTCTTAACAGTTATTTATTATCCTTTTGCTGACATAAGAACCAAAATATTGATTTTTGAGGAACTTAAACACATTAGAAGACACTTGACATTTATTAGAGTGGGTTAAGAAATTTTTTTCTAAATTGGTTTGTAGGAAATTTGTGTCCACGCATGATAACCCATAATTGATAAAATGACTGCACAAAAAAATTTGACTTATCAATTTTATTAGTTGATAGTGGACTTATCATTTATGTCTAATCAGTTCACTAATTATGAATTGTTCAATCAATTTGTAAAAAAAGTGTGTACCCTAAACTTTTTATTTTTTATTTTTTATGCCATTAACCATAAGATATATATTTTTTCTTAGTTTAAAAAACAAAACAAAAAACGTGGGGAGGAGATTCGATTAAGAAAAGAGTCGGAATAAAATAAAAAATTTGACTAAACCAAATAAATTGTGAGAATTTAAGAAAGGCCTGACCATTTCTATTTGGGCTAAACGGTGGCTTTTTCATTAAAAAAAAAAAAAAAAAGGCTGAGATGGCAAAGCGTTTTGGGCACTCACTCTAATCCTAATCACGTGGATAGTAGCAACTAGAAGACATTTCGTGTTTAAAAGTCTTGAATTTGTGTCTTATTTAAGTTAATGTAATTAAATTTATTTAATTAAAGGATTATTATTATTATTATTATTATTATTTTTCAATAATTGCTGGCCCTACGACCCCGACGGCTACGTATAATCGAATCATTTACGCAATCTCAAGAAACAACCGGCCGGGTTGTCCGGGGCCCCGGGTTTCATGGAAATGGCGTGCTCGGAGAAGCAAGTGATGGTGGTAGGGATCGACGACAGCGAGCACAGCTCATACGCGCTGGGGTGGACGCTGGACCACTTCTTCGTCCCCTGTGCCTCCAACCCTACTTTCAAGCTCGTAGTCGTCCACGCCAAGCCCACTCCCACCTCCGCCGTCGGCCTCGCCGGTCCCGGTAACTGCTACCCACCGATCACCTACACTTTTTATTTTTTATTTTACATACATGTGTGTGTTGGACTACTGGTGTGGAATTGTCAAGAAAAATGGATGACTTTGTGCAAATTTACTTGCTGATGTGGGAATTGTAGGAGCGGCCGAGGTTTTGCCGATGGTAGAAGCCGATTTGAAGAAGATCGCTGCCCGAGTCGTTGAAAAGGCCAAGGAACTTTGCATCAGTAAATCGGTATTTTTTTTAAATTTACCTTTTCTTTTTTTTTTTAAAAAAAAAAAAAAATTAATGGTATTTAGTAAATTCTTATAAGATGTCGTCATATTGAAAATCAACTTTTAGATCAATAAGAGATCGTAAGAAAGAAAAATCAATGACTAATTTTGACTATGAATTCGAGTTTACTAAATAATTTTTATTTTTATTTTTTGGATTTTTTAACTTGGGTAGTCTAATCTATTATTTATAAGTACTACACTATTTAGATCACCCCTTATTTCAAAATATAGTGAATTTAATTATTAATTATAATATTCTAAGCATGAGAATACATGGTTGAGCAATTAGATTGCCCTGGAATCTAAATTCTACGCCGACCAGTCTCTGAAGTAAAATTTGCAATTTTGGATCAAGATTTGAAAGTATGCCCTGAAAAAACAGAGCACTTGTTGAGAAATTGCCTTGTTGGCATACAATGGTTGTCATTTTTGACAGTTCATCCCTGAAAATTACATAGATACATATATATATTTATACATACATACATCGCATGCATATACCTGATACATGTGTACCAGTATGGCAGTAACTTGTGTGGGGAAAGTGTTCTTCTTCACATTTCAGATTGTATGCATGCAGGTGAATGATGTGACAGTGGAGGTTGTGGAAGGAGATGGTAGGAATGTTCTCTGTGAGGCCGTGGAGAGACACCATGCATCCATTTTGGTTGTTGGTAGTCATGGCTATGGAGCCATTAAGAGGTATTGATCTAATGTTTTTCTTCTTATTTTTGTTGTCACAGTTTCCTACTGCAGAATTAATAGACAAGTTGAGCAATTAATGTTGGGGAGACATATTTCTTAGGAAGTTCTTTCAACGAGCCCATAATATAACATATTAGAACACCACTCATTGTCTTATAGCTGTGTTCAACACTCGCCCTCCCGAACCCTCGGCTCTGTTACACCACTCTTGGGGTGATTTATTTCTCCGACATTACTCAATCCATAAACTTGAAACTAATGGATTTGGACCCAATTGTGCTGTATTAACTCCTGATTCTAACGATATATTTCATAACAGTGAGCTATGTGAATTTGTTTTCTGCCATTACTCTGATATTTTGTCTTGAAGATCAGAATATATACTTGTATTGTTCCCTGTAACAAGCAAGAATTCGATCATCCTTCAAGTTTTGACAATGTATATGATTTTCATGCAGGGCTGTTTTAGGCAGTGTCAGTGACTACTGTGCTCATCATGCTCACTGCACCGTGATGATTGTGAAGAGGCCCAAAATCAAACACTAAAAAAGCTACTTTTCCTGCTTCACATAAACACATATAGCAGTTGAATCAGCCACAAGTGATTTACATTATAATAAATTTGATCAGTGTATATTTATGTGATATTTCATGCAATGTTGCTTGTTGTGTCATCTGCTTCTATACTTTATTCCCACTTGTGAATGGGGCGGCTAGGAATTCTCCTTCATATTCTACACTGGAATTTCATCGAATACGTTATCGTCAATGTGCTTTTTCAAAGCTAGCATCCAATCTTATGTGGTATAAAACATAAATAACACCCACTTGGCAAAAACAACACCCTAATTATAAGCATCCAATGCTTATTTGGTACTAAACAACATCCAATTATATTCCCTCCTTTCCCATCTTTTTTTTTTGACCCTCCTTTCCCATCTGTAGTGGGAAGATCTCCCTATGTGCCATTCTGATTTGATTGTTGTATTTATTGTTTTTTCTTCTTCTTTTTTTTTAAAGGAAAAATTACACTTTATACCTCAAAGTTTGGGGCGATTTTCAATTCGACTTTCAATGTTTCAATTTTTGCAATGTACCTCCTAAACTTTTAATTTTTTGCAATTTGACAATTCCGTCAGTCAAAGCCATTTTGACTGATGGAAAAGTGATCATGTGCGACGCACGTGATCACTATTGGCCTTTTTTTCCCCAAAATGCCCCCCATTCCAACCTCTGATCACTCTCTCTCTCTCTCCCTCTCTCTCCTTGCCGACGAAGACATCGACGACACCTCCTCATGAGCAACATCAAACTCATAGGCCAAATTAGCTTCTTCTTTCGGTCGAATTGCAAGGACTGCACGTCGATGTGTACCCTTAGAGAGAGAAGGAGCTTGTGGAGAGGACTGGGAGCTCGTCCGTACCGCAAGTATTTTTCAACGAGAAGTTGTTTGGGGGCCTGGTGGCGTGGAACTCTCTGAGGAACAGCGGCAGATTTGACCGAAGATTGAAGGAAATGCTAGGGAGCAAATGTCCCGACGATGTGCCTGCACCACCTATTTATGAATTTGACGACACCGAGGAGGAATGGACGGACGAGATGGTCGGGATCGTCAGGGTTTTGCGTCAGAAATTGCCCATTCAGGATCATCTAATGAAGATGAAGATGGTGAAAAATTGCTTCTCTGGGAGCAAGACGGTGGAGGTGTATGATTCACCTCTTGGACTACGATTGCAGAAAGGTACGTGTGGGTGGGCAAGTGTCATCGATGTCTTCGTCGGCAAGGAGAGAGAGAGAGTGATCGGAGGTTGGGATGGGGGGCATTTTGGAGAAGAAAAAAAAAGAATGTATCACGTAATCAATGACGCTACAGCTGTGAGGGTGCATTACAAAAATTGAAACATTATATGTCGAATTGAAAATTGCCCCAACCTTTGTGGGTAAAGTATAATTTTCCCTTTAAAAAAAGAACAAAAACCCATTTGGCCACTTAAAACCAAGCAAATTGGGTCCAATTCTTGGTCTTAATTTTTCAAATAGTTGTACAAGATGTTTAGGCATATTTATTTATTGGGGAAAATACACTTTACCCTCATAAAGTTTCACCTCATTTGCAATTTGGCATCTAATGTTTAAAAATAGGCAATGTACCATAACAAAGTATAAGAAATTTGTAATGTGACCAATCCGTTAACCATTTCCGTCTAATTTAACTGAAAATTTCGCACATGCATTTCTTTTTTTTATCTCTGATTTCCAAAATTGTCCCATATTTTTTTGATGAAATTCCAAAAATGTCCATAATTAAAAAAAAAAAAACAAAAATAAGAAGAAAAAAAAAATGGGGTTGGCTGTAGCCACCACCTTTAGCCATGGGGTGGCAAGCACCTCTAGTTTTTTTCCTGCTATTTTTTTATTATTTTTTAAAATATAAGTGCAATTAAGTATTTTCAATAATTTCTGTTAGAGAAAATGAAAATCATTGATGGATGGATCACATTGCAAATTTTTTTATACTTTATTGGGGTACATGCCAATTTTAAACATTGGAAGCCGAATTGCAAATAAGGTAAAATATTAGGGGAGTAAAGTATATTTTTTCCTTATTTATTTATTCTCTACTCATTTTATTTTAAATCATAATTTTCTATTTTTTATAGTTATACAGCTTAAAAAAAAAAAAGTTGAATGATACTAAATAAATTTCTTTATGAAATAAACAGTTGATTACAAAGTCATGGCCTCTTAAGATTATGATGATCGAAGCAATTCCAAGCTTATTATGATGATTCTTCCAACTTAATAAAACGAGTCGAGTTTTATCTATTGTCGTCTCAATAGCCCTAATCTATATCGTTTCAACTGCGATTATAAAAATTAAATTTTAAAACGATTTAAAAGTGGCGTTTTTATATTTAACCTACATTATAATAAGGCTTATTATAATTTTATTTAAAATTTAATATTATAAAATATAATAGGGCATATTGGATTGTTCATTTAAAATAAACTATATACTCAGAAAAATTTATTCCACCCTAAGTATATATATTGCACTAGATTCAAATCCACATGCAACAGATAGATCGATATATGGATCATCTATTTAAAATATTAATAAACAACCACAGGGAACCAAACATTTCAGGATCCTTTCACTATAATATCATAATTTTATGTTAAATCATTTAATTAATATCATCCTTTCTATTAAGGGGTTATGCCTAATAATGTAAAATATTTAATTGAAATAAAAGGTTAATGATAAAGACAATATTCAAATTTATAATAATACTTTAATGCAATTTACTTAATTTACTTGTCCCAAAAGCTTAAACGGTTAAAAAGAGGTAAATTTAATTACTTAATTATTACTTTAACACTCACCTTTACGTATGGGCTCAAACTCTCTTTTAATAGGTGAGGTCAAACACGTGGAATATTTAATTTAAATGGGGGTTGATTTGACGGAGTCAATGTTCAATCTCAAGGCCTTTGACTTTGATACCATGTTAAATTACCAATTATTCTAAAAGCTTAAGCTAATAGGAAGATCTAAATTTAATTATTATTATTATTATTTTTTTTAAGGAATATTAAAAATATTCATTATCTCAAAAGATCTGTCAAAAGATCATATCAGCAGGAGAGATTGCTCCGTCCAGATAATATCACCCACACTTGGTGGGACAACCCCCAACCAAGTAGACATAATGACATGAGTGATAGCCAATTTTGCAAGCGTATGCACCGTATTATTGGCATCCCTCATTACATGCCTAAGACTGGCATTGACCAAATCACGTAGCTCTCCTTTGATACATTCTATAAATTGACCATAGCTACTAAGACACACCCCCTCTGAATTGATAGCTTTGATAACTTGCATGGAGTCACCTTCAAAGATGATATTTTCGAAGCCCAATTCCTTTTAGGAAATAATAGCATTCATCGCTGCTAAGGCTTCCACCGATGTTGAATCAGTTTGGATAGCAAGAGACATACTACGTCCAGCAAGACATTTCCCACTCAAGTCTCGGGCTATAATTCCCAACCCCACGCGTCCTTCTTTTGAATTTAGCCCTACATCCTAGTTTATCTTCATCATGTTCCGTGGTGGAGGCTGCCATACTACAACTGCTGGTTCATGGTCACAAGTTACTCCCTCTTGAGCATTACGATTTACCCTTTGAAATTCTTCCAACGAGGTTTGAGCTTCTCGTAATAACCGGGTTGGGTGGAGGAAATTTTCTCCATGTATTACTTAATTTCTCCTCAACCAGATTTTCCTTGCCATGACAACAAAAAGTTCAGCTTCCTTTGTATCGCATCTTTCAAGCACTGACTCAAAAACATCTGGGAAACTGTCCCCCACTCCAGCGCATTTTTGTATTCTTTCCAGTCCACCTCCCCATACGTCGTTTGAGGACGGACAAGTCCATAGGATGTGCTCCGCCGTCTCTTCTTCCAGTCCACAGATGGGGCAAGATGTATCTTGGACTACTCCCTTTTTGGCTATATTCATTCTAGTTGGTAATAGATTATGTAGGACTTTCCATAAAAAAAGCTTTGCCACATTTGGTATCTTTAAATTCTAGCACTCCTTCCAAGATACACCACCAGCAGGTTTGGATGTTCCACCTCCTCTGTTTGCCATAGTCTCATTCTCCAAAAAGTAAGCATTTCGGACAGAGAAAATTTCATTTTTGGTACACCGCGAAATAAGTTGGTCCTTAGTTGGCAGAGGGCTAATAGGCATGCTTCTGATCACCTCAACTTTGTCATCCCGGAAAACTTGTGTAATAAGATCGACTCTCCATTTTCTTGTGCTTGGGTCAATAAGCTCCGAAACAAGGGCCAGTCAATCAAGTACAGTCGTCGGCGATTGTACCATGTATGTGGTTGGTTTCGGGACCCATTTGTCACCCCACACATGAATTTCATCCTCATTTCCAATCCTCCAAATAAGACCATTTAGGAGTACCAGTAGGGCTACCATAAAACTTCGCCAAACATAAGAGGGTCGTTGCCTAGACTTGCCTCCAAAATAGAGGAAGATGGATAATATTTAGCCTTCAGGATTTTCCCAGCCAGAGATTCCGGACACTGTAGTAGTCTCCAAAGTTGCTTTGCTAGTAGGGCTTTGTTAAAAATTCCCAAATCGCGGAACCCTAACCCACATTGGGCTTTGGAAAGACCCATCCTTTCCCAACTCATCCAATGTATTTTAGAAGTGTTCTCCTTATGCCCCCATCAGAATCACTGCATTAACCTTTGTATCTCCTTGCACAAAGCTATTGGCAAGAGGAAAACACTCATACAATACGTGGGAATGGCCTGTGCCACTGCTTTAATTAATATCTTCTTCCATGCTTGTGTCAAAAATTTTGTCTTCCAATTATTGAGGCAATTCCACACTCAATCCTTGATGCATAAAAAATCTTGTGTCCACGACTTCTCAACAAGAGTTGGAAGCCCTAAATACTAGTCATAGCTTTGAGTGGCTTGGAGACCCGACATTTGAGTGATTTCCTGCATCTTTTCTGAACTCGTGTTGCGACTGAAGAAAATAGAAGTCTTATCCTTGTTAAGCTTTTGTCCTGGTAAAAATCTATGAATGCCTGCTCCACCGTGGCCTGGGATACACAAGTATGACCCAATCTATCAACAATTTGTTCAATCTGATTTCTGTGTTGTCTCTAGTTCACACAGGCATGAAAATATTTGGTATTATGATCATCGTCTTGCAACCAATTTTCTTTTCCCTGTTGGCCCCATTTGAGCTCTTCTTGTTTCAACATGACATTTAGTTCTTCTTGAAGCACCTTTTCAGTTTGCACATTGAGAGGATTTGCCACTTCTTGAATTTTCCTTAATTCAGTTGTCTTCCCCAGAATAAGTTTCTCCATCGGTTGCTTTTGTTTTTTGTCCCATTGCTTGATAACCATTTGGCATATGTTCCTCCTAAAAATTGGCTATGGTTCTATGTTAGGACATCTCACAACCCATGACTCTTAAACGATCTTTTTCAAGTCCCTACATTTTGACTAACCAGCTTCAAAACCAGAAGGGCCGCCATTTTTTCGGGATAGACTTCCCCTTTTTCTTCATATTAAGAAGTATCGGAAGGTGATCTGAACTGCAGCAGGTCAAAACATCGGCACCCACGTCCTACCATATGGCATTCCATTCCGAATTAGTCACGTCCTATCCAACCTTTCCACAATGTATTCTCTCCCTGGGCGACCATTATTCCAAGTGTACTTTGGGCCCTTAAATCCTAAATTAGGGAGTCGACAATCCTCCAAAGCATGCTGAAAATTTTGCATTTGCCCCCTAGGGCGAATCATTGTACCCTTTTTTTTTTTTTTTTTTTAGAGATTCATAATTTCATTAAAATCTCCTACACACACCCACGGAGTGGGTTAGAAGGAGTTGAGGTGTTGGAGTAAAGCCCACGATTCTTTCCTTCTGGCTGTGTTTGGGTGTCCACAAAACCCGGTGAATTTCCAATAGGGCCAAGCCCCACGACTAGCAATCATCGCATTAATATGGCGATGGCTAAAATTTTGAATGTTAGTAGTAAATGTATCTTTCCAAAGCAAAAGTAAACCACCACTTCGACCCACACTATCCACTCCAAACATATAATCAAATCCCAATTTTATTCGAATAAATCACATTTTTTATTAGGCATTTTGGTTTCCATAAAAAAACCAAATCAAGTTTCTTTTCCTTTACCATACGACATAGGTCACGAACTGTCTGAGGGTTCCCAAACCCTCGTCAGTTCCAACTTAATACAATCATGGAGACTGGCGGTGCTG
Source organism: Corylus avellana (assembly GCF_901000735.1). Taxonomy (NCBI): domain Eukaryota; kingdom Viridiplantae; phylum Streptophyta; class Magnoliopsida; order Fagales; family Betulaceae; genus Corylus; species Corylus avellana. The sequence goes on from NC_081542.1 coordinate 15,180,248, forward strand.
CATTTCAGCCTCTACCTGAACATTGTTTGCATTACTAGTATCAAGGTCCGAGACTCTTACTCGCTTTCTTCCAAAAATATTTTTCAGGTCTGAACGGGATTGCACGCTGCTCTGTCCGTGGCTTGTTTCATTCACTAAAGCTTTATAATCTCTTCTTTTCCCGCCCATTTGGTGAGTTGGTACTATTGGGAGCTCATGGGCCCTTTCTTTGATACGCTCCTGTCTAGGTCCCCCTGACCTCGGCTTCTTGCAAAGCCCAAGTGGTTTGGAGATAGCCACATGCCCCAAAGTTGGTGACGTGGCTTGTCCTACATCCACAAGCAGACTTTTCCTTTCCTTGTTTCCTTCCATTGAATTCCACACCATTTTCTGTTTAATATGATTCCATTGACCCATATAAAGGTTGCCTAATCTTTGCACATCCCCATGATTTGCTTCCAAATTCGGATTTAGCTCAGTTTGACTTTGGCCAGAATCTTTAGTCATAACTTTTTGGGTAATGAAATTATTAACCATGTATTCCCCCAATTGGCTATCTTTCATGATTGACGCATTTCCTTTTGAGGAGAGAGTTGCGCCTTCGGCAGTTTCCAAGTTTGGAAACTGCATATTTTGCTGAATTTCCCGATTACCATCCACCTCCATTGATGGTGGATTTATTTCGCCAAAATCTTTCATTCTTTTCTCCATTCCATTGACTACCATATCTGCTTTGGAATGTAATTCAAAGCTTTCCTGTATGATATCATTCGCATGTGGATAGTTTTGTTTCCCACCCTTTCTTCCCATATTCTCCCCATGAAAACTGTTGTCCAACCCATTAATGCCATCAGACATTAACGGATCCTATGCTCCATAAGGAAAATCCCTCACTGTCGCGTAACGTGCATGGTCTGATAGCCCGTCATTGGCTCTAGCAGATTCATTCCTTATTTGGACCCCATCATTAGCATTAGTCTCCGTCATTTCCATCACCGGTGATCTGAAAATTCCTCGGCCCACCCCTGACATGTCTTCAGCAGCCCTGTCTCTTAGCCGAATTCGCCTTTTTTTTCTAGCCAAGCTCAGTTTGGTGGAACTCTGAGCCACGGGCCGTATTCATTTTCTGAAGCATCTCCCTACTTGCCTTTTCCACCACATTTTAAACAACCCGCAGGGCCATCGCTGATCACCCCACAGTTAAAGCAAAACTTTGGGATATTTTGATATTGAAATGGCACCTAGAAAGATTGGTCCTTTAGTTTCAGTATGCGTCCCCTCGGAATTGGCTTGGTTAGACTTACATGCACCCGAACTCACAAGTATTCGACCCAACCCGTTCTATCTATGTCAGTATCAATCTCTTCCACTTTTCCCACTGTGGATCCAAGTTTGAATCCCATCTCCCTTTCCATGCAAACTAGTGGAAGATCGTACATTCTGACCCAGAATATAGATGAGTTAAAAGTCATCTTACTAGGGGGTGTGAACCCATCCAATTCTTCAACCGTGAACAATAGGCCTTTAAAGATCCATGGATGCCCTTTCAATAATGTCCCAATAATGTTCAAAATCTAAGAGAAATAGATTTTTCCCTAGAACTTTGAAATGTAGTGATCCTGTTGGCTTCCACACCTTAATAAGGGTAGATCAAATGTAATCCTTCCTGATAATCTTGTCGACAATGAGTTTGCCCACTAGCCAGGGCTGGCCCCTTGATTCCAAAATTTCAACAACACTCCCAATGGCCTCCACCCCAACGCTCTCCTCTTCCGACAAAGAGAAATTCCCCCAACTCCTTATCAATTCATCAGCCATTTGTATTCAAGAAAAAGTCACTATCTCTAAAGAAAGAGAGTTTTTGTGTTCAATCCCACCACCCTCTATGTAGAAAGTGATAGGACCAAAAAGCTCCTTCTCCTCCAAGGGTTCAGAACAGCGCCCTAGAGAGAGAAAAAAAATTTGGAGTGACCTTTTTGAACAGGTGGTAAATTTAATTACTTAATTATTACTCTAATACATTTAAATCATCAATCACCCTAAAAATTAATTCCAATTATTTTAATTAATATTCTTGCTGAGGAATAATCTCACATCGGCTCTGGACAAAGACTTTGGGCATGTTTATAAGGAGTGGGCAATCCTTTCCAAAAGAACCGATTTTATAAAATGAGTTAGGCCTACAAATTTCTTTATGGTATCAGAGTCTACCACATGATGAATGAGGCTCACACTACTTATCCCATGACAAGGACTTAGAAAAATACTGGCTTGCACGTGAGGAAGGGTGTTGAGGAATAATCTCACATTGCCTATGGATAAGACCTTGGACATGTTTAAGAGGAGCGGGCAATCCTCTCCTATAGAACCGATTTTATGAGATGATTAGGCTCACGAATTTTTATAAATCTAACCCTAATCCACCAATAATCATTAGAAAAAAATGAAGTTTTCGTTCAACACGCGTACCTTGAAATGTTATCATGCGTGACGGTTCATAGACAATAGGGGCAAACAAGGGTAATTTTCACAGTTTTCTTTTAAAATTTATATATAGTATATCAAATAGATGGGTCTCTGTCTCTTGAGTCTTGACTAAAGCTGCATGTAAAGGGTCTTAAAATTTTGACAAATGGCATCATGTATTTATCCAAACTACAAACTACAAATTTTGTTTTAGAAAAATATTATTTAATACACTATTATACAATTTACATATAATTGAAATAGCATGACAATCAAAATTATCCCTTATTATTATTTTTTTAAAAAAAATTTAGGTTAATTTTCATTACCACATCATCAAATTGTATAATAGTGGTATAACAATCATCAAAGTGCTCATTTGGAAGTGCGATTTCAATAAGTGCGATTTTAAAAACTGCGTTTTTTAAATTGCTACTTTTTAAAATCACACAGACGTTTGGTAAAACAAGTTAATAAGTACTTTTTTTTATCAATTGAGTGTTTGGATAACATTAGCATATAATTGCGGTTTCATGGCCAAATAGGTAAATATTGCGCCAAATATTGTTTTAAGTGAAATCATGATTTTGGTTTAAATTCACATTTTTTCAAATAAGCATCTCCTAGTCAACTTATAGAAATCGCAGATTTTTTCATGATTTTAAAATTTTCGTTTTTAAAATCGCAATCCAAAACACTCAAAAATTGCGATTTGATTTAAAAATGCACTCCTAAACGAACCCTAAAAGATATTACTCTCTATTTCTTTTTCTTTTTTAATTTTTTTACGAACTCATTGTAACCTACATTTTATGAAAATGAATATAATGTAATAGTTTATATTTTAGTGGTTGACGTGATTAATATTATAGTATGTCCTGTAAGTTTGTGAGAAAATTGTAGTAAAAGTAACACTCTAAGAATTAAGAAGATAAAAAGAAGGATTTCACATTCTTCTATAAAATAATATATATAAATATAAAGGAAGCCAAATACTTAATGAATGAAACCAAAGGGTAATAAAGAAACAAAATACTGTTATATATTAACTTGAACACATAAACCCACTGTTTATGAAACAAAATACTTGATATTAGTTATAATAAGTTGATTAATTGCAGCCCATTGTTTTTGTAATTTCAGTGGACGCATGCAATTGCATCCAACGCTGGACTCTACAAGGACAGGTAACAAATTCTTATATAATCAAGTTTTTGTAATTTCAATTTCATCTTTATATTTTCTCTTATATATCATTTCCCAATTAAGTTCCACAAGCATTTCGAATTCCATCAATGGCGACATCAGAGAAGCAAGTGATGGTGGTTGGCTTCGACGATCATGAACACAACGCATACGCTTTGGAATGGAGTCTGAAGCATTTCTTTACTCCCTGTTGGGTCATGGATCAGCCCATACAATATTCAATAACCTCCAGGCCCAGTTTGAGAAAGCCCAAGACCTAAATACGAGACTCATGAATCCGAGACCTATGTCCGAGGCCCAGTAAGCTGAGTCTCTCGCATCCGAGGCTATTAATGCCGAGACTCTCAAAGCCGAGACCATGAAGTCCGAGATTAACTCAGGACATGTAAATCTCGGCTTAAGGGATAACTCAAGTGTCTTAGAAACTATTGCTGTTGGTAAATAAATAATCTTGTTGTTTACTAAGGCACCAGACCAATCTACGATTCAAATCCTCTATATATCAATAAACATACGCCAGTAACCGAGTCCCACTCGATCCCTTGATCTCGAGCCACTAAAATCGCGGAATGACTAACAAACATTATCTGTCATTCAAATGTTTGTTCAGCTAATATCAAGGGATAAGATTCCTGAATATGTGGAAAATCAAATCTTTTCATTGCCTATAAATACAAGTCATATTATCGAAGCAAAGGTAATCACAACTCTCATTATCTGAGCTCTATAGTTGTTGACAATATCCTCTTTTGTTCTCATCCTGACTTAGGCATCGGAGTGTTCCCGCGGGCTCACCCCCGGTCACTTCGATCCTTCTTTCTTCTTTGTTGTGCAGTCAAATAGTTCATGTATTGGTCAACTAAAACGAAGCAGGCGTGTCACGACACCATTTGGAGAAATTGTGCATCAACAGTTTGGCGCCGTCTGTGGGAACTTTAGATTTTCATCAGTTCTCTATTAATCCAAAATGGTGACTACTCGCTTCACTGCTGCAGCCTCCAACGCACCACCACCACCATCCGATCTAGCCGAATTCATGAAGCAGATGTCTGAATCCATGAAGGCTCTGAAAAAGCAGAATGAAGACCTGGCTGTAAGGCTCACAGCAGCTGAGGGCCGTAATAGCCAGAAGGACCAAGAGCGAGCAAGAAGGCGTGAAGAACGGCGTGAGAGGGAAAGACGAAGGGAAATTCGCGATGGGAAGCGAACTGCAGGTTCACATCGCGAGGAGGAAGCAAGTTCAGTCCAAGCTAGCCATCATACTACTGTCTAGAATGAGGAGCATCGTGAGTAGCAGAACCCAGAGAGGTCTCAGCATACTAGGCCTCGAAGGGAGCAATTTCAAGGGCGAAATGAGACCCAGATGAGTGCTGACATGGAAGATTTAAAGAAGAAGTACGAAGAGCTAACTCGCAAGTTGGCTGCAAAGGATGAAAAAACCCCCGCTGCAGGGTTCATGGATAACACCAATTTGCCTTTCACTGATCGGGTGTTAAGTTTCCCTTTACCTGAAAACTTCAAAATGCCTCGTGTCAAGGAGTTTAACGGTAGTGGCGACCCTTCAGAACATATGGAAAGTGTTCGTGTTCACTTTTCCCTTCATAGGTTTCCAGATGAAATAGCATGCAGAATCTTTCCTCTTACTTTGGAAGGAGTTGCTCATGATTGGTTTGATAGATTGCCTGCCAAGTCAATAGACAGTTTCAAATAACTTGGAAGTCTCTTTTTAAGCCAATTCCTGGCTACCAAGAAGAGGAGGAAGCACTCGGCTTGCTTACTGTCATTGCGTCAAGGAAATGAGGAAAGCCTAAAAGATTTCATGCATAGGTTCAATAAAGAAAAATTGTTAGTGGATAACCCAGGGGATCAGACGGTATTATTCGCGTTATGGCTTGGAGTCAGGCCAAATAGGCCTCTAATGGCTGAAGTATCAAAGAGTTCGACAGAAATAACTCTTCCAGAGTTTGTCGCCAAGACAGAGGAGTATATTAATCAGGAGGAAATGATTAAGGCTCTCACGAAAGGTCAGGAGGAAGAAGACCAGGAGAAGGAGGACGCCAAAAAGGAGAAACCTATAGCATCTGCTCCGAAGGAAGAAAGGTTCCAGAAGAGAGTAGTAAAGAAGGCTGTACCATCAGTCCCAAAGACAGAACCCTGTCGGCGTGAAGATCGAAGGTTCACACCTTTGAATACCAAGGTCAACGAAGTGTTTATGGAGATTAGAAGAGACCTGACTTTCAGGTGGCCGAGTAAGTTACGGGGTGATCCATGGAAGTGAGATCGGATGAAATTCTGCGAGTACCATAATGATCACGGGCATTTGACGGAAGACTGTATAACCTTGCGACAGGAAATCGAAACTTTCATTAGAAATGGAAGGTTGGTAAGATTCCTAGCAGGAGAAAGGAATCGAGATGCGATGCACCAGCAGCCCCTCCTGTTGGATGCAAACCGAGCTGAAGGGGGACGAGAGCCGAGACGTGATCGGGATGATGGTCCTAGAGAAGATCCGAGACCCCCTCGGGATCAAGGAGTGGTAGGCGAGATCCACACCATCGCTGGAGGAATAGCTGGTGGAGGACAGGCTAATTTGGCCAGGAAAGCCCATGCCAGGAAGACACAGGCCGAGGAAGTCTTTACAGTACAGAGACCGTCCAAAGTTGCAAGAAAGGATTCAATGACCCTTTCTTTCTCTGAAGAAGATGCCAGGGGGGTAATGCAGCCGTATGATGACCCACTAATCGTAACAGTGACAGTAGCCAACCATATGATCCACATAATTTTGGTGGACAATGGAAGCTTGGCCGATGTGCTGTACTGGCAAGTTTTTAAGCTAATGGGTATTGATCGTGATAGGATCACACCATTTAGCTCTCCCCTGGTTGGATTTGCAGGAGAGCAAGTCCAACCGATTGGTCTTATTTCACGCCCTGTGACGGCAGGGACAGCACCTAAGCAGAAAACTGTAATGGTAGATTTCCTGGTTATTGACCGACTAGGTGCCTACAATGCCATTATCGGTAGACCTGCTTTAAATAAGTTGAAGACCGTAACTTCAACATACCATTTGATGATAAAGTTCCCGACGGAAGAAGGAGTCGGAGAAGTAAAGGGGGATCAGACCCAGGCAAGAAGATGTTACAATACGTCCCTCAAGAGGGTCTCGGATCCGACCCCCATTGTAATTGGTACAGTATGAGGTAATAACAGGAGTGACCCAAAGGGAGAGCCAGCTGAGCCACTGGAGGATGTGGTAGTAAGTGGAGACAAGACTTTGAAGATTGGGACACAGCTCAGTCCCAGAATCCGAGACGACCTCATCATCTTCCTAAGAGGGAATTTAGAAGTTTTTGCATGGACTCATGAAGATATGCCAGGAATTGACCCTGAAGACATCCTCCACCAGCTAAATGTGGATCCAAGTGTGAAATCGGTGAAGCAAAAAAGAAGAAAGTTCGCTCCTGAGCGGAATGTGGCCATAGCTGAAGAAGTGGAGAAGCTTCTCAAGGCTCGTTTCATTGAAGAAGTATATTATCCCGATTGGTTGGCCAATGTAGTATTGGTCAAAAAGTTCAATGGGAAGTGGAGGATGTGCGTAGATTTCACTGACCTCAATAAAGCTTGCCCAAAAGACAGTTTTCCATTACCTCGCATTGATGCATTGGTGGACTCAACAGCTGGATATGGCTTACTCAGCTTCATGGACGCCTTCTCTGGTTACAACCAGATATACATGCATCCAGAAGACTGTGAGAAAACTGCATTCATAACTAACCGAAGCCTGTACTGTTATAAAGTCATGCCCTTCGGTTTGAAGAACGCAAGGGCAACATACCAGAGGCTGGTAAACAAGATGTTTCGAGACCAGATCGGACGTAATATGAAAGTATACGTTGATGATATGCTAGTCAAGAGTGTGTTGCCACAGGACCATGTACTCGACTTGCAAGAGACGTTTGCAACCTTGAAGAAGTACGAGATGAAGTTGAATCCCTCAAAGTGTGCATTCGGAGTTTCATCAGGAAAGTTCCTCGGTTACATGGTGTCCAGCCGAGGAATAGAAGCCAATCCTGAAAAGATACAAGCTGTCTTAGATATGCAGTCTCCGAGAAACTTGAAGCAGCTCCAGCAGTTGACAGGAAGGGTAGCGGCACTAAATCGATTCATTTTATGATCAACGATAAGTGTCTTCCGTTTTTCAAAGTCTTGCGAAAGGCCTTTGAATGGACAGACGAATGTGAAGAAGCCTTCGGACAGCTAAAAGAGTATCTGATGAGCCCACCTTTGCTGAGCCAGACAATACCTGGGGAGGTACTTTATTTATATTTAGCCATGTCTCAAACGGCTGTCAGTGCTGCATTAATCCGAGAAGAAGAAGGAATTCAAAAGCCTGTATACTTCATAAGTAGAGCTTTGAGAGGCGCTAAAGAAAGATATCCTCAGATGGAAAAATTGGCTTTCGCCTTGGTTATAGCATCCAGGAAGCTCCGACCCTACTTCCAAGCTCATACTATCAGGGTATTGACTGAATACCCTTTAAAGAAAGTACTAAGAAAGCTAGATCTGCCGGGAATATTGGCTAATTGGGCTATTGAATTGGGAGAATTCGACATTGAGTTTCTCCCTCGGAATTCTCTCAAGGGCCAGGCACTGGCTGATTTTCTGGCAGAATTCACTGGTTTGCCAGATGTCACCAGCTAGCCAAGTGATGAGACCTGGGTAATTTATGTAGATGGATCATCTACAAAGAAGCACGGTGGAGTTAGGGTAGTAATGATCACACCCGATGGGGAAGAATTGTGTAGTTCATTGAAATTCAAAACCACAAATAACGAGGCCGAGTACGAGGCTGTCTTGGCAGGACTCAGTCTAGCTCTTGAAATGAGAGCCAAATTTGTGAAAATACGGAGTGATTCTCAGGTCGTCGTAGGGCACATCCAGGGTGAATTTGAAGCCAAGGGAGACAAGATGAAGTTATACTTATCTAAAGTACAAGACTTGCGAAGTCTATTCAATAAATTCAGTATTGTGAAAGTTCCGAGGCCGGAAAATGAGAGAGCAGACCAATTGGCCCGAATAGCTTCAACAGCTAACGGGGAGATGGAAGCCGAAACCCCTGTCCAAACTCTTCTACAATCATCCGTTACCGAGACGGTGTCGGTTTTGACAACCGAGACCATACCTGATTGGCAACTGGAAATAGTAAAATACCTGGAAATAGGAGTACTTCCTTCAGATAAAAAACTGGCTATCGATTGAAGGTAAGAGCAGAAAGGTTTACAATAATAAATGAAGTCCTTTACAAAAGGGGCTTCATGTTGCCACTTTTAAAGTGTGTTTCGAAGGAAGAAGGAGATTATATCCTTAGAGAAATCCATGAAAGGATCTGTGGAAGCCATTCTGGGGCCAGAATACTGGCACATAAAGCAGTCCGAGCGGGTTTCTATTGGCCCAACATGAATCGGGACTCGGCAGATATTTTCAGGAATTGTAATAAGTGCCAGCGATTCGCTAATGTCACTCATCAACCTCCTGAAGACCTGAGTGCAATCTCTTCACCTTGGCCCTTCTCCCAATGGGGGGTAGATATAGTAGGACCATTACCTCGGAGCAGGGGAGGTGTACCGTTCGCGGTTGTTGCTGTAGACTATTTCACTAAGTGGGCAGAGGTTGAAGCCTTAGTGAATATCACAGCCAAAGCAATAGAACGATTCTTATGGAAGAACATCATATGCCGATATGACATTCCCCATGCTTTTATCACAAACAATGGCAAGCAGTTTGACTGCGACTCATTCCGAGCCTGGTGTGCCCAGTTGCGAATAAGGAACTATTACTCGTCTCCAGGGCACCCCCAGGCAAATTGGCAGGTAGAAGCCACCAACAAAACAATTTTCAAAATCTTGAAGAAGAAGCTGGATGATCGGAAAGGAAACTAGGCAGAAGATCTTCCAGAAGTATTATGGGCATACTGAACGACCAAAAGAATTCCAACCGAAGAGACACCATATGCCTTAGCATTCGGAACTGAGGCAGTCTTCCAGCCGAGGTAGGCTTAGGCAGCTATCGCATAGAAACTTTCCAATCCGAAGCTAATAATGAAGGGTTGCAGCTGCACTTGGACTTACTATAAGAGAAGCGGGATCAAGCCTAGGTGGCTATGGCAGCATATCAGGCAAGAGTGACTCGATATTTCAATAAAAAGGTCAAGCCTCGGAGCTTCAAAGTTGGAGATGTAGTTCTACGTAAAGCTACTTTGGTGACTAAGGACCCAGTTGAGGGAAAGCTGGCTCCTAATTGGGAAGTGCCTTATAGAGTGATTGAGTGCAAAAGAGCAGGAGCATACCACCTGAAAGATTCCAAAGGTAAGGTTCTTCCGAGGCCTTGGAATGCTGAGCACCTTAAAAAATACTATGTCTAAATGCTGTGATATGTAGTTTGTTTGTCATTTCACTACTTTATTTCAATGAATAAAAGTATCTCGGAGTTATGCAGTATATAAGGTTCATATGTACAAGTTAAATGATTTTATTAATCTCGGAGAAGACGGCTGAAAAGGCGCTTCCGAGCATGATGCAACCAAAATGAGCATTCTCTTAACGTAACCCAAACTCAGAAACCTCAAAGAACTCTCCGAGACCTAGCTCGGAGTAGCATAACTATGAGTAAGTCTGAAGAAAAAAAAAACCCTAATTCAACTCTCCGAGATTTAACTCGGAGTAGGAATTAAACTCTCCGAGATTTTACTCGGAGTAGAAATCTGACTCTCCGAGACTTGATCAAGCTCCACGAGGCTTAACTCGTGGTAGCATAACTAAGGCTAAACTAAAGTCTCCAAGATATAACTCGGAGAAATATAGTTATAAGCTTCTTTTAACTTAGGCAACAAACAAATATCAGAAAGTTGTTACTTCAAGATTCATATAAAAACAAAAAACTCGTTTCATTAAGGAACTTGAGGTATATACAAAGAGCTGTCAAATGGTATTACATTATGTTGCCTTAGGGGCAGAAGCAGGATTAACATCGGGAGCCTTGGCAGATACGGACTCGGCAGAATCGGCCTCGGATCGGGTGTCATCAGGATCAGACTCGGCACCTTGGCAATGTTGATCTGAAAAGGGATCGAAGAAAAATTCTTTTATCCCTGCTGCATCAGGTAATAGTTCTTGGCCTAGGTTTACCAGTTGAGCCATAGCTGCGTCCGAACAAGGGATATCCTCGATCTTCACTCTGTCGAGATCTATTTTCCAGGTTGAGTCCTTAGCCTATGCTCGAAAGGTTTCAAAATCGAGAATGAGCCCGTCGGCCCAGGCAGAATTTCGAACCCATGAGGCAAAAGATAACTGACGCAAATAATTTGCAGCACGGCTTTTAGCCTCCTTCAGCTGAGCCCTCACCTGAATATATTTGCCTTTGAAGAACTTTAGTTTCTCCTCGGCAATCACCTTAGCTTCATTCGTTTTCACCACCAATTTTTTCTGGTCCAAGATTTCAGCTTGAGCTAATTCTAGCTGATCCGAGACCCCCGTGTGCGCTTCTCCCAGCTGGTTCAGGTCTTCTTTTATAATGGAATTGTCCTCCTGGAGTCGGTTTATTTCCGCTCGAAGACCCTCAATCTCAGCCGCCAACTCTGTGGCCTTGGATTCAGCCCTTGCGCGAGCCGCGGCCGCCTCGGAAGTCTCAGCCTCCATTATTGACTGCTGTCGGCCCGAGAGCAGCAGCTCTTCGTCTTGCTTAGCCACTACCTCCTTTAGCCTAGCATTTTCAGCTTCCAGATCAGTAACTAAGCCTTGGAGGGTGTTAGTCTTAGTGGCCGAGTCATTAGCTACCTTCCGGAAGTAGCAATACAAAACCAATGACCTCATAATAGCCTAAGAAAAGGATTTTGTCAGTACATGTATGTAAAAAAAAAAAAAAAAAAAAAGAAGAGAAAGATGATACATTTACAGTAAGTTGAAAAAAAATCATCTGTTCTGTCATGCCTTGAGCAGAGATATCACGCTCCATTATAAGGCTCTCATGCGGAATTAAATCCACCAATGCTAAGAAAGGGTTACCCTTCAGGTTACCACTAAAGTCTGCCAGACGTCCGCCGACAGTCCAATCGACTCCCTGAGGTCTTATTGGCGAGACGGAAGAGGATGAGGTCTCGGCAGCAGACTCCCTCTCTTTAGCCGAGTCCTTCTCGGCAACCTTCCCGACAGTCGTAGGAGTCGGCGTCCGAGCCTTAGTAGATATAGGATCATGGGCTTCCGGTTCGGCCTCGTCAATAGGGGAAAGAGGTCGAGATCCTTCGACAGCTGCAGTAGGCCCCTCGGTCCTCTCACACACCATCTCTACGGAGCTATCTGAATGCTCCACCAACTCTATATCATCCAAAATATGTTGGATATTGGAGCCCAAGGGTTGGAGCGAAAGAGATTCGATGGGGATTGCAGTCCTGGCCTCAACACCATCCGAGGCCAAGGGAGTGGCATTTAATGGGCGTGCTAGGACAGGTTCGTTTGCCAGAAAAGCCTCAACTTCTGCAACTGGTTTCACCACAGGCCCAGGAGCAGCCTTTCGCCTAGCAGCCAATAAGCTGGCAAACTGATCCTACACCTTCATTTCTGCCGTTTTTACGAGCTTCCTCTTCTTAGGTTGAGGAGCCTCGGGTTTGTCAGATTCCACGGGCTCATCGAACAAGCACAGAGCCCTAGCTGCCCAATGAGGAGGGTTGAGTTTTTTGGCCCTCGTGTCCATTTTCAACGACCCCGTGGTTCGGAATTGCGGAGCAGCAGGTGGGTTCACTCTCCCACTGATCCTCAGGGCCCCACCTGTTCGGAGTGGTAGATTCTTCTGCTTAGGTGACTCGATTAGTTTGCCTTTACCTTTGTCGAGTGTGGCCTTCTTCGGGGTAGCCCCCCGGGTATTAGCAGCCGGAGGATCTGAAATGACAAGCTTTGGGTCTCGGGTGATCACAGAAGCAAGTCTCTTTTTGCCTCCGCCAACACCTCCATCTACTGCAACGAGGCCTTTCCCCTCCGAGGCCGTACTCATTAGCAGCGAGTAACTCAGCAGACTCTCATGTTTTTGAGTCCACCGTAAAACATCGTTCACATGTTGCTGTTCGTTGTCGGTGAGGGTTGGCTCTTTAGAAGCGTTCCCAGCAGGAACACTGGTTTCCCGAGGTACTCTTGGACCTTGGGCAACTTTAGTAGGATGAAATTCCCATTGGCCCGTTGCAAAAAAGTATTTTCCCTTCCACGCGTGGTTGCTGGAATACTTTCCGTCTACATGGATGAATTTTCCCCGTCGTGACTGAAAGTTGTATAAGCCATCGCACTTTGGGTTCTTCTGGAGCCGATATACCCATAAAAATTCTCGGGCAGTGAGGTGATGTCTCGGTCCGAGCGCCAAAGGCCACAGTAGCACGCAGGCATAAATAAGCCTCCAGGCGTTGGGCACGATCTGATGCGGGGCCAGGTTCAAATAGCTCAGCAGCTCTTGTATTATTGGTGGGAAGGGTAGTCGGAAACCGGCACGAAACATAGTCTCGTACAGACAAACTTCATGAGCGTCGGAACGCACTATAGCACCTACCCGTTCGTCATCGAATCGCAACTTCACAGATTTGGGAATAAAACATTCCTCCCGGATTCTTGCTTCATCGGCTTTAGTCAATAATGGCCGCCAGCAGGCTGGATAGGTGTTTCCTCCGAGACCGTTAGAGCCTGATCCCTCATCTCCAGACATGATATGAGAAAAAGAAGAAAGAAGGTTTTCAAGAAACAGAGAAGAAACAAAAAGTTAGAGCTCGACTAGAAGATAGGAAGAATGAAGAAGACCACCGCGTTTTAATAGCATTGCCTCAGTAACCTGCGCATTAAATGCGCTACAAGGAGCAGGTCTCGGCAAGTGACACGTGGACGTACCTCTTGACCAAGTTCAATGCACTGACAGAGTCTCGGAATACCAATCGACATCTACAGTTGACGAGTGACAGTGTCTCGGAATACCAACCGACGCCGCCTGAAAATTTAAAATTCAAATTTTCCCTCCGAATTTTGAAATTCAAACTTTCCAAAATTTGAATTTCAAAATTTCCGCCTTGGTTGTCCGAGACGAGGCTCGGAGGATTATTGGTCGTCTCGAAATTCCTCCCGAAGAGCAGGTCTCGGGGGGTAGACCCATTCCACTTAGACATGAAATTTCCATGATTTTGCAAAGCATCGAAATTGGGGGGTAACTGTTGGGTCATGGATTAGCCCATACAATATTCAATAACCTCTAGGCCTAGTTTGAGAAAGCCCAAGACCTAAATACGAGACTCATGAATCCGAGACCTATGTCCGAGGCCCAGTAAGCTAAGTCTCTCGCATCCGAGGCTATTAATGCCGAGACTCTCAAAGCCGAGACCATGAAGTCCGAGATTAACTCAGGACATGTAAATCTCAGCTTAAGGGATAACTCAAGTGTCTTAGAAACTATTGCTGTTGGTAAATAAATAATCTTGTTGTTTACAAAGGCACCAGACCAATCTACGATTCAAATCCTCTATATATCAATAAAGATATGCCAGTAACCGAGTCCCACTCGGTCCCTTGATCTCGAGCCACTAAAATCGCGGAATGACTAACAAACATTATCTGTCATTCAAATGTTTGTTCAGCTAATATCAAGGGATAAGATTCCTGAATATGTGGAAAATCAAATCTTCTCATTGCCTATAAATACAAGTCATATTATCGAAGCAAAGGTAATCACAACTCTCATTATCTGAGCTCTATAGTTGTTGACAATATCCTCTTTTGTTCTCATCCTGACGTAGGCATCGGAGTGTTCCCGCCGGCTCACCCCCGGTCACTTCAATCCTTCTTTCTTCTTTGTTGTGCAGTCAAATAGTTCGTGTATTGGTCAACTAAAATGAAGCAGGCGTGTCACGACACCATTTGGAGAAATTGTGCATCAACACTCCCTTTGCTTCAAACCTTCATTTCCAGCTTGTCATCGTCCATGCCAGACCCTCCCCCCCCCCTCTATTCCTATTCCTGGTACCTCCAACTCTCTCAAAACATCCATTAATTCATGTTCTTTTGATTATGCATGTATTATATGTATATATGTGTATGCATATATAAATGGGTTGGTTTCATTTTGTGGAGTTGATAATTAGCTGCAATGTTATTGGTGTTTTGATCAATTTTGTAGAAGCCTCCGAAATTTTACGATATACAGAGGCAGACTTGAAAAGGATAGCTGCCCGAGTTGCTGAAAACGTTGAGGAAATTTGCCACAATCAATTGGTAAGATTCCACACAAATATTACTGTTTGAACTGAGTTTTTCCATTCAGTACATTACTGATGATCTAATGATTGTAATTGATCTCGGTGTTAAAGAATTTTCAATATTAGTATGTATATATAGCTACTTTGTTGTTTGGGAATGTTTTAAATTGAACGTATCAAAAGAGCGTTGAAACTGGATAGTCTCACATGAGAAAAAGAGATAGTTGGCACTTATAAGGCTCAATTCAGACCAAGTTATTGCTTTAAAGCAATGTTTGGCGTATGTACCGGTGTGTACACTCTAGTATGTTGCGAAGCAACACACCCATATGCGTGGTGGTGGGCACTAGTGGCGCCTTAATGGCACACTTTGGCACTTTGTTTTCTTTTGTTCTTTCAAACCCTTATGTAGTTTTAAAATTTGAGTCTGTTTTGATTTGATTTTGTTTTGTGCAAAACGCAACCAATCTACGAGCATTTCATTTTCTGTTTTATCTTTATTTTTCGGATACCCGATTGGCTTGTGGTGGTATTTTGTGTGAAAAGTGTCACTATTCTACTTGCAGTGATATGGTTGATGCTTTGATGAAAGAATGAAGTTTAGGTATCCTAGCTAGTGTGTACTTGCATTTGATTTGCCAATGCAGATATTCTGAATGTTTCAGATGCTCTATATATACATGTGTGCAGGAGAATGAAGCAGTAGTGGAGGTGATGCAAGGAGATCCTAGGAATGTTCTTTGTGATGCTGTGGAGAAACACCAGGCTTCTGTGTTGGTTGTGGGTAGTCATGGCTATGGAGCTATAAAAAGGTATTGCATGCTCTAACCTAAATTTGAACTTTTAGTGCAGCATCATCATCAGCATTATGTCATTGCTCATCAATGAAAATCTACAATCTGTGCACGCATGCAGGGCGGTTTTAGGAAGTGTAAGTGACTGCTGTGCTCATCATGCTCACTGCTCTGTGATGATTGTCAAGAGGCCCAAAACCAAACACTAAGCCATAATCCTGCTTCAAATATGTAAACAGTATATATATATACCTACTGCGGTTGCATCAACCAAGTTTAGGTCCAATAAATGTGTGAAGAGTTAATGCAATATTGTTTTGTCTTTTTTGAATTAAGGCTGTTGCTTCAAGATATGCATGTTTGTGTAAAAGATATATGTATGTGTTAATCTTTCTTATTAAAGATTTTGATTTGGTAAGTTTCAAAGGATTGTTATGAAAGAGTTGAGCATCAGTTGTGTTCGTCAATATCAATTTCATATGATATGGCTGCATGAATGGCATGTTCATCAAATTAATAGACATAATAATGCATCCCTTCGTGAAAATTTATCTGAAGATGTTTACATGTCTCAAAATTATGTTTGCAAACTTCAAAAGGTTATATATGAAGTTTATTCTTCTTGGTTTGCTTCTCTTCGGAACAAGCTCAACATGAGCTTGAGGAGAAGTGTTACACTTTTCAATTTTTTTTTTTTTTTTTTTTAAGTTGATTCCAAAATGATGTGTCACCATCCCGTGAGATTTATTATTTTGACAAATATGCTATAAACTCATAGAATAATGACACATCATTTGTAAACCAACTTTGAGAGAGATTTAAAAAAAAAACACAAAACTCTGTCACTTTTAAACAAGAGTCGCATGATATTAACTAATTAGTTTGATGTAGCGGTTAATTAATTAGACAATAACTAATTTGAAATCGGAGGAAAACCTAAATATGTAATTGTCAAAATTAAAAACTTAGGGACTAAATTTCATTTTTCCTAAATTATAAAGTCCACTAGTATTTAATACGAAACTCTGTCGCCTTTACAACCTAAAATGTCGCCACCACAACTAGTGTAGAAACAGAGTGAAACGGATGCGACGTCGTTCCTTGAAATCGATAAACCCGGACCGGTTTTTCGGGTGCGTGTTAGTTAGTCTTCCCGTATAAATAAGATTCCTGGAAAGTCCATGTAAGGTCCAAACCACGTAATCTGACAGCTCGGAGAGAGAAGAACGCCGAGAGAGAGAGAGAAGATTTTGCGGTGAAATATAAGTTGTGGGTTTGGGTTCAAATCAACAAACTTGAATCGCTTGATCATCGCCATCATCTTCCAATGGACGGTGATGGGGGTGTTGGTGGTGCTAGGGGCGCGGAACCTCAAGTTTCTGGGGTTCATTGCTCGATTTGCTCGGGTTTGGTGTCGGATAATGGAGGAAGATCCAGGGCTAAGCTGCAATGTGGGCATGAGTTCCATCTCGGTAAGCGATATTGTTTTTGTCTGTGTGGTTTGAAGAAAACTCTCTTGCTGATTGAAATTGTTGAAATATTTAGAAATTTGGCTGCTGCGTTTGTGTTGAAATAGAAGTATAAAGGAAAAAAGCTCTAGGGTTTTGGAAACTGAAGTTGAATTTCTGAAGGGTATTTTATCGTTGTAAGTTAAGAATTAGTGACTGTTTGCAGTTGCTGTTGTAGGATTTTGAATGCTTCTAACAGATTCTTTTTGGGCGTGGAAATGTGCTTTGTGTGGGGAAGGGCATTTTATAATTTCGCGGTGTCAAATTTCACTGCATCTAGACCATTGGTTGAATTTCACTGAAAATAAAGCTTGGTGGAGAAATGTGTGCTTAGTTTAGTTGAATAGGATTCTGATGCCCAGTAGGAGATGGTCTGAACTGAGATCTCTATTTGTTGTCAATGCTTGCTGATGACAATATAAGGTATTATTTGACTGTACTAGAAGAAATAAATGTAGAACACGAAATTTTTTTTATGACGGGAACCTTGACAAGCCATGGCCTTCGGACTCACCTCTGCAGAGTAAACCTCGGACCTGTGCACTACACCCTCAAAAGTTCTCCTACACGGATCAGGGTAAATAGCTGGCTTTTTACACCAGGGGATGTGGCCCCAAGGGGGAGTTTGCACCTAACAAGTCTCAAACTTGGGATCTAGGGGGTGATACTCCTAAGACCACAAGCCTCAACCACTTGGCCAATCCCTTGGGGTTAGTGCAGAACACGAATTGATTTCACACTTTGATTGTAGGAGTAATTTGTAGCAGTCAAAAATGGCAAAAGATTTGTTTTCTAGGAACGGATACTTTCCATAAGGCACAGTAATGTGATACTTCTTTCCTTTTTTCATTTTAGGTGTAGAGTGACTGTACTATTAGTTTCAACTTTCAAGGGCTATGAAACTAGGCTTGTTTAATGATACAAATGTTGCAAGTCATCTAAAAACTAGTACATACGATACTGGAGTTTTACTCAGGGTGTTGAAATGAACGAACAGCAAGGCAAGGAAAAGTACTCTCTAAGTCTCTGCCCAATGATTTTCACTTGAAGTTTGGATCTACATCTAGGAACATGATATTGATCATGTAAACTTGTCTGGAAGAAAAATGATATTTTGGTGTTATTATTAAAAACATGTATGTGTGTGTGTATTTTGAGTTGCTGCATTTATGTAGAGTTGTCAAATTCTTTTTTCTCAAGAATTACCCGAAGCAATCTTTTTCCTCTCAAATTCTCATGCTTCGGATGGTCCTTTCCCGTTTCTTTTACCATCTATCATAAGGTCAAGTATATCAATCTCCATTGGTACTTCAGGTAAAGAGATAAAAAGAAAAGGTGACACAGTTCTAAAGTTGTTGGTAGATAAAGGTTCAAGGGGATTGAGTTCAATCGGAGACAACTATTGTGCTCTAGTTCATATTGTGAACTTCTCAAAGGAGGTTGCAGTTGTGTGGCCTGGTTCAAAACAAGTACTAATAACATGGTGAAATTATTTTAAAACCTAAAGAACATACTGGAATTGTTCATTTTTTTCATGGATTGTACAGATTTCAATTCGTAGAGACATGCACAATTAAATATTAAGTAGCAATAAACCCCAAAGAGTTGGCTCAAGTGGTAAGAACCTTGGTCTTGGTGGCGTTCTATCAGGTCTAAGTTTAAATTCCCTTGGGTGCAAACAATTTATTTCCCGGTCCGTGTGGAGGGGGTGCTTTACACGGGTTCGAGGTTTACTCGACATAGGTGAGTACACAAAATAGCCTTGCCTTGGAGGGGTTTCTCGTCATAAAAAAAAATATTAAGTAGCAATATGTGCCTTCGCATCCAATAACCTTACTTCTTTTGATAAGATTATGATGAGACCTACCAACTTGTTGAAATGTCAAGTTGGTGATATCACCAACTGCATAGACCTCATTGGTTGCATGTTCAATGCAGTTTCTCGTAAGTATTGTTCCATGACGCTTTACACATTTGACATGCTGTAACATCTATTATTTATTGAGAAAGTTTGCAGACTATCCTGATGGCAACTAGTTATGTAAAGTTATTGAATGGGCTTACATGTGGCTGCTGTGATGCCAATGAATGGGCTTAAATTTTGCTGCTGCACTGCCAATCCTTTTTTTTTTTTTTTTTGTTAATAAGTAAAAGCAGAATGGGTTGGGTCTGGAAGCTACTTTTTTGACACTGCCAATCCTTTATGATCATTTTACCTTCTTCATCTAGTGCTGTTACCATTTTGGTTCTTGCTTGTCAGTGGATGTGCTGCCTATTAATTATTTCGTTTAATATGATCTGGTTTTTTTGTTTTTCATCTCATGCAGTAGAAAAATTACACTTTGGAATTTATTCTTTCTTGGTGTCATTCGGAATTATTGAGTGAATCAGGAAATAAATTCGAGTATGAATATAAATGGGTATATACACTTATCAAGAGATGAATATAAATGGTTATACAGTAATTGTTTGAAAAAAGGCACAATTCCGTTTTGGAAAAAATATGAATACACATGGCATATTGTCAATTTTAGTGAAAAGTTATGAATCATATGCTAATATGGTTTGAAATCGGTTTACTTTGGATTTCACTCATATAGCATGCACACACAAATAGACACTCACAATATAAATAAATGTATATATTTATAGTGATGCCAATTTTAATAGGAACAATTACATTAACCTCCCTCGAGTTTTTGTGGATTACATTGCATTCCTTCATTGTTTCAAATTAGGTAGTAATCTCCCTTACTTATAAAATATTATATAGCAATCACCTTCGGGTAATGCTAGAAATCACTCTTGTGTCTCCCTTGTGCCATTTCAAAAATGATGTGGCTATTAAAATCATCATTGGGCTTGTGATTGATTATTATTAAATTTTGATCAAACGGTAATTTTAAAAGCCACATCATTCTTGGAGTGACACAAGAGGGACATAAAAATGACTTCTAGAATTACTCATCACCTTCAAGTCACTAAAATCAAAGGTTTTCAACTTTTTTACTAATTCACGCAACAACAAAAAGAGAGGAAAGAAAACATTTTTCACTGGCAAATTGTTATTGGACCCTTGATTTCTGATGCTAACTTTTCTGTCCTAATTTCAAAAATTATTTTCACCCTCACAGGAAGCAAAATTTCTTTGAAATTTGGGTTTGCTTAAACAAATTAAAAAAATAACCTAGTTTTTAAACTGAATAAAGAGCAATAGGACTGTGAAGATATAAGCTGCAATAGGTTAAGTAGTTCAGAGTAAGCTCCTTAAAATTATTCAAACCCCAACAGTTAGTAAGCATAGCATAAATTTAGTGGCCGCTGCACTTTTAAAGGCAAAATAGTATTTTACACATTTTAACAATTTTAAGTTAATATTCATTTTTAGTGGTGTTAATGTCTTAAGTGTGATTGGTCTGTATAATATTTTTTAATCTGAGGGAGGTTTAGAGTCTAATTTAAACATCGGGGAAGAATGCAGTGTAATTCTGCGAAGCCTTGAAGAAGGTCTATGTAATTTTTCCTTTTTAATACTACTGGGTATGGTTTTCCCACCTCTCAATTATTTATGTTTTGACTAGGAAAGTAAGACTGTTGACAATTCTCCCTTTTTTGTGCCATGCATGCATTTACATGTTTTGTGCTCCTTTCTAATCTGTTTTGCAGATTGCATTGGCTCAGCATTTAATACGAAGGGAGAGATGCAATGCCCAAATTGCCGAAAGGTCGAGAAAGGCCAATGGTTGTATGCCAATGGCTGTACTCGTTCATTTCCTGAGTTTAGCATGGATGACTGGAATCATGATGAGGATCCCTACGACCCAAGTTATTCTGAAATGGTAAATCACTACTAATTTCTCCTTTAGTATTATATGGTTCAACATTGTAAAACACACATTTCTCAATTTGCTGAGTTCTGCACAGGAAATGCAGTGACTCTGAAACAACATTGTCTTCTCTTCAGCATGTTGCAAAGACACAGCTAAAATGTGTGTGTGTGTTAACATAGATTTTGGACTCATCTCTTTCTTGCTCCCTCTCATTGTTTGTGTGTGTGTGTGTGTGTGTGCATGTGTCCAAAAAATAAGTGCTATTTACAGCTATGGAAATCCCTAAAACATATAGAAACCCTTGAAAACATATCCTTTTCAACAAATTATTTCTTTGGAGAGCCAAAACTATTTAAAAACCCTTCACCCCACAAACGGCTAATGCCAAAACCACTGGGGACATACTTCTCTTCTTCTCCAAGATAAAATTTGAATATGCTCTCTCCAAACCCTTTTTAAAATAGAGAAACTTCACTTACCCCTTAAATTACCACACATTTTTTAATGTCTCCTCTAAACTTCAAAATTTTGCAGGGGGTGGGGGGCTGATTTATCAGTTCCTTTTAATCACCCTTCAATTAGGATTTTTCGTCAAATCTTAACGTAGGAAACAAAAATGACCAAAAGACCCCTTAAGCAAAAAGTTGGATTTTGTTGACCCGCCATGGGCTTAATTTTTTTATCTCAGTTTTTTATTCTTTATTTTATTTTATTTTAAATTAAGGACATAATTGTATTTTTAGAAATTCTATTGGGGTAGAACAAACATTTTACGTGCTAGCCGTCTAACTTAACAAAAAATCCTAACCGGAGGGGGTAATTGAAATGGGCTGATAAATCAGAATCCCACATTACAAACTTTTGAAGCTTAGGAGGTACATTAAAAAAGTCGTGGTAGTTTGGGAGAAAGTGAAGTTTCTCATTTTTAAAATGTAATACTGGTAGAGAAATTTCCTACCATATCTGCTCATGATATACATGGTTGTGTTTTCTTACCACATTTCTAATTTTGCTTTTGTGTTTTTCTTTATATCCTTTGCAGCCATTTAGAGTTCACTGGTGTCCAATTGGTGAATTGGCCCAAATCGCTACACCAATTGAGTAAGCTTGATCTCCCTTTTGTGGTTTTACATTTGATTTACTTATCTTTTTTATTTCCTGATGCAGTACACTTTTTCTGTGAATCACTCCTGCCAGGGAGCTTCTATGGTTGTAATATGGTTGTAATACTGTACATTACTCTGCTTCTATGGCATTTACTTTTCTGAGTAATTTCAATCTATTTTCTGCTTAAAAAACTTGGTCTCCCCCTTGCCCAACATTTTCATTAATTGTTGTCTCTGACATGTTGATACTATCCTTCAGGGAAGTGGAATCTTCATTGAACGCATGTAAGTTTCCAGTTATTTATTGATTTCCAGAGTAAGTTTCTTCATTGCCATATTTACTATATAACATGAGAAAGCAACTTCTCTGTATAGATCACGACGTGCGGGAACACCATGGCATGCCTACTGAAAGCACTGATGCATCATCTGTGGCTCATTCATATGTTGCATACTTTGGACCAATTCCACATGCATCCTCAAGATCAAGTGATAGCGTTGATGATCCTCACTTCAATTATCCGTGGAATGGTCTATCTGGACATAATGAGATATTAAATCCCCATACCTTTTCTGCCAATGGCATTCAATACCATAGTTGGGGCCATCATTCCCCTCCCTTCTCCCAATTTGGTAACCATATCAATGGTGCTGATCCAGCTTCTGTTCCACCAGCGACACGGGGATCTAGTCACAGTGATTCTGATGCTATTACAAGGTCCAGAATGTTTCCATCTCCGCTTGTCTTTGCTCATGGGTAAGATTTCTACGCTATGGTTCCTGTTTCTTGGGAAGGAGGGTGTGGGGGGGATGTTAAGCTCAGAGAAGGATGAACACCTATGTTTTTATTTTTTACTTTTTTTTTTGAATGATGAATCTAGATAAGCGTAGAAACTCCTTTCTAATCTCCTCATTTTGCTGACTCCGGAATGGAAATTGATTATAGTGGCATTAGTTCTTTAAAGGTTTTTTTTTTTTTTTCTTCTTTTTTGGTCTGGGCAGTTCTTTAAAAGTGCCTAGAAATGCTTCTAATGCTAGGAGTTGCGAGAAACATGTTTTCTCTTTGTTAAAAAAGCCAAAGGTTTTCTATACAGTGCAAATTATTTCTACTCTCCTTATTATGCCGAACGGAAAAGCGGTTATAGTTGCACTAGGGTTTTGCAATTAATTGGTTGTGGGATGAACCTCTAATATAATATATTTATAAGTCTTAAGAAATGCTTTTAGTGCTTGACGGTTGTGAGAAATGTCTTCTCTTTGCTAACAAAGCCAAGGATATTTCCCATAGTAAAAGTTGTTTATGGCTTTTTTGTTATTGTCATATCCTAAAATGCAACAGTTTGTTTTTCATGTGAAAGAAATCTTTTTCAAAGATTCTATAGAAATTTATCCATTTCTTTTGTATATCGTTATGTCTGAAAAAAGCATATTCTATCATAAAAATGACAGTGAAATGCCGAAATTGCTTTATTTGAGGTATGTACTAAATGTTCTTTGCCCTACTTTTTGTAGGTCTGGTCCTAGAGCTGGGAGCTCATTTGTCTCCTCGGCTGTTCCTCGTTATCCAGGATCCAATGCTCGCGCCCATGAGATGATCCCGGCTTCCCACCCCTTCCATCTTCAGCAACGACCTACAAATTCACCAGGCATGCCCTCATCTAACATTCCCGCGGTCAGGAGAATCGACGTTCCTGGGGGTTTGCCACTAGTAGTGGCAGCACCCCTACAACCTGATCGCAATGGCGGTTTTCCTATCTTTCATCGAACTCCTTCAGTCCGGGACCTTGAAGTAGAAAATCCTTTGCCACATCCATATAATGGGTGGGAAAGAGAGTTCTTTTCTCGTTTTCCACCTGTATTTTCCAGCAGGGACTCAGCACATGCTTCATATCATCATGCTGCTGGTGACTCTGATTCTGTCAACAGGTCTAGCAGCTTATGGCCTCGACATCGGTCCTAGAACATCTCCCCCCTACTGTGGTTGCAAAAGTATATTACCTAATTTATCCATTTGAAACTTTCAATCGAATTTCATCTAAATTATGTCGGGAAGCAAACATTGCTGTGGGTATTCATTCATAAGCATGGGTCCATTTTTGTACATTTTTTCAAACTTGTTTTTTTATGTAACCACTAAACCTGTAAATTCTCTTTTGGCTATCTAGTGGTGCTATAGCATCAGTTTCTTTTTACGATTGTTTACACTCAACTTTATATGTATGTATGTATTGGAACTAGCTTTGTTAAACCAGAGGTTGTTTTAATATATGGTGTATTTGCAACTTTTGTACTGTGTTCAGAACTTTCTGCTATGTTCATCTGGTGATGCTTGATAGCTTCTGACTCTTTTTAATGTGTTTCTGAAGGTGGTTTTAATTTTCTGTTTGAAAATTGTGTTTTGGTAAAATATAAAGATGAAAACTGTGTTTGTCTTGTTAAGAGTGTTTTGTTTTTGGGTTACTTGTTAATGTTTTTGTTTTGAGAAGATAACAACGTATGGAGAAATGTTATTTGCAAGTGATATCGATATTATTGGAGCTACATATCTCTTTGTCTTTTATTTTCTTGTTTTTTGAATTTTAAAGCCTGCAGAAGTCTTCACAGCTTGCCATCAAGTAGATTTTTGAAAGTGAGATTTAAAAAGAAAAAAGAAAAAAGAAAAAAATTAATTATTTGGTCTCTAGGATTTTTACAGTTATACCGAACAGATCTTGAGATCATTATGGTAAACTATCTATCCGAACTTGCCATTCATTTGATGATCCACGTTACAACTAATCCCCGATTGACACGTAGAATAGCGAATGACTCAACTAGTCATGGTCCATGAATGACACTTCTATTTCTTACAAGTATATTTCTTTTTCTGTTTCTCCTTTTAACTCTTTATCATTATTTTGTTATTCATAGACCTGAAAAGGTTACATGAAATTCAGGAAAAAAAAATTACCTGAACCATGCATAAAATTATTACACCGTGCATAAAATTTTAGTAAAATTAAAACTGGGATCTAAAAGGTAAAATTGAAAAAAAAAACACAGATTCTGGAATATTATTTTGTGACACTGAGTTGTTTGATATCGTCCTTCAACTATCGTCGTCTTAATAAGTGCTTTTGATAACAAGTAATTGCCAACATATTAAGAGCATAGAGTTTTTAAGTCAAAAAAACATTTTTTGACAAAAGTTTCATTTTTAAGCTTTTGCCAAAAGTGTGTTTTGGTTATTTTTAGGCTTTTTGAACTCTTAAAAACACTTCCTCAAAAAAAAAAAAAAAAAAAAAAAAAAAAAAAGGCTAAGGCTAAGGCTATGTTGGCAAAGGCCAGAATACTATTCCTCAAAAAATTCAACTTCTTAACATTTTTACTTTTTATATCACATCAATTAATTTTTATTATTATTTAAATAAAAAAATCACTACAATTTTTTTTTTTTTCATACCAAACATGCTTACTTTTTCTCATATCAATCAATTTTTACTACAATGAAAAGGTCGAAGGCCTTTGCCAAACTAATCCTAAATGTTTTAGGTATTTAACTTCCAGTACAAAAGACTTATAAAGTGGCTACTGAGTTTTTCATTGAATACTAGTAAGATAGGTAGAAGACACACATAAGTCGGTAAAAGAAAGCCAAGACGTTTCTTGAGAGTATGTTTTAGCATATGCTAAATCAAAACTTTCAATTGCAATCTTTTAAGCATTTTTGGTGAAAAATTAGTTATAAATTTATAGTATGCATTATAAAAGGAAATTATTATAAAACTATTAAAAGAAGAACAAACACTCTGAAACACGTGATATAGTCCAATGTGTAAGGACTAATCCACTACTAGATGAATAAACAACATGAATACAATAGGAGCAGCCTTGCACTAAGCCAAAGCTATTTGTCTTTTTGCCCCTTCTGTCCTAAAGAGTAGCATGCAGCTTCCAGACTTTTTATTCAGCTAAATAAGCTGAACCCATCATTACATGAATTCATAAAAACAAAAACTCCAGTTTTGCTCTCAATTTGATGATATTTACCGTGCTTCCAAGAATGTAATGGTGACTCCGTTTCCTGAACTAGTTGCATGCTTGCTAGACGAAGGATCTGCTTGATGTGAATATGTAAAGAAACCCAGTTGCCTTGGTTGAGGCAATAAACTCTCACTGCTTAACATTTGAACCACAGACGACATGTTTAGTCTATTTTCTGGTTTTTGTTGCACACATAACAGACCCATATGAATTTGTCGTAATACATTAGATAGAGTGCACAAGTCACCTACCAATTCATAGATCAGCTCCATTGGCTTGTCTTCGATCCATAATTTCCATGCCTAAAAGAAATAAAAACCAATTTTTTGTGGGTCAAACAGAATGCCTTCAAATTGGCCCATGCCCATTAAAAGACATCGGATTACAGGGGGATCATGTGACCCTCTATATGGTCAAGAACTGCATTGTTAGTAAGTGGTTTGCATTTTTTTTTTTTAAAAAAAAAAAAAAAAAAAAAACAAGTAAATTATTAGGATTTGCCACTCTTTATGCTTACATGTCCAAGAAGATTAAGATTGTGATCAGGGTGGCAAAATTCTCTGTTCTTCTTCCCAATCATTTATAAATACATCAGATTTTGTTGAGTACTATCGATGCACCGCATACTCAAGAGACGTATAACCACTGCCAAATACCATTGCAATGAAAAAGAAATTAAAAACTACTAAACTTAACTTATAAAAAAGTTTAAGCATACTTACCATGTTCCAATAATCCTATTGGTCTCAGAATGAGTTTGATCTCCCCCGAATGATCAAGCAAGGCCAAAGTTGGAAATTTTTGGATTCATATTGTTATCTAGATGAATATTGCTAGCTTTGAGATCTCTATGGATAATTCTCAATCTAGAGTCTTCATAGCTTTAACAGCACTTTTGGTCATTCGTAACTTTAGCAAATGGAAATGGTCTAAGAGCATTCTTACCGGCCTCACCAAATTTTACTACCAAAATAACCAAAAGTACAATTTTCACTATTTAAACTACCCACTGTTTTAAAGCATTCAAAGCAAGAATCTTACTATTTTAAGTATCAACTTCTACTATTTAATTTAAATATTCTTTTTCAAAGTCTTCTTTATTTGTTTTTTAACTTTTTTCAGTGGGTGAGCTTTGGATTCAGTTGGTCCAATGAATGTGGTGGGACTCCACACCGCATGATTCAATCAAAGTAATCAAAGAAAACGGAAAGCAAGAAAACTTTCTGTTTTCCTACGTGAGAAATCACAGAACCACCAAATCGAACCCCATTTCAATCTGCTACAGAGCAATGATCTCTCATCTATCCAGCATTGTGCAATCTGCCAAAAAGGCTCCTCACATGTCTTTGTTTGTAGTGAACAGATTAAGCATTTTAACTCTCTGATTACAGTTGGTGAATAGATTACGCATTGTGCAATCAATAGCTATAACTATGGATGCTTTTGTAGAAGATTCTTCCCACTTCTCCAAATTTAGCTCCCATGGATTCTATAATTTTCCTTGTTCTTGCTTATCTCTACACTCGTCCACTTTCCCTCATTGCTCAACCAACAAATCCAGTCTCCCACATCACTGTAATGGGTGTTGTTTATTGTGATATCCGCTCCAACAACACTTGATCTAGACACAGCTACTTCTTTCCAGGTAATTATCCCTTAAGACAGAAAGCTACTCTATAGTTTCATTCCCTTCTCCCAAATTTTCTAAGCAACCAAATATAGAACTAGCAGGAACAACAAATGCACCGAACAATAAAATAAATAAATAAATAAAGGAAAGAAAAAAGAAAACCAGCAATGTACTTCACCCAAAGCTTTCTGCCAGAAATAGATTCTTCATCAAGCAAGCAAGTTAGAATTTCAAACAATGGACTAACCGTTACATTGCTTAAGGCTCGTTAGAGTATATGCGTAAAGACAAGAAAAAAATTATTTTAAATTTCTTTATACGTCTACTCTAGTGCTTTAATAATTACTTTCATTGCTATTGCCTGTAATAAACAACAGTAAAAACACTAAATGTTTTAGGCATTTAACTTTCAGTACAGAAGAGTTACAAAGTGGCTACAGAGTTTTTAATTGAATACTAGAAAGATATGTAGAAGACAAGGCATCAGTCGGTAAACGAAAGCCAAGAGACGACATTATCGTGCTTCAAACACTGTATTGGAGATTTCGTTAGCTGAACAAGTGCCATGCTTGCTAGAAAAATCTGCTATAGGAGAATCCGTAAAGAAACCCGGCTGTTTCGGCTTAGGCAATAAACTCTCACTGGTCAACATTTGAACAACAGACGACATGTTTGGTCTATCTTCCGATCTTTGTTGCACACATAACAAACCCACATGAATGTGTCGTAATACACTAGATAGGGTGCAAGAGTTACCTACGGCCAATTCATCGATCAGTTCCATTGGCTTGTCTTCAATCCATAGTTTCCATGCCTGAAAGAAATAAAAGCCAAATTTTAATGGGTCAGGCTGCATGCCTTCAAATTGCCTATAACTATTAAAAAAGCATCATAATAACATGGCATAATAAGATCCTCTGTACTGTCAAGAACCACATTATTAATAAGAATTTTCCCTAAAAGAGAGAAAGTAAATTAGTAGGATATGTTACTCTTTTGAGCTTACATGTCCAAGAAGATTAAGGTGGTGGTTTGGGTGACAAAATCTGCTGTTCTTCTTTCCACTCAATATTTCTAATACTAAAACTCCAAAGCTAAATACATCAGATTTAATTGAATACTGTCCATGCACTGCATACTCCGGAGACATATATCCACTGCCAAATATCATTGTAAAGAAAAGAAGTTAAAAAAATAGTTGAACTTAACCTATAAAAGAAGTTTAAGCATACTTACTATGTTCCAATAATCCTATTGGTCTTGGAATCAATTTGATCTCCCCCGAATGATTTAGCAAGGCCAAAGTCTGAAATTTTTGGATTCATATTGTCATCAAGAAGGATATTGCTAGCTTTGAGATCTCTATGAATAATTCGCAATCTAGAATCTTCATGAAGATAGAGGAGCCCTTTAGCAACACCACAAATAATGTTAATGCGCTTATGCCAATCTAGTAATTTACTCTTTGCTTGATCTGTGCAATTTCACACTCATGTTAGTACAATCAATTTCATTAATTAAAGAGGATAAGTCTAAACTTCAATGCTCTAAATCAAGTCAAGGTCAAGGTTCAAACCAAAAATAAAGAAGTCCAAGCTTTTGTTGGGCATATATTCATAGATTAACATGTTCTCATTCTCTTGAATGCAACAACCAAGAAGCTTCACAAGATTACGATGTTGAAGTTTTGCAATCAAAATAACTTCATTTTTCAACTCGTTCAATCCTTGTTTAGAATTCTTTGAGAGTCTCTTCACAGCTATATCTCTTTCGTCTGGCAATTTACCCTGAAAGTGAAAGAGTCTATATAACTTGGACAATACAAAAAACACTAAGGATGGTGATGCCTCGCTTAGTGTCGTGCATTCCTTCACGTTGCAAATGACACCTCTCAAAAAGATGTGTCGTTACTGTGCAAACGACACCTCTTTTTGAGAGGTGACGTTTCAATAGTGGAACGACGTCACCCCTGTGACATCAACCACTGTCGAAACGACGCCAATGTCGTTTCAATAGTAATGCATGATGTTGCCCGGAAAATGAAAAATATAGCTCTTCGATTTATGTTGTCATTTACCTTGTACACAGGTCCAAAGCCACCTTGTCCCAGTTTCTTGTTGTCTGAAAAATTATCTGTTGCATTAGCTATGGTTGCTAGATCAAACATTGGTAACTCCATATCTTCCTTCCCATGACTTATCTTTGTTGTTCCTAAAATAATAAGAGATGCATGGGCATGAAAAAATCTTTGATAGTTATTTTATCCAAAGCGAAATACTTACCCCAAAATATGCTCTTGATGAAAAGCATATTTGGGTTTTGAGTTTCTACCTGGGATTTTGAGTTTCTTCTTCCATATGTATGAGACTAGTGCAACTATTATCATTCCCATGAATAGTAATGCTGAGTTGACTATAATTGCTACTAGTTTCTTCTCACCGGAACGCCTCTTTTTCTCAAGATGCTCTGAAAGACCAAAACAGAGTCAGGTATCTAGACGGGGAAATGGGCGTGAATAAAGTGGATGAAGCAGTTGATCTCAACACCCCACTTCCTAGTTTTCCAAGCATTACAATTTGTCTAGTTGTTGTATGATCAGCTTCTTAAGCAAGTTTTATAAACTCTATAGTCAGGATTTCAAATTTTCAATTCATGAGTTTGCTTTGATATCACCTTAAATTACAATTTATCCAAAAACTTAACATGTAAAAAATTATAAACTTAATCATTTAATAGTATATCGTCCTTTCCACCTCATAAAATGAACAATTTTATGAACAAACATGTAAAAAGTGTCCTTTCGCCGGTAGAAAGCCGACGACATAGTTTTCCATGTCTTAATTTAAAATATAAGAAAAAAAAATTCAGAAAAATCCAAAGAGAAAAAGTGAAATGGTACCAAGTTCTGAAATGGCCATCCTTATATAGAGGTCTTGCCCACCCTCGGAGTATTCTCTTATATCAATTAGGCTACCAAACCAAAGCACGCATCCGCTTCCTCTTCCCCTGACATCTAAACTTGAATATGCTGTGCAGTTGCAGTTTTTCAAACACATTCCTTCGCATTCTTTGAGGCTCATGCTCTTGTTATACCAGGAAGAAGATGTGTCAGGCAATTTCACCCCCGTGAGCTTCAGGAATCCATCTCCGCCATTGCATTCCAAAGGAGTCCTTCGAACACACCCATCAGACCAATCTGCTGAATCCCAATATTTTTGAGACTTCGGAAAGAATCCTTCCAAGCATGAACATACAGGAGACGTATTGATGTTGCAGGTAGCATATACACCGCATAAACCATAATTTTCGCATTGATCTGCCTAGGAAGTAGAGAAGAGCTCCCAAGTATGTGTCCGGCCTATCCATGTGAATCGCTGACAAACGCCTGATGGGATTGCCAAATATCTTGAGAAAACAGAAGTGTTAAGGAGTTTGGACTTGTAATAGACCTCATTCTCATTCAACACAAATTCAGCCTCAAATACTGGATTCGGTTTGAATTGAGGATATCCCGTAAAACGAAGGCCATTCCATGACCCTATTCTAGTCTTTATTGAATCTCCCTCTATTTTAACCAGTTGCGGAAGCCCACGAGGATCTAACCGCATTGAAAATGCACCTTGAGCAGGATCATCCGTGCTCTTCCAAGATGATAAAAACCTCTCTAGACCAGTTACAAAGTTCCATCCAAGTTTCATTTCTGGTAGGAGCGTGTCACAAGGATAGTCAAAACTCTGCCACAAAAACTTCTCTGGGTCATCATCGTTTCTATCTTTCACAACAAGATTTCCGGTGTCCAAGAGCTGCGCAACTGGATTTTCTACGGTTCTTGATGTATTAGATGACCAAACAACACCACTTGTGCTATTAAGAAGCACAAGAATTCCATCATCAGTGACCTTTAAAACTCCCGAGTGATCGCTAAGCGGAGCTTCTCTGTTGGCTACCCATACAACTGTCTCCGAAGATACTGTGTACCAAATTCCGACATAGCGACGATTGGAATTATCTAGTGTGAAGAATCCCAATTGGAATGATCCCCCAGCTGAAACTAAAGAAGTGCCACTGTCTCTGATTGATTGAGTTGGAGTAATAGTGTGTTGTGTAAATACATAGGAGATTCTAAATAGAGAGAAGAAGACTGAGTAGACGAAAAGATGGGTAATGGCGTCCATTGATTTTCTAATGGTTCACCTTTTCTTACTCGGAGAAAGTAATATATGCATATAAGTCAAGACTTCGATGCACTGCTATCAAAGCCTTTTATCGGTAGTCGCATTGGTCATCTTGTATTCGAGTGGTCCTTCATGTTGAGTGTGACTTGAATTTGGAGTGGGCCCCGTTGCTTTTTCCTCTTACTTTCTTTGGTCTTACATATCCTACTTGGAGTAGGAGAAGAATTCGTTGCCTTGGAATGTGATTGTTTCAGAGTCTTTAGCGCCTTATAAAAGGCTTGTAGCATGAGCCTTTGAAGGTGTGCCTAAAACGTGAATCAGTGAAGCACCAAAAGAAGGTGGGTTGTTGTGCAAGGGTGAGTGTGCCGCATGAGAGAAAAATCAAAAGGTGGGAGGGCAGCAAGCCGAATAGCTTGAGGAGGAGCTGTTTGGGTGTTTTCTTCTTGGTGGTTTTTTGGAAGAGCCAAAAACAAGTTATTAGAAGAAAATGTGCTGCAGAATGAGAGAAGAAAATAGATATCAGCCGTCATCTATTCTAACAAAAAAAGAGTTTGTACATTTGTCTTTTGTCTTTTCTAATTGTTTACTTTTTCTTATTCGGAGAAAGTAATATATGTATATAAGTCAAGACTTCGATGCAATGCTATCAAAGCCTTTTATGGTAGTCGCATTGGTCATCTTGGGTGTGTTTGGCAAAGGGCTTGAAAAATGAAGTAGACTAAAACTGTAGCAGATTTAATTGATATGAGAGAAAAAAGTAAGAATATTTTGTATAAAAAAGTAAAAAAAAAAAATTGTTTTGTAGTGATTTTTTATTTGAATAATAATAAAAAGTTATTGATGTGATGTAAAAAGTAAAAATGTTGGGATTGATTTTAAGAGTAATTTTTTAAATTTTTGAGTCTGATTCGGCCCACTCTTTTGCCGAACACAGTCCTTATATTCGAGTGGTCCATGATGTTGAGTGTGACTTGAATTTAGAGTGGGCCCCGCTGCTTTTTCCTCTTACTTTCTTTGATCTTACGTATCCTACGT
Organism: Corylus avellana; assembly: GCF_901000735.1. Classification (NCBI taxonomy): domain Eukaryota; kingdom Viridiplantae; phylum Streptophyta; class Magnoliopsida; order Fagales; family Betulaceae; genus Corylus; species Corylus avellana. The sequence continues at coordinate 15,213,272 of NC_081542.1, forward strand.
GGAGTAGGAGAAGAATTCATTGCCAGACACTTACTAGGTTTATTTCTCAAAGTTGGAATGTGATTGTTTCAGTGTTTAATGCCTTATAAAAGGCTTGTAGCATGAGCCTTTGAACGTGTGCCCAAAACGCACCAAAAGAAGGTGGGTTGTTGTACAAGGGTGACTTTGCCGCATGAGAGAAAAATCAAAAGGTGGGTGTACAAGGGCAGCAAGCTACATAGCTTGAGGAGGAGCTGCTTGACTGTTTTCTTCTTAGTGATTTTTTTGGAGAGTCAAAAACAAGTGAATAGAAGAAAATGTGTTATAGAGTGAGAGAAGAAAATAGATGATTAGTCTAGTATGGAGCCTGAGTCAATATAGCAAGGCGCTTGGTTTCAAAGAGAGAGGATATGCATATTTTTATAGATAAGTAAACTTGGAAATTAGTGTTTTCTTAGCAATGTGGAACAAGTTAACAGATTGTATTTAAACTGCATTGGAACAACGCCCCCTACAAAAAAATATTTTTTCAACGTCTCTCTCAATCTTCCTCACTAGTCATGGCACATCTTTCACCTGAACTCTCATTTCCCACTCTCTCAGTCTCGCTCACCAGACAGGCAGTGATAGTGTTTGAGTCTATTTGATTCTTCAATAGTTTCTGTCTTTCACAATCTCTCTCAATAGTTTTTGCTCGATTCTTCTTCCTTTCGTTTGTGTCTGCTTTAATTGAATCGTGGTCTTTTTAATAATTGTTCTCTCTCTTTGATCACGAAGGGTCTAGAATTTTTCATTTTCTAACGCTTAAATATAAATACAATTTTAAGATTTTAATAATTATGAGATTTATAATTAATTATGTGTTACTTAGTTTATATATGTGTGTATATATATACACACACGAGCTTATATGAACTTGCTCACGAACCTAACCGAATCGAATCGAGTCGAGTTTGCTTCGTTTAATATTCGAACCAGTATTTCTGTTCACGAAGCATTTCATTTAATAATCGAATCAAACACGAGCAGAGCTTATACAAGCCGATCCCGAGCGAGCGGCTTACTCACTTAACACTCCTACAAGTCCCTTGCAATCTATTTTGCTTTTCAACAAAATTGAATTCAGGAGTGTCAATAAACGCCTCCGTGGATTTTCTACTGCATGGAAGTCCTATCACGTTACTTGCAAACGGGGCCAATGACATTTAAAACTCCCAAGTGATAGCTAAGCGGAGTGTCTCTGTTGGCTACCCATACAACTGTGGAGGAAGAAATTGTATACTATATTCCCACATATCGACTATTGGAATTACCTGGGCCGAAGAATCCCAATTGAAATGATCGGCCAGTTGAAACTAAAGTGCCACCGTCTCTGAGAGATTGAGTTGGAGTAATAGTGTCTTGTGTAGTGCTGGAGGTTCTTAAGAGGGAGGAGAAACATAACGAGTAGACAAAGAGATAGGGAAAGGCTTCCATTGACTTTCTAATGACTGAATGCAGGACATGAATAGAGAAGTCAAGATTTAAATAAGATACAGCGCATTATTTCTTTTTGGCTTTTCTACAAATTTGAATTCAGGATGGTCAAAAAGATGACTAATGCATATTGCATAGAAGTCCTTCCATTTTTATTTTCAAATGCAAACAAGTCCTATCACGTTTTTTACAAACGGGGACCATCAAGTCAGTCATGGGGGCACTAATTGAATTTTGGCAATTTCCTTCTCTCTCGTTTTTTTTTTTTTTCCCCTAGAAAGACCAAAATCATATTTTTATACTATTTTATTAACAATGCACTGCAAACACGTTAATAAAGTAGAATAAAATGAGGAGAAATAATAAGGGTATTAATTTTATTTTACTAACAGAGTTTTAATAAATTGATGTGTAGCTCGTTCATTGATATTTGTTATATTTTTATTAATTAATTATTTTATTTTTTTAATAAATAAGCTATCATTCACAATGGATGAGCCAAATTTTTATACAAAATAGCTCCTCAAAACTCACTTTTATCTAATTTAGACCTGAACAGGTTACATGAAATTTAGGAAAGAAAAATTATCTGAAACCATGCATAAAATTATCAAACCGTGCATAAAATTGAAGTAAAATTGAAAACTGGGATCTAAAAGGTAAAATTTGCAGAAGAAGGAAGAAAAAAAAAAAAAAAAAAAAAAAAAAAAACACAAAGATTCTGGAATATTATTTTGTGACACTTAGATCGTCCTTTCAACCATTGTCGTCTTAATAAGTGCTTTTGATAACAAGTAATTGCCAACATATTAAGAGAATAGAGTTTTTAAGTCAAAAAACATTTTTTGACAAAAGTTTCATTTTTAAGCTTTTACCAAAAGTGCGTTTTGGTCATTTTTTGGGCTTTTTGAACTCTTAAAAGCACTTTCAATTTTTTTTACCAAACATGTACTTTTTAAATTCAAACGAACTTTTTGAGTGTTAAACGCACTTTTAGACCCATCAAACGCACACTCAAACAAGCCCTATGAGTATTTGAGATTGCATTTAAGAAACAGAACTTTTAAGTGCTAAAGTTTTTACCAAAAATACGTTTTGACCATTTTTAAAGTAAAAAAGTAAAAAAAAAAAAAATTAAAAAAAACACTTTTAAATTTTTTTTTTACCAAACATGCTAGCTTCTGTTTCGCACAGCTTTTTAAGATTTCTAACGCAATCTCAAACGGGTCCTAAATTAATTCATGTCACCTTCCCAACTCGAAAATGCCTTTACAAATCCTTTAAAAGAAATGTGGATTTTTTTAAGCCTATTAGTTACAAGAAACAGTTGTTATGAAAAAAGACAAACAGTGATACCTCTCTCTCTCTCTCTCTCTCTCTCTATATATATATATATATATATATATATAAATTACAGTTTACCCCCTCAAAGTTGACAGAGTTTTTCAATTCGAACACCAAAGTTTCAATTTTTGCAATCCACCCCTCCAAAGTTCCAAATTTTTGCAATTTGACCAATTTTATCCAAAATTTCACATATTGCCCTTAATTTTTATTTTTTTTATTTTTTATAAAAAATGAAAAAAAAAAAAAAAAAAAAAAAAAAAAATTCGGGGTGGCCGTGGCTCGTAGCCACCCCTTTGGTCATCTGGTCATTTTTGCAGCCCCAAATTTATTTTCGTTTTCATAAAAAATAAAAAAATAAAAATCATGGGCAATATGAGAATTTTGGGATGATATTGGTCGAATTGAAAAAAAAAAATTGGAACTTTGTAAGGGTAAATTGCAAAAATTTGAGATATGAGAGGAAAAGTTTAGATGTTTGAGATATGTATATTTGAGATATGAGAGGAAAAGTTTAGATGTCTGGGACCAAATCTCTGCACGTGTACAAATTAGTAGAAGCATGTAGACTACATACACAAGTATAGCCACTACATAAGAGCTGCTTAGGCTAATTCTAGTTGAGCCCTGTCAAGCAGTATCTTTCAAGTAAATTACATGGTTTTTTGGAAATGAAGGAAATGAACCTACTGAAAGTGAGCATGAGAGAGAGCTGATGGACTATTCTCAAGTTCAATAATTCCATCTGAGATGATGCTCTTTCCCTTCAAAAACTGCGAGTACCATTTTGCAGAGAGCTTGGTGTACCTTTTCAAATCAGGGTCATCCAAATCTACATAGTATAGGCCATAGCTTGAGCCATAGCCATCCAATAACTCGAACACATCCAGGAAAGCCCATGTGAAATACCCTCTTGTGTTTGATCCATTCCTTCCAAAATTTTAAGAATGAAATGAGGACAAGAAAACAGAAAAACAATTAGAGTAGATGCAGAAAAGAAAAAAGAAAAGACAAACAGTTGTATCATATCAGATAAACAATTATAACCAACCAAGTAACACAACATATCATGGTTCTGTTTCACATATAAGAGAAGCAAAAAGTAACCTCATAAAATTGGGGTTATGATTATGTATACATATACCCAATTATGATTGTGTACACTGGAGTTTTACAAATACTAAACAAGTGAGCAATGACTTCAAGCCATGGTCACATGCTAATATTGGAAGTAATAGTTCTCCAGAAATGCAAGCTAATAATTGGTCAGAAGGCCATATTGATTTCAAGTTCAGCCTAAATTTTTTGCAGAACTATTTGAACGGTTCTAAAACTATGACTTAGGCATTTGAGCCCAATTCATTAAGGTTGCATCTATAACAACCAAAGAAAAGAGCTAGTCACGTCTATGCTATCACTCCAAAAGAATTAGTCAGGTTGTACTGGAGCTCTCTAGATCCGCTTATAAAGCTTAATCTCACCTAATAAGGAATCAATATAAGATTTAGCACCCATAAATGCCTTTATAATCCATTCACTTTATATGGACTACTCATCTTTCCAATGTGGGATTAAGGTGGGAAGCTTTCATCCCAAGTTATGGTGACCAAGTCTAGAATCTTCTACTTTTCGTTGGGATTCTGTGTGTGCTCGCACGCGTGTCCATTTTGAAAGAAAAAACGTGAGGGTGGGGTGGGGGGATGCTTAATTGGTCTTGCAAATTAATATCTTGTTTTTATAGTGTACTGCCATTTGCCATTGGTGCTTTGCATCTTAAAAAGCCTTACCTTCCCCCTCACAAACGGGTGGGGATGAGAGAACAATGTGTCCACAGAAAACATAAAACTATAAATTATTCTTAAGCCAAATGCTCTTAGATGGCCAATGGTTAGAAAGAAAAATCATTATGAATATAAGTTGGATGTTTTCCGTTAAAGGTATGACCTTCTGTAAGCCCAATAATTGTCAGATTTAGCTCCCATAATGAGGTAGAAAGAATATTTGTAGCCGATGCTAGTTAGCCACGTAAGCTTTGCGTAAAGTATGCATACCTCAATGCATCTAGAACACCTCCAATGTATCCATGCATATATTTCACCCTTGGAATGTCATCCAATGTTAAATTCCGTTGCATCCTCTGACCTAATAAGACATGCCATACCAACTATGACCAATTAGATATAGAACACGATGAAATAGGTTACATAAGGAGTGTTACAACACAACACAACCCTGCCCAACCCACCAAGTGCTGCACCAAAATGACAAATCTTACAATGTAGGAGGCACTGCCTCACCATGAAAATACTTATAATAAGATGGTTGAGTGGTTCTTGTTCATTTCATGCAAGACCACAGCTATCCTGGAGGTAGAAAACATGCGGTTGTGGCGATTAATCACAATCTAGCCCAATCCCATGCTCAATGCAAGATGGCCAACTATCTAGTGGGTTTAAGAGACCAACAAAATTGGCATGATTAAAAACTTTAGCCACTTGGTTGTTTGACATGATTACTCTATTGAGACTTCATTTGAAATTTTCAAAACAGATTTGTTCATGGTCATTTCACTTGCAATGATTTCTACAGTCCCAGGGTGAAGGTTTCCTCCATGATTCATATAAGATGCAATGTGTATAATCATATGACTTACCCTAAAATTTCATACAACTTGAAAACCAGCATTTCATGAACGTTGGAAAAATATTTGTACATGAAATACACCTTTTTACTGCTTAACATACTCTTCAATCCAGAAAGAAACAAAAAGAAGAAGCTAAAAAAAAAAAAAAAAAAAAAAACAAAAAACAAAGAAACAAGAAGGATTCTCATGGAGCAACTACCTAGAGAGCTTGTGTGGGTGTCCGCACGTGTGTATGAGAGAGAGAGAGAGAGATACCATTTTCATAAATGTAGATTGGAGGGTTGCCATAAACTTGCTTGACATACTCCAGCAGTCCTTGCAGACCCCAGGGTGCAATAGGAAACTGAGTAAAATAAAGCTGGTTACTGAATAGTGAACTATATAAACCAACTCAGTCCCACTTTCAAGCTGAGAATTCCTACTTCTGACTTTATTTGTTCACTCTTACCTCAAATGACGAACTATCCTGCATTGCTGCCACAACCAGAAAATCAGGAAGTTATTTCTGTCCATCCTTTATACAGCATGAAACTAGCACTTGTGTTTAGCAGAAGATGACCAACTCTTAGTGGAGTGCATTGGCCTAGTCTTAATTCATCTAGTTAAAAAGTTATGTATAAGAGACAGTATAGTACATGAAGAATTTGTTAAAAGGGCCGCTATGTGGAACTAGAATAAAAGTCAAACCAGTGAGAAAAATTGTCTCAGCGAACTTGACCAATCATTGACCGAAAACAGTCCTTAATTTGTAATAATATAAGTAAAGAAAACTTACGGATGAGCTCTACTCCTGCATCCATGTTGTAATCTCGATATTCCATCTTCAGGCTGTTGGAGTTGTCTTTGGCATATATATTGAAGTAATGTATTACCCCTATGAAGTCAACTGAACCCTTCACCTGTTTGGATTCATGATTTGTAAAAGCTGGAAGTCTAGAGCCCACAATTTCCTTCATCGTTTTGGGATAGTCCCCAAACACCAAGGGATCTAGAATCCTGCAGGAAAAAGCAGGGCAATACAGCCAAAGGTTTTAAATAAAGTCTCAAAACCCAACATAAAACTTGATTAGAGGAATTCTTACCTTCCCCGAACTATTACTAGTTTTTTGGCACACATGGAATTGAAAGTACAATCAATAGAAGCAGAATGTTAGAGATACCAATATACAAACAAGAAACGAGAAGAGGAAAAGATAAAAAGGTTAAAAGAAAAAAATTAAGGAAAGATGGTGCCACTTCTAGGATATGTTATTTACCAACCAATGAAGAACTCAAAGGCTCTCTGAGTTGCAATTGCATCTTCTTTTGTGTCTGTTAGAGGAACAAACCACCACCCATAGATGCTGATCCCTATGAATCCATGTTGTTTTTCCTGCATCAAAATGTGTGTTCTAAAAGCCAAAAATGTGTGCATTGCGAATAAATTTATTTATATATGTAGCATTAGAATGGAAAGATCGTACTTATATCTAAAGAATTTGTAATCAGACACAAAGCTTAAAGTTTAAACACAAGGACATAGCTATTACTGCTGGACCAGAATTCTCTTAATTTGATTAACGTAAAATATACGGACAATACTGACCGATTGGTATACCATTAATTGAAATTCCTCATATGGAAAAGCTTAGCTAGATACCTGATACTTTCTCTTGTACAATCTTGCAGCCGAAGCATGAGCCAACACAATATGATGCATTGCTAGGTATGGCTCAGTTGAAGAATTTCCCCTAGAGCAGTAACTCAAACCAAATGGAGGAGAACATCGTTGAGGTGGCACAAAGCCCGAGTCATAACCTCCTAGGACAAACACATTAGGCTCGTTAACAGTACTCCAATATGAAACCCTGTCTCCAAACTCTCTGAAGCACACGTCCGCATATGCTGTGAAATCTTTCCTGCATCCAGATATAGATAATTCAATCATAGTGATCACCCCATGCAATGTGACGGGAATTTACCCCAAGCACGTAAGGAACAAGAGTTAAGAACAATACACAATCTTTCGGCTAACCCATCCTCCGTACTCATCTTCAAGTGCCTGAGGAAGGTCATAATTCTGCAGAGTAACATGTGGTTGGATTCCTGTGCAATCAAGGGAGAAAGCAACATTTAGAAACAAAATGTTCCCAGGCATGGTTATCTTAGCAACTCGAGATTGCTAATCGGCATCATTTGTGATGGAAGTTGGGCTTTAACCATGGCTAACTAGTTCATTGATGAGATTGTTGTAATATTGTAAACCCTTTGGATTGATAGGCCCTCTTCCATCTGAAAAGAAAACACAAACACTTTTGTATGAACAATAATATTTGAAAAGGAATTACTAGAAATTCAATGGTTCCTGTTTAGTTATCGAATGATAGTTTGGTGATCATACTTGGGATAAGTCTTGACCATGAGATGGAAAATCTATAGGCTTCAAGGCCTGTGTCCGCCATTAGTTGCACATCTTCCTGCAAGAGATACAGGAACCCGAACATATGTGAACCTTACTCCAATAAGATGTAAACAGTGATGTGATTCAAACCAAATGAAGATGGTATTCCTTGCAGTAAATATAACATGATAGGAACAATTTCTTTCTTTTATAACAATGAAATGATCTTAATTAATTGTAATAAAGGATTGTTGATCAAGGCATATAGTATACACCTTATATTTATGATATTCATCACATGCTACATCTCCAGTTGCTCCGTGTGCATTCCCTGTAAGTTTGAGAAGGAAAATTTTAAATTGTGTCATTTTCTTACCAATATAACTATATCTCACATTCATAAGTCTAACAATATCTCACATTCATAATTGATGATTTTATTAAACCACACCAGGTCTGGATTCTGATACAAGAACTCAATGTTCTTTGACCTTAGGGTGCCTTAATTTTTCCTTTTATTCTTTTTCCAATACCCACAGTAAGGACACTTCAATGGTATTTTTTTTCTTTTTCTTTTTCCTAGTCAAATAACAACACACCCAGATGTAATTTAGCAGTCCCATGATAGGAACAGAGGGTTAGAAGACTACTGAATTATACACACCCAGATGTAACAATAAATATAAGCATTAATATATAAAATGTCCTGATGTGGAAGTTTGGCAAAAGATTAAAATTTCAAGGAAAGTTTATTATTGTAAAAATATTCAAAAGGGGAAAAAGAGCAATGGTACTCATCAAGAACATTTATTACAATACTGTCTGATCGAATTAAACGACTTTCAAACCATAGAAGTAAATACAAGTATATAGATTATAAATTGTTCTGGGAAGGAAAGTACTGGGTGCTGATCTAAATGCTAAAATAAATCCGGCATCCAAATAAATCACCAAAAAACTCTGAAAATTAATATGCAGCTAGCAAAACCAAAAACCAAAAAAAAAAAAAGACTGACCGGCCTGAGCAAAGGTGTCCCAAATGCTAGGAGTCCTCCCATCTTCGTTTGCTGCTCCCTCCACCTATCATAAATGACACATGCATGGATCATTCATCAACATAAATTTTCTTTTTCTTTTTTGCCTTTGCTTTATTCTTGATGATCTTCTGGATCAATGTTGCTATTGTAGCTCACACAATATGGACTCAATACCCAATAAAAAGATTGAGAAACACACAAAGTTAGAAGCCATGCAAAAGGGAATAGATTAAGTAACCTGATAAGCAGAGGAGCCAGAACCGAAAACAAAGCCAGGTGGGAAGTCATCCCTGCTAAATTTATGTGAGCTGGAGACTCCCACTGCTAAACTCAGCAGACAAATTAGCAAGAAAGAGAGCCTCGGCATGTTCCAGCTTATTGCACTTTTCTCTCTCACTACTCACGCAGAGAAGTTCTTTGTTTCTTTTCTTTTTTAGTTTTTTCTCACACACACACACACAGAGACGCAAAGCAAAACTCTTCATTTGGCGCTTCTCATTGATGATAATTTATTTGCATCCATACAAAGTTGTCACTCTAAGTCTTTAATGTAGGAACACTGGCCACGTGTGGTTGATAGAACTCGGGCGAACAAAACAATACGACATAAAAATATAAGTGAATGAGCGTCGTTTTATTTGCCTTCCCAGTTCCCAGATTAAACAACATTTACCATAGGAAAAAACAAAACAAAATTTATCAGGAAAACTGTTTCTTCAGCTAAAAAATATATTTCTATAAAATAAAAGGAAACGGTTAAATGGTAAGACAGCAAGCTTGGCAGTTTAAGTCTCAAGAAAACTTTTAGACCCTGGACCTAAAAATCATATCACTTGCCCCTTTGAGAGTTTTTTTTTTTTTTTTTTTTTTTTGAAGTTTGGATCATTGTTGGGATTTTTATTTTATTTGAGGTAATTGATATGGAATCCTATAAAACGAGTTTAGAAAAGAGAAGTTTAGAATATTCATTTCTATTGAAGCTAATAAGCATGAAACTTTAATGAGAGTTATTATTATGAGAGAGAGAAAGAGACGTAAAGGGTAAAAATAGTTTTAAGCGTTTTATGTTTTGAATCGTTTGTTAATATTTTTGTTTTGAGAACCAAAAACAAAAAGAGTAACTCATTTAGAGGCCAAGAGCCAAGAGCATGGAGGAACCCAAAAGCCATCTTCCAATCCCAAAATAATCCTCTGTATACCATATGGTTGTCCAATATTTTTAACACATGAGATGAGACAAGACTAGACACGGGATTCAGAGTATAGAACATACTCCCAGTTCAATTCACAGCCAATTCATTGTGAACCTAGCAGAAGCATCATGCCTATACAGATTAAGGAGATCAACAACTGTATAACACCAGCAGTGTCCATACATGTATAAAGAGAGGCTCTTTAGCAGTATAACTTCCCAAGTTATACAAAAGTAGTTCGGCAGAAGCTAGATTGGGCTAATAAGACTCTGAAGTGGTTCTATCTGCATCTCTTTCCAATGCGAAAAAATGCCTCCATGAAAATTCCCAAAAATGAAGGCTAGTTTAACTTCTTTCAATAGCAGTAAGAACCTGCAAAGGGACAAGCAAATATAATCCGCTTTGCCCGTATTAGATTAACCATGAAGGGAGTGCCATCACAGCTGCAACTCACATAAATTATGAAAACCACCCCTGTATGGAGCAGGGAAAGACAGACTGATGCAATAGAGCTTTCTGCTTTGGCAGCAGAATCATGAAAGCACAAGCAGAGTAAATATAGCCATTACCTGCTTCACATAGATATCTCTGCTCACCACATTCTCCACATGAGGAGAGAAGCTCGTTTGAAGCCACCGCATAGTTTACTCTTGAATTCAGATATAATCACTTGAGATTCCCAAATTTGGGTGACAATCATTTGAGCCTGAGGTTGCAAAGTACCTTGCCTTTATGTGGAATGAAATCTCATTTTCCTAAACTAGTCGGGAACCAATTTTTAATGAGTAATGCTACACACACTTTCACTTTCACACTCCCAGATATGGCTAGCTTTTAAAGTCACAATTGAATCAAAATTTAGTAGAGACTTTAAAAATCACGACGAGGTAGCATTACTAATTTGTACTACCTCAGACAATAAATGAACTTCTCATCCTCGGTGTCAACATTTCTATGATCCTCTTCACATATCTTGGCAATTACAAAAGAAAATAAATGCATTGCAGATTTAGCACAGAAAAGGAACAGTGAAATTGGTATAAATGGAAATAAAGAAATGTTATTTCACAAGTTTTATGTATGACATAACGACAAACACACATAATATCTCTACCATTGTGTTAACATAATCTAATTAGTTCATCAAAAATATGAACCATTGCTGATAACTAAAACAGTACTCAAATCCCAAAGTTCAAATTGAATCTTCACTAAATCAATTTGAACCATCTGCATAAAACTTTTCTTAACAAATCTCACAACCACATACAAACTAATTTGCAACTTCAAACCACACATTCTCTTATTAAATCTCCAATCCAATTAGAGAAACGGCTAATACATATGAAAACAACAATAGCAAACATAACAACACAGCTCTAATCATTGGAGACATGAATGAGAAATGAAAGAACCAAGAAACCATAACAAGAAAAAAACAACGAACTTAATTAGAAAAAAAATGCTTGACATGATCATTAGGTGTACAATGGCAAATCGGTCCACGCTCCGGAGACATGTCCGTTCTCACAGACATAAGCTCGAACAACCGGCTCACCGTCGTCGTGGTACCCAAAAACCCGCCTCAAACAGAACGCAGAATGCAAATCCCAAGTCTCTTTGGACGCGCAGAAAGCGCAATTCACATCGACCTTGCTCCTATTCCCATCGTTTATCGTCCTCCACACCCGGGTCCTCTTGAAGTTCTTGAAAATTCCTCTAAAGAGCATGTAGTTCCGCTTCTCCTCGATGTGAACGCACCCAGGCCAATCGCAAATATACAAACAATCGTCGCGGAACTGCCTTGCGAGCAGCTTGCTACCTTGCTCTCGGCTTAAATTCCAAACCCCAGAAGCCAAATGGGACCGCATCTGCCGATTAATCTTCCTCCTCTTCGACACCGGAAGTTCGTGTTCCACCTCAGCAACGCCAATACCGTTGTTCTCAGCAACAACCTCTTCGCCTGCAACCTGGGCACCATCTTGGGAATCTGAATTATTGTAAACAGTATCATAGTATAGGTCGTCGAAGAGCGACCAGGAAGGTTCAGCTACGGAATTAGCATCGTCTATATGGTGGCTTGGGCATGGCTCGGTAGTGGATGGCAGAATCTGAATCGGAATCGGAATCGGAGACGGTATGGTGTTGCGGAAATTCTCGTCGGGGCCGAGTTCGCGTTCGAGGCCGAAATCGGAGTGCTCGAGGAGGACGCCGGCGTGGAGCAGACCCGGACAGCAGACGGCGAGCTTGTGGAGCGCGGCCCAGCCTCCGAGAGGAGAGGAGGAGTTGGCTGTGCCGGAAATGAGATCAGAGACAACGGACGGGATGGTGGTGGAGCACTTATGGCGCCAGCAGACGGTACGGATCAGGGACGAGAACTTGGTGGACACGCAGGCGAGCCTGGCCCAGTTGCGCGGGTCTTCCTCGAGCTTGAAGAAGATGTTGAGCACCACGTCGTCGGAGAGCTTCGAGAACGCCGTGTTCGTCATTGTTTTGATCGATTATTATCGAGTTTTCACTCTGGATTCGGGTAGATTTTGCGAAATGGGTATGGGTTTCTAGTGAATTCGTGAGATGGGTATGGATTGCTTTTCCCTGTCGTTGAGATTTTCGGTGGTTTCTGAGAGAGGTATGAGTTGGGTTTTGGAAAGAGAGAGAGAGAGATGAGAGGGTGGGGTGGTTTGTATGCGAAAATGGTGACGGTGAGAGACCGGCTTGTAATTATTGCTAAAAACAAAATAAGAAATAAATAACAGAAAACCAGTAACTAAAATTTCCGAAAAATGATGATTGTTATTTCAAATTTTCTCTATTTTTTTTAATTAGTTCATTTAAAAGGATAAAATTATTTAAATTTTTTAAAATTAAAATTTTTGGACAAAATTACTCTTCTAAATACACTAACAAAAAAAAATAAAAAGAATTTAAAATGAAGAGGATCATTTTCTAAAATAAGATGTAAACTATAAAATAATTAAATTTAATTGTAAATTTGTAATTAATTTATACATTTACACGGTATTGATCACATTGTTTATTAAATAATTAATTTAGTTTTTAAAAAATCACAACTACAGTCATTTGACCTAATGGGATAAAACTTATGGAGAATGCTTTTAATATTGATATTTTCTATATCTCAAGGCTTATTTTTACATGTAATTGACACTTATTCTTTTGTTTTTACATGTTTAAACAAGAAGAGAGTGGGATTCCAATTAGAAACTTCTATTTTATAAAGTATGATTTCCAACTGATTGAACTACCTCTTAAAGACACGTAATTGACACATTAAATGATGTTGTTGTTAAGCTATTTTATTTTTTACTTTAAAGGCCGATCTCATCAAAAAGAAACCTTAATTATATCCATAATTAGAAAACATGCCCCTTTTCTCTTTTTCCCTCTAACCCAAAAAGAGTAAAAATGAAGAGGAGCTCCGAGCCAGAAACGGGCAAACATTATTAAATAATTAATTATTGGTAGAAATTGTGAGGCCAGAAATGAGGGAACGATTGTGGGGAATTACGTCGGGGCCACCAGAGACAGACACACTTGGCGCCGAAAGGATGCCACGACACACATCCTGGGCCACACCCAAAGATGTCAGATTGCACCATGGGCATATCTTGTCACGAAGTGGACAACGACACGTCGACACCCATTATTTATTTGTCTGGGAGATGATGCCAATACTTTTGTGCAAGAATTGAGATATGGTGTATATATATATATATATATATATTTGTAGATAGATATTGACTATTATTTGGTTGGATAAAATTGTGATTTAAAATGAAGAAGTGGAGCATAGCTTGGTAAAGAAATAAGACAAGATCCAACAAGAAGCCACATTATCTTTATTTTTCAACTTTTACCCTGCAGACCTCCGATGGCAGTTTCGCTAATAAAAATTTAGACTTTGGCTGGTCCATGGCCAAACGGGACATACTTCATTACAAAAAGGAAGTTTTATTTTGGAAATTTGGTGCCCACACTTAGGGGTGTCAAAAATTATCGGAAAATCGGAAAACCGGGGTCTCGGTTTAAAAAATTCAAAAATTAGGTACCCCGGTTCCAGTACCAGTTTTTGGTACCCGGTTTTTACCTGGAATACCGAAACCGAGTTTCCATTTTATTTAATAATATATATATATATACTTAGGTTTAGGTTTAAGGTATTTTAAAAAATTAAATTTTTATTTCTAAGACCCAAATAGGCAACAACATTGATTTTTTAGGATTTTTGGACTTTTTTAAGTTCATTTTTTAATTATTTGGAACAATCACAACAAAGCCCTTTTAATTTAGACAAAGTGACTAATAAATTTTTAAAAAATGGGCCAACTTATGAAAGGAAAAAAGAAAAAGGGGGGGGGGGGGGCTTATTTTAGGTATTTAACCTAAAATAAGCCCAAAAACTAATTTTTTTTTAAATCGGAACCGGCCAGTAACCGGGACCCCGAGAACCGAGATACCCTAGTTCCGGTTCCCGATTTTAGCCAAAAACAGGGAAATCGAACCGGGTTGACACCCCTACCTACACCTATCAAATTCCATGTCAAGATAGTTGCGACCATTCCAAATGGCTTTAAAAGTTTAAAGATGGTTAATTAAGCGGTTTATTATATATATAAAATGTAAGACTCCAGTTTCACATCTGTCAAAAATATATAAATGTAACTTTCAATTTATTTTGTTGATGGCGAGGCATAATAAATCATTGCATGCTCTTCAAATTGATCTCTATCACCAGAACGGTAATAAAAAAAAATTCTAAGGAGGGCATGATCTATCCTGGTTCTTAAAAGTACATATTTTTTCTTTTCACTTATCAAAGTCAAAATACACGCTTTATATTTCAAAGCTCAATGATGGAGCAAAGCGTAGACTGATGCTTGATAACTGCTATTGTGATGTCATTTCCTTACAAATCTCATGTTCATCTTTTTTCAAAAATTCACCATTAGATTTGGCTGATGTCAAGAAGGTTGAAATTGTAAATACGCCTACATAATTAGGCAAAAGCGTCAATCGGGATGATATATTATTATTATTTAATTATTAAGCAATTTACTATAAAATTAAAATGCAGGCAGATATAAATTTTTTTCAATCCAATTTAATAAACAATTGTGTCACCTATCATGAAAGGCACATGATTTTTTATTGAGAAATATCAGGAGTTAATAAGTTTTTGATATTTAGCGTATATTTTTTTACAAGTTTAATAGATCAATTATTAGATTTGTGGGATGTGTCATTGACTTATGTAAAATTCACATAAATTTACAAATTTAATAATTAATTTGTAAATAAATAAAAAAATTCAAATATGACTCTTAGCATTTCTCATTTTTTATTATAACTTACTGTTCCGTCAATTCCATCTCTTCTAAAAAGTGTAAAATTCCTTCTCAATCAAACAAACACCAGAAAAATTATGCCACTTTCTACGTGTGGGATAAATATCTACCGCATCAAAGAATTTTTACTCGGTTTCGATATTCTTAATGACATGACTAAGAAAACCCATGAGAAATTTCATTCACAAACAACAAATCGATAAAAAAAAATCAGAGAGCTTTTTAGGGACCAATAGTTTTTGGAAAGCCTTCTCACTTTAACGTACACAACTTTCCTATTATTAACAGCAACAACCCAGCAATCTCGAGAAATGTAAGGATTATAAAGTTTTTTATATTTGATACATATTTATTTATAAATTTAATAAATTAACTATTAGATTTGTTATGTGTGGTGATAGAAGACATGGGAATTTATTAGCTGAGTCAAAGGAAATTTCTGGGTGCAGGACTCCTATTTGGCGTATGACTAGGAATCCTAATTCACTTCACCAGCGCCCTTGAGAGGGATTCCTAAGAGACCCAATTCTATTAGGAATCCTTCACCAATCCATCCTCTATAAAAACAGCTTCACAATCTGCGTTGCCGTCGCCCCTACAAGCTCTGCCTCAACGCTCGATAATTGAAAGCAACACGTGCAACTGTCCAACGTGGTATACGCTGAAGGTAATTGGCCTTCCTAGTTCGCAGATCTGCTAGTTTTTGTTAAAAACTTCTCAACATTATGGAGCACAAAATCGACCGGTTATCCGAATTGCCGGACCCTATTCTAGAGCATATTCTATCCTTCATTCCCATGAAACAAATAATTCAATTTAGTATATTGTCCAAGACATGGGAAAAAGTGTGGAGTTTATTCCCCATTCCAGAATTTAAGCAACACCTCTTTACGCTCAAGGTTCATACGCGCAAGGTTCTACCCAACGAGAAAGAAGAAGTGGAAATCCAAAGAAAGAAACAAGAGTTCAAAAATTTCGTGGAGAGGTGTTTACTATGCCGCTATAGGCGAAGGCTAACTATAGACAATTTTAGACTTCACATGATGTTGTTGGATGAATCAGATTGTGCTCTTGTGAACCGTTGGATTGGCTATGCAATTGAATGCAACGTAAAGGAGTTGAATCTTTACGTATGGATCAATCAAAAGAGGTATGAGTTGCCTAAGAAGAAGTATGAGTTGCCTGAGAGTGTTCTCGCAGCAAAATCAATAACTAAACTGCAATTGTCCAGGTGTAAGTTGAAGTCATTTTACAGCGATATTAACTTATCCTCTTTGAACAAGTTGGTTTTGGAAATAACTGTGGAGAACCAAGTTGTCCAGTCTCTAATCGATGGTTGTCGTGATATGGAAGAGATGACATTTACATCTTGTGATGGGTTGAAAAGTATACGGGTGTCGGGTCATTCTAAACTTAAGGCCATTGAGCTACTACAAAATTCTGAACTTGAGAGTGTTGACATTGAAGCATCAAATCTTGAATCTTTAGTTTTCAGGCTTACGAGACCATGCCAAATCAACCTAGGCAAGTGTGAAAATCTAAAGAAGTTATCATTGACTTCATGCAACATAACTGACAAATGGTTGTATGATGTTCTTTCTAAACATCCACTCATTGACTGCTTAGACCTACGACTTTGCGATATGTTGAAAATGATTAAAATTTCTAGCCGTCGCATGAAGAGTTTGACCTTTGTTGTTTGTTGCAACCTAGTTGAAGTTGACATTGTTGCTCCTAACTTACATAGATTCGAGTATATTGGTGATGCAATATCCTTTTCTTTAAATTCTTCAAGTCTATCAGAAGTTAGTCTCACCTTATTCGACGCTTTGGATGCTGGAATGATTGAATCCCTTGCAAAGTTAAGTCAGCCGAAATTATTGACTTGGAGTGGTTTTGATGCCGAGGTATTCTAGTTTATTCTTTTTATTTGTTTCCTCTTCTATGTTACTTTATACATCAATTATTAGCATATATTATAAAAATCTTACGTGTGTTTTTGTGTACTTTGTGAAGAGTGTGATTACTGCAAAAGAATTGAGAGAAATCCTACCATCCCCATTGTATAATGTTAAGCAATTGAAGCTAGAAGCATGTTCTATACCTACAAGACAAATCCACGAACTTGTGGATGTCCTGTTGTGGATTTGTCCTCTCATGGATATTCTCTTTATAGAATGGCAGTACCAGGGGACAATTGACAATATATCTTTCAAGGTATTGCTCTTAGAATTTAAAAAGTTGCTCTTAATACTTTTATTTTTTATTTTTTAGGATGCACTAGTTAATAGTTATTTAGTCCTTCAAACAAAAATACTAAAGTAAAAAGTCATTTAGTTGAGTCTTATATCGTTTAAGGGTTGACTATATCATTAAGAAATAATCATTTTTTTAGGGAAACTTGAATTATTATTTTTATTTGTAATGTTGTAACCATAAACCATGTCGTATTTTTCTCCTATTTTGATACAAATCGTTGTTGTGAGTAATTCTAGTACTATGGTAATAATTATTTTATAAAAGCTGTTATTTGGAATTTTTGGTTCATTGTGGCACTGATATTAGATGCTAGAAGTTATAATGGTGTATTACAATACTATTGCATTAACGAAATTTTCATTAACTAAAAATTATTGCCATTGCTATCATGTTTTCACATTTCTAAATTCAGTTTCAACACCTTTTTTTTTTCTTTTGGGCCCAAAGTGGATTAATGCTTTCTTTCTAGCATTTCTGATAATGTTCCTAACTGTGTGCTCATACTTCAGTTCACATACGAAAATCCTATCTACAAATTGAAAAGTCCCAGTTGTTGCAATCTTCTTCCAGTTCTCTGTTGGCGACATTGCTTAAAGACTATCAATATTGAAAATCTTAGTGGATCCATAGAAGAAGAGACTCTAAAGAAGTATTTTTTCGAGAATGCGGAAATGTTGGAGAGCTTTCATTATTTAAAAGGATCTACATTGCCAGATCAAGAATTGTAGTGAATGTTCATATGAAAATATTATAAAAATGTATCTTTGAGAGAATGTATAGTTCTTTGAATCTGTCCCACATATTATTGTGACTTTTGAATCATCATATAGAATCGTTTAACTTGATTTTGCTCAATTTTGCTAATGTTTGTATTTACTGCTAATAAATATTGTAGAAGATAGAATGTTTTATAAGATTTATCGAGGTATTCAATTGTCATGTCATCCGCTATGCATTGGAATGGTCTTGTAAATACAATGTCTTAATTCATAAATATAAATTAAATTGGCGGTTGTCAATCGCTAGAGGTATTCATTGAAGAATTTCATAAGGAAATGGAAAATAAAGAAAATAGCAGGAAAAAAAAAATGGAGAAGTTGCGAGTGTTAGACACCTAATTCCACATGTTGAGAAGAGTTCACTAAGACAAAATTATGCTCTTATATATTTATAATAAAATTTGGGTAGGTAAAGATATGTATGGTAAATTGGTCAATTCATTATAACCAACTTCATACTGATGGGAATAAATTTTGACAATTTTGATTAAATCGGTTAAGTCGATTAGTCATGGGCTTTTTATATTGGGCCAAGCCTATTTTTATGGGCTAAAAATGGTTTATTTTTAGGCCCAAATGATTGTTTTTAGGCTAAACATGTGTTTATTGAACATGTTTTTGGCTAAACAAGTAATGTAAAAAACTATTGAAGGCCAAAACTGGTTAAGTCGGTTTCGGTTAACTGACAAAATAAAAATTCTACCGCCTACCGAACCAACGTCAAAACAGTTTTTTAATTCCGATTACCAACTATCAAATGTCAATAGGCGGCAGTTGGTTATTCTACCCACTCTTAGGTAGTTGAGGAATAAAACTGTAGTTTATAGTATCACTCATTTTTTATATAATGAACATTTTTATGTGTCGCTTGTATCAATTAAGTAATTAGCTTAAAGGAAAATATATCTTCTTTTTTTTTTTTTTTTTACATGTCCGCACAAGAGGAGGGGGGAGGGGGGGGAGGATTCGAACTAGTGACCTCCGCTTCATTATGTGTGGTCCCAGCCGATTGAGCTACCTCTTGTGGACAAAGAAAAAGATATCTAGATACACATTGAATGTTTTTATTAGTATAACATGGACAAAATGACGTTGGACATGTGTTCCTAAAGAGATTGATGGCAGAATTTATTTTTCACAAAATGAAAACTCGGGATTTTTCTTGATTTGTCTCAAGGATAAAACCCGAGCCCTTATGGGACAATTTCCCCTTTTGTAATTAAGAGAATATATTGTGTACAAAGATTTTAAATTTAATAATAAATGGCATAAGATCAATGTGAAGTTTTTATACACGTTAAATTTATGAAGAACATATGAATAACGTATATATGATCGATCCAACCATGATCTCATATGAATAACATATGAGAAAACTTGGAAATTTCATCCTACCTTCAAATTTTATTTCATATATATATATCCATTTGATACATGAAATTTCCATACTTTTTTTCTTGTCATAGTAAGCTCCCACATTTTTCTTAAATGGTACAAACAACAAAAGTAGTAATTATGATAAGCTGAACCATCTAATAGCTTGTAATTGAAAGTGATCAATTTAATTTATATTTATGATTTAAGGCATTTCATTTACTAAAAATTAAGAACATCGTATTGCTAATTTCTAACAATGAAAAGTAAGCATGACAAATTTATTATTTAAGACAAGTTGGTGAATGCCTCGATAGATCTTAATTACAAGACATTTACAATATTTATTCAAAGTAAAAATAAACATGACTAAAATGGAACTCACGAATGAAAAGAAAAATGGCCATGAAGATGTGAGCTGTGGTTTGGTGTGAAAGCACTGGAGAGGCTCTTCAGGGGGAGAGAAAGGTGGAGGTGTTCAAATGGAGGGCTTCATTCGCTGTTGAGAATGAGAGAATCAGGGGCGTCCATCACAATTCGCAGACTCCGGAAAAAATAATAAGAAAAATTTGTTTGTTTTGTTCCAAGCATTCATGGAATACATTAGAAATATTGAATACAAAAGTTTCATTTGCCTAAGGGAGTGAGGAAGAAGGGGGCTGGTTTTATAATAGAAACTATGGTGTTTGGATGACCATAAACAAGTTGTGGATGTAGGGGAGGAAGAGAGTTAGTTTAACATGAATAATAAACTTATTTATAGACAAATTTGAATGGCTATTTGTTGAACCATGTATGCTATTAACATGAAATGTGCATGAGTTACTCATGGGTGTACGTGTTAAATGAACAATGCATGAGTGCATGAACTACTCATGTATTGCACGGATCAAGGATTCAAGGCACATGGGCTTTCCGGCCATCTTGAATTTGGTTTGTGAAAGAGATTTGTTTAAGCTAAATTTTGACCATAGCGGATAGCGTTTAATTATGCTCATATGGAGTTTTTGTAGTTTAAAATACAAGAAAAATTCAATAGATCAGCGATTAGATTTGTGGGATTCACAATTAATTTATATGGGATCTATATAAGTTTACAAATTTAATAGTTGATTTGTAAGATGAGATGGGTTAAATATGAAGAAAATATTGACCATTTAGTATTTTTCTAAAATAAAAGACTCCTACAAATTTTTTTTTTCAAAAATTAATTTTAAAATAATGTGTCACCGTCCCATGAAATTTATTATTTTGAGAAATGTGTTATCGGTGGCTAAAAACAAACTTTTTGAGAAATATAGCATTTCTAAATGTGTTTTATCTTTGGGAATTGCATCCATGTGAATCCATTTATTTATTTAGATTAACTTTGGCTGTTATTATGGAGATGAATAAAGTTTAGATTAACTTTGGCTGGTATCTTCTGTCAGAATTCATTTTCTCGACTTAATTCTTTGAGCCCGTTTACCTTGTGTCCAGAGTTTTGTTAATTATATTTTTATGGACAATTAAGTTTACTTGCACAAAATCTATAATCAATTGCTAGCTCTAAATCAGCAATTAGAACCATGTCATTTTTTATTTTATTTTTTTGGAAGAGTTCTTCGCATAGAATTTGTTTCTCTTTGTATATTTGGTCCCTTTTGCTCATCATTAGTCAAAAAAGTTTTCTCTTGGGACTTGATTTCATATTCATCACCATCTTTGCCTCATAACACCAACTATAGACCAATTAAAGAAAAAAACCAATCATAGACTAGTGAATAGTGATAACGGCTCTCAGAATTCTGAATGGGCCATATCTCAACTAAAAAACAAGGACATACACCATGCTAAAATTACAAGTACCTGAAGATTAGATAAGCTTTTTTTCTTGAGTGCCCTTAGATTAGATTTCACAGCATTTAACGACATATAAATCAGCCTTAGCCACCCCCAAAAAATTTGGGGAGGGGTGGAGGAGGCAGTGGGTAGGCACTAGTTTTGGATTTCAACCCTCTTTCGAGCATTTCTAGAACTGATAGCACCAGTCAATGCAGACCAATGAGCCCTTCCATCAGTCCTCCAAACTTTAATGTTGATCAAAAAATAAAAAACTGTTCAATATATCATATAGGTTTTAATAAAAATACTAAAAACAAAAAAAGTCTTAAACAAAGTCTAGGGGGAAAAAAAAGTTAGATCAACTCCAAACCTTCAACAAAAAGAGACGACAAGAACTCCACAGATATTTATTTTTTAAAATATTATTCTATACTTTATTTCCTGAGCATTATCTTTCCTTCAACTGTCCAAAAGAACAGACCAACAAAATGTCAAATGGTCCAATGAAATGTTTCGGACAAAAATGTCACTACGAAGCAAATAAATTCCACGCAATTAAAAATATAGACAATTTAAAGAAAATAACCACCAAAACACCGAATAATGTTAAAAGTCTCTCTTGTGTCCCTCCAAGAATGATGTGACTTTTAAAATCACAATTGTTATAATTGATCACTATTAAATTTTGATCAAATAGCGATTTTAAAAACCACCTCATTTTAGAGAAGCACGAGAGAAACTTCTATAATTACTCTCACAATACCATAATGGTTCTACAAAGAAACAGAACACAAGTATCAACATCAACCACCCTAAAAATAAGGAAATATGGAATTTAGCAAATCACGTGCAATACAAATACGGTAAATGTTCCAAGTTTCAATCCAACAATGATTTGCAAAGATTCAGAAAACACGTTGACTATTTTAAATCCAACTACAAACTCCAGTCTGCAAGTCTGTTCATGATAGGTCTACACTACTGCTTAGCAGTGATAATTTTTACTGGCAAAAGTTGAAAAACCTCACCCTCATAAAAGCTTCAGGAATTAACTTATCAGCTGCAATCAGATCTCACCTACCAAAACAAGTTTGCAATCAGGATTCAGATAGAAGCTACGAAAGATATGAGAGTCACAAGGAACAATGAGAGCAGCATGTTGAAATAAGAAATAATATGGTTCCTGACCATGAGCCTAGAAAAAGGAAATTAGTGCCAAGAAGAAGACCTGGACAAACTCTTGCTCCTGCTCCTGCTCCTGCTTGGGCTCCTGCTAGCACTGCGCCTCTTTGGGCTTTTACTCTTCCTTTTCGGACGCTGAAGAGAACTTGAATTAAGTGTTTTTTTTTTTTTTAAGTAATGGCAGGTCTACCTAAATCCAATATCAAGAATCTATATGACTAGACTCTTGACTCACAAAGGAGAACAGGTCCGTTAAAGTGCAGCAGGCAACCCAGATGTGAACCAGATTTTATGATACTTCCAGAACAGATTATACAAGGTTTATTAAGAAACTAGATGAGACTTTAGTATGTCAACTATCCCAGGATTTTGTCTTTACACATCTCTCAGGAGGGTCTGGCCCACCCATTGAATGCGGCATGTTACAGTTAGTGTGGCCATTTTAGATTTAGGGTCACAAGAGCATTAGTTAAAAAGACAAATATAGAACGTACCGAAGGCAATGGAGATCTGGATCTTGATCGAGATCTGCAAAAAGTTTCAGAAATAACTCATTTTAAAATCCACACGTTCCTTTTACCAAATTTGATCCAAGAGCCGTGATGCCTCTTCCACGTCAGAGTTACCATATCCAAAAAGGATACAAGGAAAAACCATAAATATTAAGCAGTTCAACAGAGAAAAATTATCAAGCAATTTATATAATTCAAGCTTATGAACATGACCTAAATTCATAAAGAGAAAATCTTAATGAAAGCATCACAAGGTATTTTTGAGACACTAGTGGACGGGTAAGAGAATTTTTCCCTACTGTACCACAAAAATCCAGAAAGGCCAGATAGTGCTCCCTACTAGCTTGGCAAATGTTGGAGCAGAAAATGATAATGAAATCGTCTCTACTGCTCATTGATGGTGATATCCAAATCCCAATGGCACTTAGTTCCCAGATATCCAGCTTTACTATTGCAACCATGATCTCCTTTGTTCCCAATCTAGCACCCATGGACATTTGCAATGCTAAAAGAATTAGAACAGAGGCACCATCAAGGTTTCCAAAGCTGCCCATCTAAAAAACAGCATACCTCCACAACCAAAAGAGTTGCAGGCAACTGAACCATATCCCACCAAGATCCTAATATCCAATCCCCACTTCGCTGCATGTATCCATATCTAAAAAACAGAAAAAAGGCAATTTTCACACAAACAAAGGAAAGAGGAAAAAAAGAACTTTGACAATCCGGTATGTTTTCTCCATCACCCCAACCTTTGACGGCACAAATAGAGAAGATATTGATGGTAAAATAATAACAAATATGTATGACAACCCAAGAAAATATTTTAATCATTAATCAAGTTTTCCAGCATAATGCCATGTTAATCTGAAGTGCGCAAGTATTTCTTCCCCCTAATCATCTTTATATTAAACCTTAAAATTTTACAGAGTTACAATACCTCAACAGGACTTTATAGATGGCATGTGCATTAGCACATAACTAAATTAAAATCACATAACATACTTCAGTAATGATAATGAAGGGTCAAGAATTGTACAGTTACAAATATTAACTGATTTAAATCTAAAGCTGAATCAGGTGCAACAGAGAAAAAGGTTCTCCCATAAAAGATACCTTCAGAGTCAATAACCTGCAACTCAATGACTTAATTATGTAACCCCTAAGTTCTTTCCCTACTTCGGAAAAATTCTAAAAGACAGCCTGTGCAAACTAACACAGAAGCTCTCATCCCTGAAGGGTACCCAAAAAACCTCGGATAGATCAAAAAAGCAGCCAACAAGATGACAGTGTTTCATGTATATCCTCCATCTTTCAAGGAAAAATGAGACCTTATATATAGCATCAAGGATGATTTCACTATCAGGAATCAAAAACACAATTAATGGAGAGAGAAAAATACATACCCTGACATAGAACGAGACTTTGAAGCAGAGCGAGAGCGAGATCTCTCAGCAGACCTTGACCGCAATTTAGCAGGTGAGCGGCGCGAAGATTTGGCCTTGGGAGACTTGCTGCATTATTGCAATTATAAATTTTACAAACAATAAAGACTCCAAAACATACTAAGATATCTACAACTTTATATAACTACTCAAACCTCTTGCTCCTGCCCCGACTGACACTTCGGCTACGACTACGGCTGCGGCTATAGCTTCTGCCTTTCGAATAGGATCGACCGCGACTAGGGCTTCTAGAGGCATCCCTCTTTGAATCATATTCCCTAACCTATAAACAAATGCAATAATAAACAAAGACAACATCCACAGAGAGGAAAAGTGCAATACTCAAAGCATCTAAGTTATTACATACACGGACATAGGACCGAGAAAATGCATTCCGAAACTCAGAGTCATCAAGCTTTTTTACCTGCAGAGAATAATTGTATAAAAATTCAGACACATCTAGATACTACTTAAAGCTGCCTGAACTCAAAGTTCAGGGAAGGTCATTCACATCGTTCATCAGCAATAAAGGAGATATTTAACTTACTGCATACTTCATGTCTTCGTAGTTTGTGTAATCCACGATCCCCGTCGTGCCTACAAAAGAATCAAACAAAGATTTAAAACAAAAAGATAAATCTCATGCATTTCTTCTCAGCTCTTGGCCGAAACCAGTCCTGAAAGGACAAGCCCAAAACAACATAACAATCACAACGAAATAAATGCCAAACATTTTTATAAATAAAAATTATAAAAGGACATACAACACAATCTCAAATGTCCATCACTCTCTGGCATAAATCTAGTTATAAATAACAAGTCAAAAGCAGGGAATTTGGCACAGCTCCCATTGGAACTAAAAATTCTAACTTCATGTTAACTTTCTTTCAGATCCTTTCCCCATATAGAAAAAAACATGAGATAATGAAGGTCAATAGAAAACAAAAGCCATCTCAAATTCTGACATCTCCGCCATGTTTTACAAAACTTCAAGCCAAGGCCATTAAAGTTAATTGTATCTTACCACTACCATCACGGAAAACTTGTGAAAAACAAACATCCCCAGCTTGTCGCATGTGATCCTGATACAAGACAACCAGATTTATGTAAAACAATAATTTTCAAAAATTCTTATTCCACAATATCCTTTCACCCCTCACACACATGCACACACAGGAAGAGTTATAATCAGGAGCAGTTAGCAATTGATCAACACTAATGCTCACCTTAAGGTCTTGCCATGAAGCAGAAGGAGGCAATCCAGTGACAAGCACTGCATGGTGAAACAATAACAAATTCATAAGACATAATATTTCCAATACATATCAAAGTAGGTGTGCGTTCAATAAAATACACACCACGGAATTCAGAGCGCCTGGATACTCCACCACGTCCACTCCGACCACCACTGCTATGAGTACTATAACGATCTCTTGATGATGAATGTCCACGGCCACCATGTGCAAGTTCCACCTACAGAAGATGAGAGAACATATGAGATAAGCTTACTGTCATTGAGTCAATGCAAGCAACATATATGCAAGTAAAAGAATGACTAACCCGTAGCCGATGCCCATCAAAATCATAACCATCACGACCCCGAATGGCATCTTCAGCATCTTGAGCATCTTCAAACTGTAACAAACAAATCTCAAAAACCACAATAAATGAAAAGAAGATGGGGGGGGAAGGAAAAGCAAATTTTTTTGCTCTAAACTCACCTCAACAAATGCATAACCCGGAGGCCTTGGTGGGACCTTCAGATCAATGTGGGCTATGCGTCCATACTGCAGATAACAAAGATCAACCATTCTTATTAATCAAAGCATCACATACAACTTATTCAAAACCATCTGCAACTCGCATCCATTACCCAAAATAAAAAAGGAGAATAATAAAGAAAAGAAACTACATAAAACAGGACCCAATTGAAGCATTAATTAAGACCTCAACTGAAAATACGCTATATAATCCTTGCTTTTCCTATAAACCTTAGGGTTTTAAATTCATGTTCGTTAAACATGAAACAAATACGCACACATTACAGTTACATATCTACACGACCGAATAATCCGAAAATCGCAAGGGCGTGCAAATTCGAACACTGGTTACCTTGTAAAACAAATCCTCCACTTCTCGCTCACGAATATCCGCGGGAAGATTGCCGACATAGAGAGTTCGGCTCGCACGGCTACTCATTTTCCTAAGACAAATAATTCCATCGAAAACCATGAGCCCTAAAAATTACGCCTAAACCAAGCAAAAAGCAATAGCAATAAATAACCAAACAGCTCTGTTTGGTAGCTTAGAAAAATGCAGGAGAAGAAAACAGCACAAAAAACCACAAATCTCAGATTCCTCATCATTTCGGACCCAGAAGGTACAAAAGACCTACTAAAGTAAACCTAATATAACGGTAAACAGCTCAGAAAACTCGCCGGGCAAAAACTAAACCAAAGCATCGGTAAACATAAAGTTCGAGATTCAAGATTCAAAATTTGGCTTTTCTTTTTCTATTTTTCTGACCATTCTCGGCCACCAGATAGCAGAATGTGACCGAAAAACGGGGTTGCTAGGGTTCCAAGATGGCGGATGAGAGAGCTTTACCTTGGAAGTGCAGAGGCGACGTGCGATCCGATTAGGGTTTTGACTCTTTGAGAATGGATGGAAGGTACGAGGTGGTATGGAAATAAACTATGGTTAGGTAAAGATAACGTGTTACCCGAATGTCCGCTTATATGTTGTGCGGGTTTTTTTTTTTAAAAAAAAAAAAAAAGTAAAAAATAAAATAAGGTTTAGGCTTTCATTAAAAATAATCAAAGATGAAACAACTTAAAATTATCCATGAGTGCTTTATCTTTATCATGGATAAGAGAGCCCCTGTTATTATGTCCATCCTTATAACATTCATTTTGTAGCCTTTAATTATTATGTGATATATCATCAATTTAAGAAAAAATAAAAAATAAAAATAAAAGTGAGAACAATAACACTAAATTAGAAAAAAAAAAAAAAAAAAAACCGTGGGTCTTGCCAGACCCATGGGTCTAGCCGATGGTGAACGCCTCAAACCCTGTCGGCTGTGACTCACCTCAAAACTCATTTCTAATATCTCAAAACCTGTTTCTAATACTCTAAAATCCATTTCTAATGCCTTAAACCTTGTTTCTAATGCCTCAAAACCTGTTTCTAATTAAGAGTGTCAATGCGGGCGGTCGCTAACCGGTATAACTGTTAACCGCCTAACGGCTAATAGTTAGAGGTTATTGGATTTATTAACTGTAACCGCTAACCGCCTTTTTATATAATATATTTTTATAATTATAATTATAATAATATTTATACATATAACATAATCATCATTCAATCACAATTTTTTTTTAGATAATTAAATCATAATTTGAGTATTAATATATTATTACTATAACTTATATGATTATATCACATGATCAATTGATTATTAAATCATTTGATTATATAATAACAAATTATACATATATAATATGACATAATTCATAAGCATACCAATTCATACTAATACAACAATTAAGTATTTAGAGACTTAGTTTCAATGTATGTTATAAACTTATAAGTCTATATATGTTATAAATTATAATTATACATATACGCATATGAATAATGTAAATGTATAAGATCAATACTTAGTCATATGATTCAATGATAATTTAAATACTTTATTCAAGTTAATCATATTATTAATGTACAATGATAATGTAATTCGTATAATATCAAATCAAGTAATTGGCATTAGATTCAATAATGTGTTACTTATAACCACAATTGAAGTATTAATGTATTTTCGAACAATGTTTTCACCATTTTTTGGAAAAAGAAATTTAACCATTTAAAAAAAAAAAAAAAGGTTAACCATTTTTTGAACAATTTTGAATTTTTTAAACCATTTGTAACAATTTTTTTAAAACTGAATCATTGATAGTTTTACCCTTAAACCTTTTTTTTAAAAAATAATTAATTAATTAAAGGCAACATTACGTCGTTTTGCACTTCTATATATTCATCTCTTCTTCCCAACCTTAAACCTCAATGAAAATCACTCAACAGCCTCTCTCACCGTCTCAACTCTCAAGCTCACGGTCACACCTCTCACTCAGTCTCTCGTCGATTTGGTGGATCTCGGCCGTAAACCCACTGGTAATCTCCACCATCTCTCATTAGTCTAAGTTTTGTGCTTCACTTTCTTAGTTTTGTACCAAATGAAAAGCTTTTAGGCATTAGCACTTGATGGGTTCTGTTCAGTTTGATACTTGTTTGGTTTCATACTTAACAATTGCTTTACTTTCAGCAATTGTGCTTTTCTTTTTACCACTTGATGGGTTCTGTTTGGTTCCTGAGAAAAAAAAAAATGCAGGGAAATTTGTTGAATTTCTTGATGCTTTAATGCTCATCGGGAACAAATTTAGTTGAGGTTTGCTTTTTCGTTTTTATTTTTGGGGTTATTTACTCGTTGATCAATGTTTGATTGATGGGGCTTTTGTTTAATAGTATTTTAATTACAATACAATTATATTAAGCACGTTTTGATATGTGTACATGTTTGTGCCTTAATATTATTATGTTTAAGTTTATAATTTTTCTTCTTTTTATGTCCACAGGATTTGCTAGATAATCAAATGAGAGAATTGATGAAGTTTTAATGTTTTATTTGTATCATTTATTTATTTTATTTTATTTGAGAAAAACATAGCATTTCATTCAATAATACCACAAACATAACGCTCTTACATCAAAGAGCAAAACTCTGAAACAACCATAGCATAAAACTACAAGATTACCAGGTTTAGTACAAGATTCGAGACCAATCCGCTAACCCATGACTAAAATCAGATTTAATACTAGATCTATGACAGACAGACTCAACCAAATGTATGGATAACAATTATTCCTCGACCCTAAGAGCGGAAAGACTCTCATGTCAAAACTCTTCATCCTCGACCCGAAGGCCAGGATAATGATCACATCCACAACCCAAAGGTCTTGACCAAAACTAATTAACCCGAAGGCGACATAGATCGAGTGAGAGAGGAAATAGCCTTATTACAAGCCTAACAAAACAGGGAAAAAAAACAATATAGGGAAAAAAAACACACGCCAAAACACAAATACATCTTAAAGAAGCAATAGAACAGGGAAATAAAACAAGAAAATAAACAGCACACTCCGATCACACACATGCCAGGAACCGAAAACCGAAGGGGCGTTAGAAGCTCATCGCAGCGGGGACTCGCCGAAAGGCCTAACAGTGGACAGTGGGTGGCGAACAAGCGCAGAGAATACCGGCAAAGCAGGACCCGAAAACAACCACAAGAAAAAAAGGGAAAAAACAACAAAGAACCACCAAAATAGGAAAAAAAAAAAAAAAAAAACAAGGAAAATGAGCACAAAGTGGAAAAACGGTAGCCGGAAGGGAGTCGGACCCGTGCAAGGCGGAAATTGCCGCGTAAGGGGAGTGGGAGCTCGACGCGGTGGGGACGCATGAAAGAAAACCCTAATAGCGGGCAGTGAAGCGGTGACACAGGTCGGTGGCGACCACATACAAAATCCGAATCTACAAAGAGCCAAAACAAGGCCAAGGATCCTGCTGCAGAAAATGAAGGCGGGGGAAGAAAAGCGGTAGGGAAAGGGCAAAAATGGAGAAAAACAGAGGGGGAGAGGAGCGGCAAGGAAGGGGAAGAGAGGAGGCACTGGGGTTAGGGCATCAGGTAAATAACTAGTACCGGAGCGAAGAGGACGAGGGGAGGAGGGAGGCAGCCAAACGGCCAACCCTCCTCCACTATGTGGCTGAAGGGTTTCGCTTTTCTCTCTGGTGGCTAAAGAGAAAAGAGACGGCTAGGGTTTTTTTGTTTAGGATCAAAACTTTTTAGAGTTGTTTTATTTTGATCCCATTATTTGTATCATTTAATGTTTTATTTGAACTTCTTTTTTTATATGTTGTGTTGATTTTTTTTTTATATGTTTTTTTTTTAAAAAAAAAATTTAAGTTAACCGGTTATGATTTAATATTTAAGGAATTTTGTTTTAAAGTACAAATGTAAATTTAGGGTCAAATATTTTTGATTTTTCAATATGAGCTCTTTTTATAGCAATTGGGCCCAAGAAGACACTAAAAATACAAAAAACAAATGAGGATAAAAAATGCTACAGTAATTAAAAAAAAAAAAAAAAAAACCAAATTTTGAAAAAACGGTTAGCGGGCGGTTACTTATTTCACTAACCACCGGTTCTACTAACCGCTAAGGCGGTTACGGTTAACGGTTATTGCCAATAACCGCTAACCGAAACCGTATTCACACCTCTATTTCTAATGCCCCAAAACCTGTTTTTAATGCTTCAAAACCCGTTTCCAATGCATCAAAACCCATTTCTAATGCCTCAAAACCCGTTTTTGAATTCAAAATTAAAACTTAGAGATAGAAGGTTAACCCTTTAGGGATTTTATCACCCTAAAATCTGGGGTATTTTGGTCCAACTTATATTTGTGCACTTTTTACGTTTTTGCTTATGTGTCGGTTATTGATTAGGGGCTGTAAAATGGGTGTTATTAGGATAATCATGATAAAAGGTTTTCTCCATGGATAAATATTTAGGAGTAAGACTTCTTATTTATTTATTTACGATATGACCAACCAGGACAATTCAAATTAATGACTTTCACTTCATGAAACGTGATCCAAATTAATTAAACTACCATTGAGGTCATCAAGAGTAAGACTTTAAGTCAGTCTCATAGAACACATAGTATACATTTCATATTATGATTGTAAACTATTTAGCATTCTTTTTGCAAAGTATATACTATTTCCAGGGCATCTAGTTCGACATGTTTTAATCTCTCAAGTCTCTACCAAATTTCACAACATTTTCATACTGCGAAATCTTATGCCACGGTTGAATTTAAGATATAGGGCTTCATAGAACACAAATATGTTAATACATCCCCCTTATGGTCTCTGACAATCACACCTACACCCATCTTCATTTTTGTTTTGTTTGTACTTTATAGCAGCATCCTAGTTTTCTTTTATCACACTTAATGAAATGGAGAAGATCATTTTTCCTATTAGAGGTACTATCCACCTTGGCTTTTCTACTGGGTGTCCGTGTGCATCATGAACCCTTAAGCGGTGTGAAGCCTTTTAAAAATCCTTCACTGATTTTCTTGCACTCCTTATCATTTGCCCCCGAATACTACTATATATATATATATGGAACCATAATCTTTTTGCAATTGTAGCCACCAACTGGAAATCTTCATCATCTACTTTCTCCATTGGTTCTCCAATTAATATGCTTGAAAAATCATCTCTACCACTGAAATGTTTATGGATTTTTCTATTGTTGTCAGCTCAAACATCTTTTGAGGACGAACACCTCCACAAAATATGGCTAATAGTCTCCACCTCCAACCCACAAGGCACTATTTGTTGTTTGAAAAGGTTTTCTTTTGCTGGCAACAAATTATTACACACCCTCCACCAAAACGTCTCTACTAGCCTCAATCCTCATGACACTACACTTCCAAATCCTCTGCCATAAACTACAATGAATTGGAGCTTTTGAACTTCCCCCTTTACACTGCATATTTGTTTCTTTTTCAAAGTAGCAAGCACTTTCACTGAAAATTTCTCTCACGCTTCTAATCCACACTAGTTGATCTTTTTGTCTGATGGGACTTATGGTCAAACTTCATATGCGCGCGAGTTCTTCCTCAGTAAAAACCTCTATGATCAATGAAATATTCCACCAATATATATATATATGCTAAGAGTCAATTCATATATATGCTAAGATTCAGGATTGACTTCACCTAATCACCAATGATAAAAAATAAAAAATAATATATATATATATATATATATATATCACAAGCTTGCAAGACAAGGATTCTCACCATTTAAAGTGAAATTGATAGCATTTATTTTATGGTCAAAATTTAAAGTTCATATATCTATCGGTATACATGTTATCACATTATTTAAAATTTAAAAAAATGTGTCATCATTGAAATCATATATAATACCCTTAGAGCATACATAGTGAGTGCACTTACTACTCACTCCAATTTAACAGGATATTCCAGATTCACCAAGAAAATCAGTGTCCAATATGCATCCAGCGAAAAACAAGTTGATCTTCGTATCGTTGCACATGCCAAAGAAGTGCACAACATTCCAGGAGAAACAAAAGCAGAATAACATGAACAAGTTATGAATACAACATGTCCGAACAATCTTTATTCTCAAAGTCTAAGAAGATGATCAATTATGGACTAATGATGATGGGTATCAATGCCCTCTCCACCCTCTTTGCCCTTCCGTGCAGCTGCTCGCAGTTTACGCTGCTCCTCCTTATAGATCCGATTTCTTCGTTGGAACTGCAGTAAAGTTCAAAATAAAACATAATGAGACTCAATACAAACAATACAGATCGAGATGACAGGTGACCATATGAATAAAATTGTTATTTCATCGCAATTCACATGCATTTCCTCTGAGAAAGTAAAGATCATGTTTTCTTTTGTCATACCAGATGTTAAGGTCATATAGCAAACCAACAAAGCATTAAACATTAACAAAATATGAGATGCCATGAGACATGCGTTAACAAGAAGAGGGCCAATGGATCAAATTATTTTCTTAACAATCCATGTGAAGCAAAGTGTAGTTTCTCACGGTGTATGACATTTTCGCACTGCATTTGCTGTAATCATCAGGAAAAAAGCAATAGAACTCCTTAACCAGCCATAATATACTACTCGTCGAACAAACCCTATAATTTAATAGTATATTTGGCGAAGAAAAAGAAAAGACAAAGAAGAAAGTCGACATCGTTTTTCACATTCAGATGTTGACATTGCACTCATTTTCCTGAGATACTCCTCAAAATGAAGTGAAATGGCCAAAGTACTTGCATTATAAAAGCTAGCATGCAAGTGAAGTGAAATCACTAGCTAAAATAAGAATATTCCTACAAACAGCAAATCATGTTGTTTTAAGCTGATAGGGCCAGAGATGGTGTATATGAAGGATCCGGCTTATATGCTGTTATTAAAATAACAGCATGTATGCTGTAGTTTAATCAACGGTCAAGATTGAATTTTAAAGTTGACTTATTTTTAGAAGTTTTTTTTTTTGTTTGTTTGAAGGATTTAGAAGCTTTTAATAGAAGAGAGAAAATGAAGAGAGATTTTGAGAAATTCAATCTTGACCATTGATTAAACTACAACATACATGTTATTATTAAAATAACAGCATGTACGTCAAATCCGTATATGAAAAGCCAAAATAGTTACTATTCAATTCATCGGAATTTAAAATTTAACAAAGTATTGGAGAAAGAGAAAGGAAGAAAAGAAGCAGAAGCAGAAAAATTGATTTCTGTATGGTCGAGGATACCTCCAAGTGACCCTCATCAGTACTGAGCTTAGATTTCCATGTGGAGCAATTGACATAGGCATATGTTAAGCTTCACATGTATATCCGTGTCGTATCATATATCGAACTACAGAATGTCAAGCAACTAAGAAAATAATATTTATTCTCCCCCCCCCCCCAAACAAAAAAAAAGGAAAATAGAGAAAAACATAAGCATTTATTAGCCATATACATGTCAAATTTAAGGTATCACTCTGACAAGACTGAACAAATTTATGAAAAATATAAATCCTAGAGGATGAGCAACAACCAAATAATGAAACATCAATTAGATTCGGTTGATGAAATAATATAACTCGCTCTTTAGCTAATAGGATGCCTAACAAAAGATTTGGATCAGTGGCAGCATAATGTAAGAAACATTGTTCTCTTTCCCATTCCCCTATAAGATAGTTTTCTCGTTAAAATAAATCTAACAAAGGTTTGTCAGATATTCGTTTTATTTATAGCCAAAAACAATCGCAGGCGCAGATCATGGGTAGCCAACCAGATAAAGGCATGTCAAATCAGGATTGAGATCCCTAACAATCCAAATCACTAGCAATTTAGTTGTGAAATAGCCATATAGAACTCACCTGCCCGGGTAGGTGGCTAGGTAGCCCAACATTTGCTAGCAATTTGGATAGCAAATTGTTGGAGATCCCAATCCGTCAAATCATACAAACTTTAGTTAGCTTTTCACTTCTTCAATTGACCAGCTATAGTAGCATGTGCAATACCTAGCCCCCAAACAAAGTCATTATCTCACAAAGAAAAGGTCTACGCAACACCAGTCTTTCCAGAACACGCTTCTCAAATTTCAGAAACGATGTGAATGCCACTAATAAAAACAAGTTTCTCCCCATTACATTCAGAAAAAGCACCTTACCCACACAATTTGTGACAAAATCGCTTATGATGCTAAACGTACTCTATGCTTAAACAGACAATCTCAGCTAAAATCATAGTAAAACGACAACAACAAATGATTAGCAAAATTACCCATATAATGATTTCAAACAAAAATTGGTTTTGCATCTTTATTAAAAGCACACAAACCCTTAGCTGGGCACCCAATACATAATTTGAATAAAACGCACAGGATTTAGCATTTAGGGTTCACATACCAAATCAAACAGGAACAAATTCATACTCAACAAGCAAATCCAGCCCAATGATCTAAGACTCTAGAGCTCTACATTCTGATCCAAATTCGCAAATGAGAATCAAGATGAATAATATTTGACAAATTAATGGTAGGAATAGAAATAATGAAAGGGAGAGGGGACCTCTTTGGAGTGGTGGAGGCACTCGAGATAGTCCTCGCGGAGGAGAGTGCAGTCCTTTGGCTCGCGGCAGCGAGACATGCACTCGCTGAAGTCCACCCAGAAGTCGTAGCATCGGCCTTTGTTCCCTGTGATTCCCCACCCTGACGCCATTCTCGCTTTGCTCTCTCTCAATGTGATTTGTGGTGGCCTTCTACCTGGTTATTGATGCGTTGAAATTACCATAATGGCTTTGGTTACTGCAAACTTTTGGATGCAAAATGGAAACGGGTCGGGTTGTCCAAGCCCAATTTTATTTATTTATCCAAATCCCATTTAAGAATGATAATTAGGGAATTTCTTTTTATCCAAATGTTGTATTTATATTACTAATTGATAATAATGACTTAGTGGTTATACTAATAACTTTTAATTAGACAAATCCTCAATTAAAACATACTTAAACATGTTGAGCTAAGACTTGGCTTCCATGCGGTAAACCAAACTACCACATATCTAGCTTGGTTTGAGAGCCGGGATTCTTTAAGAGGTTTTTAATCCCAAAATCTCAAGTGTACCAAAAAAAAAAAAAAAAAAAAATTAACGTAATTTATTCTGTTAACTCCCATCCATCCAAAACGTTTTTGGTCTTCTCAAACCTTTGAGGACAAAGTTTTATTCTCAATAAGGTTAGATTATTATTATTATTATTTTTTTTTTAAATAGTTAGTTAAATTAACGTTAGTCCTTAGAGCATGTGATTTATACATAAATTTTAAGTTTTCACAAGTATTTTTAAATGAAATGTTATGTGCTCTCATGGTGTTTTCTTAATCTTAGATAAATATTATTTTCTAAGAAAACAAAAAAGAAAGTGGTTCTTATTTTTCTCACTTTGTTTTTATAAAATAATATCTACCTAAGATTTGAAAGACACGAGTAGAACACTTAGCATTTTCTATTTTTAACGCGTACATGTATTTTAAATAAAACACGTGATCACATGATTTTTTTTTTTTTTTTTTACATGTCCGCACAAGAGAGAAGAATGAGATT
Organism: Corylus avellana; assembly: GCF_901000735.1. Classification (NCBI taxonomy): domain Eukaryota; kingdom Viridiplantae; phylum Streptophyta; class Magnoliopsida; order Fagales; family Betulaceae; genus Corylus; species Corylus avellana. The sequence goes on from NC_081542.1 coordinate 15,249,839, forward strand.
CGAACTAGTGACCTCCACTTCATAAAGTGTGATCACATGATTTTAAGGATGTATGTTAGTTTAATGAATTGAGTTGGACGAATTTATGCATAACAAGTTTTGCTTCAAACTAGGTTGAAGAAAATTACTTTCTCATATTTTGTTAATCTTATTAAAAATGCAATATTGAAAAGCCTTAAGTATATTATATGTGTTAAGAAATATTGAAAAGCCTATATAAAATTGATCTAAATCATATATACCTCAGAGGAATATATCATCGTGTGGCAAACCTGTAAAAATTCCACTACATAAAGACTAACCGTGGATTCTTGATGTCTATTAATTTAACAAAACGATGGAAAAATATAAGATCGCATGAATCCTATATATTTTCACCTGAGATAAAAAATTTCTACCAATTGAGTCGTAAGAATACCACAAATTGAATATGTAAAAGGGTCGTACGACATTTTTAAATACTAGATTGCAAGAAAGTTTTGTTCTTTCACCTATGTCTTCAATTAATACCATGTTTAAAACCAGATAAATGTTGGTAAAATGGGAGCCTCTTGGTGGGTTTCATTGTTTGAGGTAATTCGAACTGAAAATAATGCTACTGTCTACTGACAATTGATGTACACATTTTTTACAATTTATTAACACGTTTAAAGAATGTTAAATTTTGTTAGCGTCTAATATGGCTTTAATTATATTATAACATATGTCAACAAATTATATATAAAAAAAAAAAATTAGACGTTCTTCTAATGTTTTCTTGATGTCCTTCCAACTGTGATGTAACTTTTAAAATTACTGAAATTATCATTATTGAATTCTATTGGTGATTTTAAAAGCCACATCATAATTAAGACTATTAAGAGAATACTAAGAGAACACCAAGCATTTATGGTTCTTACACTATAAAAACACAATACATATATATGTATATATATATAATGTCATTCTTCTAAAACAAGTGTAAACAAATTACAAGTCAAGTACTTAGGAATCGGTTGGTTTTGCTTTGGCTTTTGCTTTTGTCCACTCATCACGATCATTACATGTCGTCATAATCAACGACCCAGATTCAAAGAGATGTACGACCTGGTCCCACGACACAGAATCCACAAAATCCCGAGCCGGGGACCCACGCTCTGCACTTAACGTGTGCACGAAGAATTGACGAGCCTTTCCACGTACTCAACTCACAACGTTGTCCCGCGACGCAATTGGCCAAATCAGAAAGTAGTCAAAGCGGAGACGAAAACGCTTGGACTCCGGTAGCTTTCCTTCGCCATCTCTCCCGAGCTCACGTAAACCCAAACCCTCCCGATCACGGCCTAGTGAGCTCAGGCGGGAGAGACCTTTGACCGGAGGCGACGGAGGCTTGCAAAAGCGAAAGCAAAAAGTCATTCTACGTTTCTACTTCCTTTCGCTTTGTTATTCTCTCTAATAGCGAGAGTGAGTGAGGGCCAGAGCGAGAGAAAGAGAGATTGTGGCAATGGCGTCTCCGACTTCGTCGTGTAACTCGTCGTATTCGTCTCCGTTTTCGTCCTCCAAATTCTCGTCTCTTCCGGTAATGGCGATGAGGGAGAAAATCGTCGAGAAAATCCTCGAAAATCGCGTCACTCTCATTGTCGGCGAGACTGGATGCGGTAATGATACGTACTCTCCATCTCTCTCTCTATTTCTCTCTATCTATCTTTACGATTAACGTTCAGTGCTTCGTTTGAGTGTTGGAGGTTGGGGAACTTTAATGTCTATGGTCGTTTCGGCTTTGTTAGGCCCTGCTTGGTTCCCAAGAAAACATAGGAAAACTGGAATTTGGATTTGTTTGGTTATTCCGAAGGCTAAGGGAAATATGATGCTTGATGTGATGTTGTGAAAAATGAGAAAAGGAGAAGAACGAGGCAAGAAAGAATTATTTTTGTTGTTCTGAAAGAAAAAAACAAATTGGAATATAATTTCTGAAGCCTTGTTTTACGTATGATACATTATGTGGATGGGAAAATGTAGGGAGAGAAAGATACTAAAATGTTGAATTTTTGAATGATTTGTTTTCTTTGGACTTCATAAAGTGATATTGTTTGCTACTTATAAAAAAAAAATAAAATAAATAAAGTGATATTGTTTGCTCAACTGAGTTATAGTCAACTCTTTGGTCTAGTTGATTTGAGTTTTTTTTTTTTTTTCCCACTCTTTGAACACCCAAACACCCAAAGAATGGAAATTGTTTATTTTTGGTTTCGCTTCGTCTCTCTCGCTCTCTCACAGTGATTAAAAATGAAATGGTTACGAGACAAGAGATTGTCTTCACGTAATGTGCTTCTGAATATTGGCCACAATTTTCTGATACATGCTTTTACTTCCTATTGTCCATTGTATTATCTGAGTCCAAAAACCCAATAAGGGTGAAAGTTGGGGATGTTCATTGTACCTGTCGAAGATTATGTGGTGATATATTAACAAGTAATTTGACGATTCATGCATTTATTTTCATGAAAGAAAAATCAAGTATGCTACTTTCTTATATTTTTGCTGGTACATCTTAAGGCCACATGGACGAGAGTGGGTTTCGCTTAAATAATTTAATCATCCCTTTTATGCTGTTCACATTTTTGGTCTAATTCAAGGAAAGAGCTCACAAGTTCCACAGTTTCTCCTGGATGAGGGCATGGAACCCATACTATGTACACAACCTAGGAGATTTGCTGTTGTAGCCGTTGCTAAAATGGTTGCAAAAGCGCGCAACTGTGAAGTAGGAGGAGAAGTTGGATATCACATAGGTCATTCAAGGCACTTATCGGAGAGGTATTTAATGACCAACAAACCCAGTTTACATGTTCTATTGTTTTAGTTTGAGCTTCATATTATCACTCGAAGAATGTATTTGTAACAGTTATGCTTTTTACCCTGGTATGTTTCACAGATCAAGGATTGTTTTCAAAACTGCTGGAGTTTTGTTGGATGAATTGCAAGAAAAGGGGATGAATGCACTTAAGTACAAGGCTGTTATTCTTGATGAAGTACATGAAAGATCTGTAGAATCTGATCTTGTTCTTGTCTCTCTGAAGCAGTTTCTGATGAAGAACAATGACCTGAGGTTGACATTTTCTTTTTTCTATTTTTGGTGGTATTTTTAATGTACTGAGTTATTCTGACCGAAAGTCCTTGGAATAAGGGTTACTGAGTTAATTTGTGAAGTTTTTGCTCCTTGACTATCTGGTTATTTTACTTGACAGTATCTTTTTAGCTTCTGAAGGAATTTTTTTTTTTTTGTAAAGTTGGGAGTTTTAATTCAAAATTTTGGGGCTGAGTTGTGTGAGGATCTAATAGATTTATGATTTTCCAGGGTGGTGTTGATGTCTGCTACTGCAGATATTTCAAGATACAGGGACTACTTCAAGGATCTTGGCAGGGGGGAACGAGTTGAAGTGCTTGCAATCCCTAGCTCCAATCAGAAAACCGTATTTCAACGAAGTGTTTCATATCTGGAACAGGCAATTACTTGTACTCTGAATGCATACATTTTTTTTTTCTTTCTCGTTCACGCGAGGTGCACGTATCAATTCAAAGAATATTTCTTTGCTTAACATTATAGTAACATGAAACCATGACTTTAAAAAATAAGAAACACGCTCCTCTTCCATTTGTCTTCTTTAGGGATTCCTCTACAATAGCTCATCTTTAGGTGTAATCAACTCTATGTTAATCAAAAAAAGGTGTAATCAACTCTATGGAGTGGAACCCTGTAATCTTACTTTCTGTACTGGTAATGTGTTTGACTGGATGATGTAGGAGCATAAGAATAGGAAGCACTTAGTATTCTTTAAAACTGGACTTGCAAAAATTCACTTGTATGTTATCAATGGAAGAATAAGAAAATAAGTTGGTGAAAGTTTCCAGTGTTTAAACAAGTTAACGAGGGAGTAAGTTGAGTAACCAATAGTTAGTAAGTTGGGATGGGAATATTGTCACTTGTCAGGCTGAGGTTCAATGTTGGTGTGTAAAGTGTCTTAACAGAGTCCATATGATTTAATTTTGAAGAGAATATATAGGGAATGGTGTGAGAAGGCTTGAAAAGTGCAAAGTTTATTGAAGTTAAAATTTAGGTATAAAATTCATTTAATAGTAATTAAATCATTAAGAAAGGACCTGAGGCTGTTACTAGATTGAATATGCAACAGAATCTTATGTTTTAGAAAGATTGTTTACATAGTGCATATGCACTGTATGATGAAAAAGATATCAAATTATAAATAATGTGGCAAAAAAAAAGTAATTTGGGCTTCTGGAAAAAGATTAGGCTATGGGACAGTACATGAAACATGGCTTTGCTGGAAACAATGACGTCATAGAGTCAATTCAGAGTTCAGGATGGCATATGTTTTTTTAATTATGAGAGGTATTTATAATTTACTAATATATTTGTTCATCATGTTTTTGTTTTCTGTACAGATAACTGAATTTCTTGGAATAAGTTCAGAGTTGCCATCTTTAAGATATTGTTCTGGTCCAAGCCCTTCCATGGCTAGTGCTGATATTAAGCCTGATGTGCACAAACTTATTCATAATCTGGTGTTGCATATCCATGAGAATGAGCCAGACATTGAAAAGAGCATTCTGGTTTTCCTTCCAACATACCATTCGCTGGAGAAGCAATGGAACCTTCTGAAGTCGCTTAGTTCATCTTTCAAAATTCACATTTTACATAGTAGTGTTGACACTGAAGAAGCTCTTAAGGCAATGAAGATCTGGAGGTCCCATCGTAAGGTATGCCGTAAGTGGCTCTGCCTGTTTAGAGCTGCATTATGATTATTTAAATGTCACGTTCAGGGAGGTGGTTGGAAGGGATGGAAGTGGACTTGATATTTAAACATAAAAGAAACAGTCTTTTGGTATATTAAACAAAATCTGTTTTTTAATGCGAGTTGCATTATCTTTTAATATGCTATTTCTACTGTAAGGAGAATATAAAGGCTAGTTTTACTATCATACGGATTCTATATGAAGCATGATCTTTGATACTGCTGAAACTGCAAATCTAGTTAGTTTCGATTATTAGAATATTGGTCGCAGTTTCCTCATGTAATTTTCTTCCTTTACCAATATTTAGCAGCTAGAAGATATCTTTTTTTTTTTTTTAAAAAAAAAAATATATATATTTATGGTTTCTTTGTTGTTGTTGATTGAGCTGCTTATCCCACTAATTATACATTTTGTTGTGGTCATGGCTGCTCTATTGAAAATACTGTGTTGTGCAGGTAATATTGGCTACAAATATTGCGGAGTCATCTGTGACAATTCCTAAAGTGGCATTTGTTATCGACTCATGCCGATCTTTACAAGTGTATTGGGACAAGAACCGAAAAAAGGACTCTCCGGAGCTTGTTTGGGTTTCTAAATCTCAGGTAATGGGGGAGTTGTACTGGTTATTGCTATTAATTATAATTAATTTATTACCATAACTATGATATGTTTAGTTCCTTATTTTCACATTGTTGTGTAGGCTGACCAGCGTAAAGGAAGAACTGGTCGAACTTGTGATGGCCAGGTGTATCGGTTGGTGACAAGATCATTTTTCAGCCTGCTTGAGGATCACGAGCGCCCATGTATACTGAGGTTGTCACTGAGGCAGCAAGTGCTTATGATCTGCTGTGCCGAATCTAAAGCCATTAATGATCCCAAGGGTGCGGTAGTATGATCTGATTTTGGTTTAAATTCTGGACCTCTTGTTACTTTTTAAAGGGAGATCCAGAATTCCTTTTCATTTCGCTTACATATGATTACTTATTATGGGGCCCCATGTAGAATAGTTGAATTTCATTTATGTCCTGTTGTATTACTGGTAGAGGGATGCCACTAGTATTGCGTGGGTGGAATCTGATCCAAGCGAAATTCACTTATATAGTGGGAAAAGCATCCATTGAAGTTTGAATGAATTGGTATGTGCTTGGCTGAAAATCCCTGCTCAACATAAAGTTGAGTTGGAGATGAGAGTAACTCTGGCAGTCAGATACTTTCTCAATGAATGCTTGCATGAGTAATCATGTAATACTTACAGAAAACAAAGAGTTATCCTGTGATATAATTACCTGTCTCTTATATTGTAAAATAATTGTCTATATCACTTTATGTATGAAATATAAATATCTATACTATTGCATTTCCTTGAGTTGTTCTCTTAAATATTTTGATTTTCCCTCACCAATTTTGCCATCTATACCAGTAGTAGCTACAAGTACTTTAACCCAGAATGGTTGACACGTAAAATACTAACATGTTCCTATAACTTATGCCCAAGTAACTTTTCTTCGTCAGTTTATTCCATGTTTTTTAGAATATGCTAGTTGTTTTCACTCTCATTTTGGAAGATTTATCACTTTTTAGAATACCCACTGTCTGTTAGTCTTGCTAACTTGAATAGCATGTGTTTGGTTTGAATGGATAGCATGATTGAGGTATGAAGAAGGACATGATAGATGAACTAAGCTACTATTTACACCAAACCAACACCACCGGGTAAACACACTTTGACCAGGTTATGCATTGAGACTTGAGATGTGTGTTGTGGGCTGTTATTGTCAACCTTCGGGCCGTCATGGTGCTGCCCTAATGATCATTATTATTTAGGAAATCAAGTCTCAAGGTTTGTGTGCTTTTCCCCATTTTAACTTTGAGATCCAAGTTTTCAATTTGATAGATTTAAGACCTGAGTTTAAGCTCATTCTAAATTTGAAACCTCTGTTAGAATTTTCATCGGAAATGGTTATGAAAATACAATTATGCCCTTTCAAAAAAAACAAAAAAAGAAAAGAAAAAAAGAAAGCCAGAAAATAGTGGCTGGGCTGGCTCACCCTGCCCAACCACCTCCTAACAGCTGGGTTGTGCTCCTAGCCACACTCTCTGTTAGGGGGTGGCTT
>NC_081542.1:15256766-15372879 GCF_901000735.1 Corylus avellana
ATGGGGTTTGGGACTTGATTTCCCTTTTTTTTTAGAACCCCTGACCTTTCTATCCAATAAAAAAAGCACGTATTTTTTTAAATTTTTGTAAAGATAATGCTGCGCTCTGTACGTCTGATTGTGTGGTAGTTAAATGCATGTCCTAGTCTGATACTGGTGGTTATGATCAAATGAGAAAGTGTAAATCCAACTAAATAACTTCAAATCTTGTGAAGTTTTTTTTTTTTGGGGGGGGGGTCCATTTTCGCAAGTTTAGGAGATGTAGGGAGTCATAATGGGTTGTAGTTTATGTCTCATCTTCTCATCTTTTAGATCTTGTTAATTTTTGAGACTGTACATGCCTTTCGGGTGATTGTATATCTTGTCTACTTTTTTTGTTTGAGGGCTTTGCCCTTTCTTTCAATGAAATTATTATTCATAAAAAAAATGTATGGAGTCATAACAACACGTGCTATGTTAAAATTACTATATTAAGTGATCCATTGCACACTTGCACATTTGCATTTTACCATGAGAATTGATTAGGGTTCAAATTTCTGGAACTTTGATGCCAGCCTTGCTGCAGAAGGCTCTGGATCCACCAGATCTTGGAGTTGTTGAAGATGCATTGAGTTTGCTTGTTGACATGCATGCATTGGATAAGATGCCTCCAAGAGGCCGGTATGAGCCTACATATTATGGACGATTGCTGGCCTGTTTCTCATTGTCTTTTGATTCTTCCGTGCTAATACTCAAGTTTGGAGATTTTGGAATGCTGCGTGAAGGCATTGTGCTGGGTATATTGATGGATACGCAACCTCTACCCATTCTTCATCCTTTTGGAGAGGAAAATTTGGTATTATTACCTATTAAGTGATTGAACCTTTGAGTTTCAAAAAAATGCAATTATTTGCTTGAACAATTGCCTTATCTGATTCAGTTAATGTTATCCTCCAGTTAAATGAGTATATCGACTGCTACTTTTGTGGAGATAACAATACTGTCCTAACTGGACGAAAGGAGGTGAAATTAATGGGAAATTTACGTGCATTTCAGTTTTGGCAACGTGTTTTCAAGGTAAAGTAGTATGTTTTTACTAGGGGGTTTGGACTTTTTATTATATTCTGAATGCATGATTTGCACATTTTGCTCTTTCTATGAAGGATAAGCACCGTCTCGAACATTTGAAGGAAGTTCTGAAGTTCAATGAGATGAAAGCTATCACAGCTCTGCTGCCCAAGATTGAAGAAGAATGGTGCTCTTTCCATAACCTTGTGCCGTCATCATTACATCACATCTCAGAAATATGTATGGATCTATGCTTTGATAATATCAGTGGGCACTTCTTTTTAATTAATCTTGTGTAGTCATAGCTACTCTATGACAAATGTATAATGGTCAACATCAGTCTTAGAGCACTTTTTTTTTTCAAAAAAAAAAAAAAGAAGAAAAAACTTAGCATTGAGCTTCTTTTCAAGGTTGAGTGTCTTTCTTTTCCAGATGAAGATGTATTAAGTTCAGTGCATCGTTTTCGGCCCGCATTTCTGGCTACATCCAATGGCCTCCCATCCTACTACGATCCTTATGAATTTGAACATACATGCCTTTTCCAATGTCAGCCAGATGGAGATAAAAATGCACACACCGTGGAAGATGAGCACCTTGAGCCATCTAATGAAATAAGGAAATGTCTTGCTGTACCATTTGTTGCTTCCAATCACTTTCAAGGCAATGATGTGGTTGAAAATTTTGCAACTGCTATCAAAGAGGTATCTTCTTTGACTGCCTTTTGGACACTATTCTGACATAAAAACTAATCCTCCATTAACTTGTCATGCATAACAGATAAAATTTAAGTACACAGAAGACAAATCTGGAGATCAGCATAAATTTTTTGGTGATGGCAGTTCTCATGTCAATGGGGAGGCTCCTCTATGTGTATATTTTATTAATGGGTCCTGCAACAGGGGCAGTCAATGCTCGTTTTCTCATTCACGAAAAGCAAATAAACCCATATGCAAATTCTTCTCTTCTATCCAGGTATCTCACATGTGTAGTTTCAAATCAATTCAATATTGCCTTTGAAGTGCTTATATAGCTTTCTTTTCACTTAGTTGTACGATACTGACTATTTCTCTATGTTGGGATGACTTGAAATGTATAACCAACCCTGTCTCACCCAACGCAGATACCAACCCAGGGCTGTCTTTTCCTGGTAAAATTATCTAATAATTTATATCAAACATTGTTTATCTTTACTGGTGCAAATGGGAATACCGATGATGAATATAGAGAATGCTCTTGTTAAGGTTATCTACTGTTGAATTTTCCAAAGTTGATATTATGATACAAAATTAACTACATACTTACCCACGGTTTCTGCTAAAGCCTCTTCAGTTTGGAACTCTTTGGGTTAACTCTTCTGGCTCCTAACGCTTGCTAAGAATTCTCGTTGCCAGCACTTGCAACATATTATTATCATGCACAGATAAGTTTGCATTTCTGCAATCAGCAGATTTGTGCCCACAAATGTGGTGCCACAATTGTAATTATCAACTGAATGATTGTGATACTCCAAAAAGTTTGTCCCAAAATGAATTGCCCACTTTGAGTGGGTGGGTTATAAAAGTGTTTATAGGTGCCAAGCCCCTCATTGATTCTTAACTAAGTGAGATTGAACTGTATAATTGGCTAGGAAGCTCTAATTGCAACTTGACTAGTCTTTTTTGAATGATTGTGTAAATGTGGTTAGCGTTTTCACTGGGTTGTTACAAATGGTAATAGAGCAGCCTAGTAACTCCATGTAGCGCTAGAGCACTATATGACTTGTGCCCTGACGTCCTCATCAGGAATTTAAGTGGTTAAGATTGTGACAATAGATAAATGAATTGCCCACATTGAGTGAATGGATTATAAAGGTGCTCATGGGTTCTAAGTCTCACATTAGTTCCTTACTGGATAAAACCGAGTTTTATAATTGATTTTAAAGAGTTTCAATTGCAACTTGACCAGCCATTTTGGAGTAATAGCAAAGATGTGATTAACACTTTTTTTGGGCCGTTGCAATGATAGCATTTGTGGTCTTACTTTTGAGATGCAAATTACTGAATAGAGCTTAATAGGACCATCTGTAAAATTTATCTTTCTTATATACTTAGTAGGAGTTCATTGACAAGTCCTTTACATAATTAAGGCCTAATCTTTATTATGCATAATCTTGTCTCTTACGGAAGGGGGCAGGCATCTTGGGTTTACCCCAGTCCCACCAAAGGTGGGGTCGGGGATTCCACGTCATAAAAAAATCTTTATTATGCATAATTGAACTGCAGTACTTGTTTGGATAAAGCGCTTATTCTAGGCAATGCACTTGTTGTTAACATTTTAATATTATATCCCATATTAGGCAGAGGACTTGTTAGTAGCATTCTAACAATATACCCAAAATGAAGTAATTAATAATTATCAATAAGATCATCAAATACTCCCATGTAGATTTTTTGGCCTTCTGTTTGAACTATAAATATGTTCGTAAGGACAGTGTGGGCTTAGAATAACTCTGTGGAGAAAGTAATGTATGATGAACTGTACATCTTGATACTGATTTAAAGTCTGCACCCAACTTACTCCACTACTAGTACAGTTTCAACACATGAGAACTATGATTCAATGTCATTCACAGTAAGTTTTTTTTTTTTACCTATCAAAAAAAAACTTAGCGTGAATGACATTGAATCATAGTTCTCATGTTTGAAACTGTACTAGTAGTGTATGTTTTGGGTCCAGGATATGCAACTCATTCTTCACAAAAGTTGTGGAGTTTTTCTCATGCCTATTCTGGCAGTGAGGTTGCCAGTCTGGGGACAGTCCCTTCTGAAGAATAATATTTTCCTTTTCTTTTTCAAGAAAAATCTTAATAATTTTCTGATTGCAGTTTGATGCTTTTCTTGCAGTGTAATTTCTATTTTCATTTATGACAGGGTTGTCGAAATGGAGATTCATGCTTCTTTTCTCATGATCTGGGTCCATCAGTATCATCTAGCTCAACCATATGTCTGCCAGAAGATGCTATTGCAAATACTGGATCCCTTCTACGACTCTTCCCCACATCTCCCCATGGACGCATTCTTGTGTTGGATGACATGGCCTTACATTTCTCCTCAAACCTTGCTAACCACTGTGCTCCATCCAAGATAATTTCCACCACATGTTTGTCCGAAACCTCAATCAGTGACCCATCTTTATCAGGTGTAAGAATTTTGTGGGGCCATCATCACCCTTACCAGATCATCATTAAAGGAGGGAAGAGCCCAATCCCGTGGAATGAAGTGAAGTGTGTGCTATGGTTTCCTAACTTTGATAGCTGTGAAAATTTGGATGAGCAAAAAACTCTCTTGCAGAATTTCTTTGAATATCTGGCTATCCGTATATTGGCTGATGCCTTGTATGAAGTGCAAGTTATCCTTACCATGAACAACATGCGATTTTCACAACTACAGGTAATGCTTGATACTAAAAATCATTTATGTTTTGTCTTCTCCACTGCCTGCTTAGCTGCAGAGATTTATCATTAGATTGGCAATTTTTATGTGTTATCAATTTAGTCCTTCCATTAAACTGGATTCATTTAATAACGCAATGGTGACGATGGAATTTTTTTAAAGTATTTGATTATTGTTGTTTCAGGTTGAAAAGTTGGGCAGTGATTGCTTCTTCTTTCTTACTGAATCATTTCGATTTGACGAAACAAGCTTTGGGAAGTTGTCGGACTCGGTAACCACGAAGAAGCCAATGTTGGTATCGACGCCCATCTCGTATGTTTTTGATCTGCACCCACCTACTGACATTCAGTTTGGTGATTATGCGACGACACTCCACAAACATCTGCATGGTACCCAGAGAGACTTTTAGAGGATTTCCTGTGGGTGCGTCCATAAAGTTCTTAGTTATAATTGGGAACAAGATTGTGTATATGTTGGTTGTAAAGTTATTTGCCTTTGGGCATTGTGTAGTTATACCAGGATAATGACATAGGATAATGGCATATCCTAGCGAAGTCTCATTTGGTTATGCACGTTTAAGTTTAATAATGTTGGTATTTTGATTAAGGATCCCATGTTAATCCCCAATGTGGTTGGGCATGTATTGGGGTGAAAGTTCGACTTGAGAAATGAGAATCCTCAATCCTTTTAGTATTAGATGTTTTGAGTTTTACTGATGCCTTGATAAGGTTGGGTCAAACAATAACTCAGTTGGATTTGAAAGAGCGCTTGTAGTTTCCACCACTTAGGCTTCTCATGATTCTATAGTTATGCTCAGGTAGAATAGTTACAGTTGGTCTTTTTCGCATGCCTTTTTAATAAATAAATAAAAAAAAAAAAGTGTTTAATGGTAGTTTTAGTTATGTTATTTTCTGGAGAATAGATATTGGCTTTTCACTTGGATTTGTTATCCAAAGCTTGATTTTTATTCTCTACTTTTTGCTTCTATCATATGTGAAAGAATCTAGTCTTGGAATTGTTGTTTGTGCAAATCATGGTGAAACTAGTAAATTAAAGAATCGTATTGTACCTTTCCGTGTCAGACGTTAAAGTGGAGTTCCCTTTTTTCTAAAAATTGAATTGAATTGAATTTTATTATTATTATTTTAATTTTGATTTAATTTTTTAAGTTTAAGTAATATTTTATTATTTTATGATTAGTAGGACACGTGGCGCTAAGTAGACCGTTGGATGAAGATGGACGGACAGGATTGCAGGATTTGATTTGAGGGGATCCTGATCCCTTAACCCATCAACGAACCGAAATCCCATCTGGAATCAAAGAAAGCCCAGTTATATAAATGAAGAAACAATATAAAAGAGGCAAAGAAAAAAGAACAAGAAAAGAAGTCTATGACTCTTAAAGAAGACAGGAGTATATTCAATGCAATCAGATCTCATGAAACCCCCGTACCGGGGGCACGTGGAAGGTGAGCATATCTGATTCTGATTGCATTTGCAAATAGCATCCAAGTGCTAGTTGAAATCAGCTGCAAGTCTTCAACCTTCCCTCTCTCTCTCTCTCTCTCTCTCTCTCTCTCTGAGATTCCAAAGAAGGAAAAAAACTCGCCAAAAAGAAAAGAAAAAAGGGCAGAACCCAACCCAGACTCAATGTCACACAAAGCCCTGGATTCGCGGCACTCCATAGAATCGTGTACACTTCAGCTCCACACTTGGAGACCCTTCCAGCGCCAACCCAAAACCCTAGACCCCTCTGACTCAAAGCCCTACCACTACCACTCCTCCACCAATGGGATCCACACCAAGCGCCCCTGCCTCTCCGACCGTGCAACCTCGTTTTCCCTCGCCGACGCTGCCGCCATCGACATGTCCAAGCTCACCCTCATCGACGACGACCGGCCCAGACACTACCACCGGGGCAGCTTCAGTTTGATCGTCAGGAAACGGCGTCGCCGCGGGTCGAGATCGGTGTCCGGTCGGAGCAGCGACCGGAGCTGTACTCGCCGGTGCTGCTCGGTGGGAGCGTCGGCGGCGTACGGGACGTGCTCGGATCTTCCGGTGACGGACTCGAGCGGAGAGCTGTTCGTGAATGGGGACGCGAATTGGGCTTCGGATGTGAGCGAGGCGAGGAATTCGAGGAGGGAGAGGGATGGAGGAGGAGGAGGGAGCGGAGAGAAGGACGGTTCGGGAAATGGGTTTGGGCCAATTGGGGGTTTTGATGCTCAGGGGAACGAGTCCGGTTACGGGAGCGAACCCGGGTACCGCGGGGACGCTGAGTTCGGATATGGGGATGAGCTTGACGAGGAGGAGGATGATGCTAGATTGTTGTTTTGGGGCGAGCAATTTGGAGGTACAAAGTTTTGTGGATCATTCATTTTCGTTTTATATATTTTCATTATTCTGAATTTTTGATGTATACATTGAATTTATTTCGTCGTTTTTCTTATATAAAGTTTCTGAATGTGGCAATTCAGGACCATTTAGAGAAATGTATTATAACGAAGTGGGTTCTAGGGAGGTTAGTTTAGAGGTAGTAGCAATTGTGGTGTTGTTGGTATCATAGCTTGTTGGGATTCAGACATGCTGAAAGCACTTTTTTAGTTTTTTTATAGCACTACTATGGGTAGAATTGGATGATGGATTTGATAAAACTTGTTTGGTATATATTAATTAGTGGTGTACTCTGGAAGAATCTTACTCATTTTTTGGCATCTCTGGCTAAGTTTCATTTGGTTTGAGGAAAGTGATACAATATTTGAATGACACGGATTGAATATTGTAAGAAGAAAGCCTGTGGGTGAAAGAAAGTGCAGCAAATTTTTTTAGTTTGCCAATAATTATCCTGGGAATTTAAATTCCTATTCCCTAATTGTTGGAAGGGCAACAATCTACATGTAGGATCAAATACTCTTTTTATGCTCCATTTCAATTTTGGAGCTTAATAGAGATTCTGGCCCGTATGTCATGTGGGTCAATAGGAATCTTGTAACTCATTCCACCTTTCACTTTGTTTTGTGCAGCTGCCTGGAGCAACTAGGATATGCCTCCCATTCTGAGAGGGATAAGTAACATAATTCACCTTGTGGAAAATATGCAGAACGATCATTATAGATTTTCTCGTAGTGGATTTGGGCATTGTTGACAGTCATCAGTTCTGTGTGTTTCAGGAAGTTGCTGCTGGTTGGTAGAACTTTTTCTTTGATATATAAAAATGATATTATCTTTAGTTTGGGTGTTTTGGGAGAGGGGATGTTATTCTTTACATTAATTGCAGCCTTCAGATGTTTGGGACATTTTGACTTCACATTTCTAAATTTTCAATATTAGGTGCATTGTGCATTGATGCCTTAATTCTCCATGCTGGTCTTAGTTTTAGTACACACATCATCCGCAAAAGTTTGACATGGAAGTTTAGTTGCAGCATCTTGGTTGGGTGTCCAGAGCCTAACTTAGCATGGTTGGACAAAAATTGAGGGAATGAAAGAAATCATGCTTTTTGTTTGATACAAATGAGGGAATCAGCATATAACAGTAATAGTAGTGGCAGTTCTACTGTGATATGGTTGGATTTAGTTTGTGGTGTGGCAGAGGTGGCAATGACAAAGCTTAGATTTTAATGGAATACAAATTAGAGAGTCCATATTTCATTTAAAGTGACTATTTCATCCAAATATTGTTTGATAATCAGAAGCCGTTTTCTGATCATATTATTGTCACCGGAAGATGCTTTTACTAGAGGAATTAACATAAGGGGCATGTGGTGGGAATTAAGAGCGCTAGATCACCTTAAAGTAGTATAGGTTTAATTGGAGAAATGAGGGTGTATGTGGAGCTTCTGGACACCTTCCAATAGTTGTATATCTTTATAAACTTTGGATGTTGCTTTATCACACACTTTGTTTCCATTGTCTGTGCCGTGTTCTTGTCCTTGTCAAGTCGTGAATTGTTATAATTTGAGGTATGGGAGATCAATTAGAAAGAAAATCACAAAACCAAGTGGACAAATTAAATAAGATATGCAAACGATTTAAGTGGGGAATGGCTATATATCTTTTGAAAATGGGGAATAGTGCACAAATTTGAAAACGAAGAGGATAAAATAATTGAAAGAATGTTAGTTCACTTGTAATCTTAGCCTTATGTGTTACTCTATTATTTATTTATCCCGGGGTTTCACGAGAAGTTTACATTTTGTTCTTCAAGCATTTGTTTTGTTTGATTTGTTTGATTCAAGCTCAATATGCTTACATGTCCCTTTCTTGTACCAGAGACGGATTCTAAAACGGAGATGGTCGGTGAGAACACATTCTCAGATCAAAAAACCCATTACAGATGCAGGCGCAAGAAACATGATTGCAGAATGGTGGATTCACTGAGGTAACAAAATATGTCGGTATACAACGAATTCCTTTTTTTTTCAGCCAGTTCTTGGCTTCCCGTAAGGAAGGTTTGTTAATTGTTGGGTTCTGGATTGCCCAACCGGTACTTCAAAAAGGGATTATAATATCTTCATCCTACTTTACTGCCTATCATCCTGACAATGTCAGCAGTTGGATCCAAATGTTGTATAACATGCAGCACTCTGTCGGTCATGCTTAAGGGATTTAAGGATGTGGATTAGGTTCTTGTGCTTTATAATAGCATATAATGCTGTAACAAATACAAGCAAAACTCTGTTTTTATTCATGTACTTATTTTGTAATTGAGTTCCTGCCAGAAGCTGTTGTATCAATATTTATCATTTTTTAACTAATCTCTCTATATATATATATGCTATTAAAAAAACATTTATCATTTTTTTTTTTTTTTTTGGTTGAAGAAGTGTTTTGATGTAACATTGGGGGAAAAATTGTTTGTGTATGAGTTGTTTATTAATGTATTTGTCTTGTGAACAAAATCTAAAGGTAGAAAACAAAAATATAAACATTATACAAATTACTCTATTGACAGATCCATTGGTTTTGAAAATGCGTTTCACTTCAAAGAAGACAACCAATCGGAAAGATATCACCGGAGTATAGCTATCTTGGTCTGTCGGCAGTAGCTGGGTTTTGTGATGTTTTTAATGCACTTTTTGAAGCTGGGTTGGAACAACGTGTTTGTTTTCTCTGTAGGCAACTGTTCTGCGTGTAGATTGTGAATTTTTGAACCTGATAGGAGATACGGGAAGAAAATGTTGGTTGAATGGTAGGCATCACCTAATATATCAAACCCCAAAGGAAACCAAAAAAAAAAAAGCAAAAAGAAAGGGGATAGATATTGATTATTTTTTGTGGTTTGTATTAAGGTTGGCAATTTTTAACACGACTTATAAATTTGACATAAAATTAGTGGGTTAGGGTTGAGGCGTCTGGCTCGTTCAATTAAATGGGTCGAGTTATGGTTGAACTATATAATTTTATACTCATGCCTTGACAAGCAAAATTTAGGGCTGAAAATGTTTAGTATTACCCGTAAACCTAACATGCTAATGCTATCATGAAATTAGTAGTTTAAAGTTGAGGAGCAAGTTGATAGGAGATTATTCCAATTTGAGAAACTGTTAGAATATTACATAAATATGAGGTCTCTAGAACTTAATTGGAAATATGCAAGTATTGATCAAACAATCAATCAAAGAAATGAGAAAATGTTTACTACTAAATCTAAATCAACATGGTAGAATTAAATTACAAATACCCAAAGTCGAAAATAACAAAAAAAGAAAAACAAAGTGTGTACAGAAAAAAAGAAACCCAACAACCCTGTCCCTGTGCCGTTTGCAAGGTTATTTAATATATATATATATATATATATATTCTCTGACTCACGCCGTTAGCACTAGAGATGGAAAACTGTGCCGTTTGCCAAACTTGCAAGAGGCAAGAGGCTTCGCCGGAGCCGGAGTGTCTACCGGTGATGCCTAATATTTTCATCCATTGAACATTTAATTATGTAGGGAACATGCAGAAACCACGGAGAGTCAGAGACGAAGCTGTTTGAATCAGGTTCAATGCCAAAGAGCTTCTCTGGAAGATAACGGCGTGAGTCAGAGAATATATATTATATTTTTATTATTTATTAAATAAGGCAAAGAGCAAAACGGCACAGTTTTGCTTGGACTGTTATGCAAAACTGTGCCGTTTTGCATAACAGCTTTAGCTTATATCCATCCCTAACGTTGCAAAGGCCAGAGCGAGAGAGAGAGAGAGAGAGATGGCGAGAGTAGAAGCCCTGAGCGCGTACAGAGCGCTGCTGAGAGCGACTCGGAAAACCTTCGCCGGAGACTCACAGATGCTGACAGGTTCGGCCGCCGAGGTCCGAAAAAATTTCGAGGACAATCGGCAAGTAACCTCCGAGGCCGAGATCCGGAGGCTCCTCGACGAGGCACGTGAGGCCACCCATTTCATCGCCAACATGATCGTCCAGGCCAAGCTCAACTCTAGCGGCGGTTACCGTAAACCAACTTTCCCTATTCAAAATATCGTTTACCATTTTCCAAAGTTATTATTAAATGGAGATTTTATGTATTTTTCTTCTTGTGTCATGCATTCCTTGCACTTGTGAAATTGTTTGTGCGTGTTTAGCCTGATTTTTTTTTTTGTAATGATTTGATCAAATTTCAATTTCTGATACATTCAAATATATTGAACTTCAACGGTTAGAACAGCCTAGGTTTTTTTGCGATCGAAAACCGAATTCTAGTGATGCCTGTCAAAAAATTCTGAAATTCATGGCCCAAAATTTATCCCAATTTTCACAGATGAAACTGAAAAATCGCGAAAAAGGTGCATATTGTGGATAAAAGCATGAATCCGTTGAATTCGATGAACTTTTGATATTTAACAATGAAAACCTGGCATGGAAATATGAGAAGCAATGAATGTTCTGGCAAAAAAAAAAAAGGTATTTCCTTTGTTTCTTTTTTAGGCAAAAAAATACTTGGAGTACTACAACTTTTATTATAAACCCTTACAAACTCACCACACAATTTACATTTTATGAAAATGAGTGTCATGTGGATTGTCGTTTAACAATTTATATTTTAGTGACCTACGTGGTAAGCGTCACATTAACTATTAAGTGAGTTTATAAATCTGGTAAGTGTTATATGAATTCCCACGTGATAGTCCACATTTTCGGCTAACGTGGCAAGTGTGTTACATGGAGTATTACGTCAGTTTGTAAAGAACTTGTAATAAAAGTTGCAATAACTTTAACAACACTGTTTGAGAAACTAGTTCCAAAATCTTCATTATTATTGTAGTCAATTAGATGGCCTTAGATAGGACCTAAACTTAATTACATGGCATATATGACTGCCTTAATTTCATCATCACACTTTCATGTTTAGAGAAGGTTTTTGGTGATTTCTGTGATTTTGCTTGTTGCATGTATTGTTCCAGTGTTTGTATCCTCCTGATTGCAAGATGTGGTAGCCCGAATTCTATCTGTTAACTACATGTACTATTTAATAACTTGGTAGACGATTATATAAGAATTTGACCCCTTTTTTTATATGCCAATTTGGATTGCTGCAGAAATGAAGCCCAACAAAGAGCATGCAGGAGCAACACTTGAGATTCCTTCTGAAGACATTCTTAAGACCGTCTAGGAGTAATTGTGGAGTTTAATGCCATGTTTTTTGGACAATCTTTGCCTCAAATATGAGCTTTTTGTCGATGATCGAGTATTTTTTCCTCAGTATTTTTCCTCATTAGTGTTCTTGAGGGACTCGCTCAAATATTTTATTTGTTTTGGGAATAATTTTCTATGAGCTCCCTTTGGTTGTTGCTGAGACTTTTGTAGTAGTAAGCTTTCGTCTAGAAGCATTTCCCCTGAAGGGTCATGTACTGTAGGTTGTATATCGTATACATTTTTGCTCACATTTCTGGGAAAAGTTGAATGCAACTCTTAAGCAGTCCCAGTTTTAGATTATCAAAATTGTGGTTAAAGTCTTTAGGCAGTCCTTTTTGGTTTATGGTTTTTGCATTTGCTGTAGGGCAATGGCATGCCTTTTATTGCATGCATGGTGTTCTTATTTAAAAGTGAAAGGAAAAACTAAAGAGATACAGAAAACATCAAGGCAATTAAAACCCAGAAATCCTCTTGTTGAACCCGAAATAATGTTTCTTTTTTACTTCAAAAAAACAAAACAAGAACATAATATTTATGATTATAGGCAACAGTGCCAAGGAGGCTCTCTCTCTCTACAATTAGCACTCGGTGGAGTTTCCCTATAGATATAGGTACAGAATTTCCCTCGTGAGCAAGTGAGGCTTCAAAAATACCAAAAAGTACCCCCCACTTCAGTTTCCAACTTGGGCAGCAACTAGTCCACCTCATCATCTTCCTGATCTTCATCCATGTCTTCCTTGTCTTCATCCGCATCCTCATTTTCAGGATCTGTCCCATTGTCCTGCGTTTTCTTGCCCTCACCATTTCCTGAGAATAACAAGGGGAGAAGGAGAATAAAAGTAAGTTCCTGATATAGGTTTAGTAGAAAATATATCAACTTTCAAGGAAGGGCACGGATCAAGAATAAGGAACAAAGGAAGAGTGAGTTATAACAGAAGTATTAAAACAATAATATTGATGACAAATCAAGATAAGGATAACAAACATGTTGTAGAAATATGGAAAGGAAACAGGATAAGACCAGAAAATGAGAGGAACAAACATCCGATAAAGATGATAAGGGGCCAATGATCACAAATCCTGGTTGATTATATAGGAAGATAAAGTTTAAAATGAAGAACATATGTGAATTGGCGAGAGATGAGAGATGAGATCAGGAAAGAAGCAATGCACTTAACAGGGGAAAATTAGGATTGGGCAGTCAGTTAGACCATGAATGAAGAGGATGTAATGAAATACTGGCTATGTAATATGGCAGCCAAGACAAATCAGATAGAATCCAAGAGTCCATTGAAGAACACCCAGTAACATCACTAGAAAATCTGAGCAGAATTGTGATTTATCTCATTTGAACATGGCTAGGAGCTATTTATGCGTCACAGACAAAATTTTACCGGCAATGCATCAAAAAAACTTAAGTACAGGTCACAGTACAAATGCGTTTAGAAAATGGGCGAGGTAAGGATCCAAAGCAGTACATTTAGTTTTGAAGGGGTTGCAATTTAGAGAGCTTAAGAGGGTTGAGGAAATGTTTCTGTGTTCATAAAGAATGTGTAGAAATCTTTTTTTTTTTTTTTTTGATAAGTAAGAATGGGTAGAAATCATTGATGTGAAGAAAAGCATTGCTGGTGGAATGGCCAGACTAGGTAATGGTAGAACTGCACAATTAAGTACATCATATGGCATTCTTGTAGTCGGTCACCCCTAGAATCATTAGTCAATTGAGTTGAGAGATGCTGTTTTCCGAATATGTTATAATGTTTCTTTCAACCATATAAATGATCACCTTGCTAGAGGAAAAAGAAAGCAACATGTTGCATGAGAGAAAATATACCATATGCGCTGAAGATGACCCCGCCGGAACACAATCCTTCCTCAATCTTGATGAGTTCAAGAGTCATTCTGGGTCCGATCTCTTGAAGTTTGACAGCACTTTTTGTTGAAGCCCGGTTTACTCTACCAAGATCACTAGACAGAGTCACGGTCGCTGCTTCTTCATCTGCTTCACTTTCTGATCCATACCCAGCCCTTTAAAGCCACAAGGAAAACAAATATAAAACCAGAACAAATGGGTAAGATTAGTCAATCCAAACGGCAAACACATGGGACTACATAAATGCACATTTCTGTTCATTTTCCTCCCTTCTCTATCTTGTACTTGGTTATGAGTTTCTTATATTGATGTACATAAAAGAGGATGACTGAAGTTGACAATTTACCTTAAAAAAAAAAAAAATTTGAAACTTCGAAGCCTTGCACTAATATATCATCAAACCACTGCTCTAATTGATTGAATCAATAAAAAAATTAATAATAAAAAAAAAGAGCATAAATTTGACATTGAAAAGCCCTCATCTTTTTATTCATCCATATAGCTTGACGGTCCTACCTTTCTATATTCTCTAAATCCCAATTAAAAACATAAAAATATAATGATATGCATTACTATATATTAAAAGGAAAAACAATAAAAAAGGTGATTGGTCAGTAAATGTCCTTATTGGAAGAGTGACACTTCTTAAATACACGCTCAAACCCAATATTACAAAGACTTTTTTGTTGTTGTTGTTGAGAGTGGGGGATTAGGTAGAAAAGTCAGATTGAGATCATTTTTATGATATTCTTTCCGACAACTTTTAAATATCAAGTCTAACAATATAAAAGTATCACTTGTAGTGACCCATGATGAACTACCTGTAGACCTCAGGAAACACTTCACAGTGGATGGTAATATAACGCTCATTCCCAATACTGCATGCTAACATAATTTGCTTTAAGAAGACTAAAATAATAAGAAATACTCCTTACTTTGTGATAAAGTCGCTCACGTCCTGAAGATTCCTTAAATCTGGGAATTGATGGTTCTGCACAAATTTTCTAACTCTACGGGAGACACCCACAGGCTGTAATCTTATGGAATAATGCCGAAAATCGATAAGCTTTGTGTCCTTGTTATAATTAAGCAACACAATTCTCTGGCAAGAAGAAAGTTTGACCTGAAAAATTCACATTAAAACAACATTAAGAGGGGATATAAGATCATGAGTCTTGCTGGTGCTGGCAATAAACTGAAATTTCTTTGAAACTCACGGTGTTTATATGAATGGCGGGAAAGATGTTCTGAAACATTATGGTTGTGAGCTTTAGATGTTGATCACCAGTCCCAAAACCAGAAAGAACAATCTGCCAATAAAATATACAGAGATTAATATTGGCAAAGTTTAAGAAGAGAGACTATTTCACCATCTGCTTAAGTCAAATTACGCAATTGTATGGCTGCGGCCCTTTCCTCTTCTGAGAAACACATAAATTCACTAGCATTAGCTAATAGAAGATATGTGTATTGTGTAAGGTACACACAAAGTTGGCTCGTACGAACAATTCATGAGTTCTGCTGCACTGAGATAGTACTACAGTTAACTTGTTATGTCTCATGCTAAAAGGCTAGTAATGATGTATAATACTACTGATCATTTCGTCAAAGATGAGACAGATGCAAATTCCCAAAGAGAGCTATTTTAGCATTTTTCTTTACTTTCTCTAACTTTTAGCAAATCAAACAAATCATGAATTTGTGCTTTGTACGTGAGCTTGAGTGAGAATATAAAATTACCAAAGGAGAATTTTTGAAAAGATCTTGAGGACATCTAGGACGCAATTGAGATTGAGCAACATCAGTTGCCAATGAGTATTCTTGTATCTTAAATGTAAGAGTTGGGCCTTGTGGGGTCCTTCCAACCCTCAAGTAGGGTGAGGTTGCAGTTTTTGACAATATGAGGAAATGCGTTACACCCATAGGCCCAGCAACATTCAAAAAATCTTTGAGACTATTCCGTTTCTTCTCCTGCAATAATAATAATAATAAAATATCAGTTAACTAAAAAATTCTGTCATAAAATTAGGATATTACCCAAAAACAAAAAAACAAAAAAACAGCTCAACAACATTATGTCTGGCCATATAGACAAATCCACTTAGAAACTGCCGAGTACTTGCTTTTAATCTAATTTTAGCCTATTGTTGACACATTGCAGTGGCAATCACATTTATAAAAAAGAATTACCGGGGGAATCACAGTATGCAGAATTTAAGCTGTCCACAGTTATGCTCAATAATTTGCCTATGATCTATATTGCTTAATTGAGTTCCTTATATAAAATCGCAAGTATTTATTACAACAAACCCGCCATTTATAAATTGCATAAGCTTCCAACTCACAATTTACATTAGTCTGAAACTGAAGTAAAGAACTCCTCTTGAAAAGCATTACACGATGACCCCAAAAACCTTTCAGTTGCTTTTGTGAGGTTAAGATATTTTTCGCTCTTAAAAATTCACACTCATGTGATGCGTACTTCCATCAATATCATATTGCAACAGAGTTAAGCTTCAGGAGACAAAGAAACAGAAAGAGAGAGCAACACAGAGAACAAATAATCTTTACCTTAAGATTGAGAGCAGTATAGGGAAGCATCAACTTTCTCAAATCCATTTGAAGTTGCCTGAGAGGACCAGGCAACTTCCCTCTCGCAAACACAAAGCTCTTTGGAATCTTATCGCCTGTGATATGGTCCACAGTAGGTTGCTTCTTCTTCAATACCGGCTTCACAAACACCTTCTTCTTCTGTTTAATTCAAATAACAGCAAAAACAATCACGCAAACCTGTAAACACTCATAAAAACTAGAACCCCGTTTGGTTGCTCAGAAAATGGAAGAAACAAATTAGTTATAGAAAACCCAAGTAAACAAAACACCGAAATCAAAACGTACTACAGTTATTTGACTTAGCCTCTCACGCTACAATTTGTTCCTACCTCCAGATTATACCACATATATACCATAAGACCCCGCAATTCATTTTCTTTTCCTTTTCTTCCATTTTCTCCGCAACCAAACAGCTGGGAAAGTTAAGAAAAACTAAAACATGACAAGATTTTGCTTACATTTCGGAACCGAGCCATGGCTTCCAAGAATCTTGAATTTCAGAGCTTTCTGATCAAATAACTTCTATAGCCTAAAAAAAAAAATAAAGCAAACATTTAGCATAACCCAAAATATATAAATTCTTCCTCAACTTACATAAATCAAGAACAGTTACTAGAACAAAAGCTATGGTTTTTGACGAGCCAGCTAACGCTAATTTCAGAATTCTAGGACTTCAATTCAAAACAATATGAATTATATATCAGAATCAAAATTAGTATAGAAATTAAACAAAAAGGAACAAAAATGAGAAGAATACGAGGGAATTACCGGGTTTTTTTTTTGTGGTTCTTCAATCTGCTAGTGTCTTAGGGTTTAGGGTTTTGTCAATTTGGGCCGGGCTGAACCAAAAATAAGAGCCCAAGTTTGGCCCACTACCTGAAAATAGCTGGTCACTAGTCTCAAATGTATGGGCGGTTAAGGACAAAGTTTAGCTTTAAGCTGGGCTGAAGAAATGTTTTTCAGTGTAGCTTCTTTGTTTTGAGTTAATCTCCTTAAACTATCCCTCCAATAACAATTACCCCATAAACTATCAATTACGACAATTTACTCCCCAAACTACCAAAACAATGACAATGTACCCTCAGTGCTAGCAAAATGATAAAATTACCCTTATATAATTTTCAATAAAACAAAAATACCCTAACAATTTTGAAAAAAAAAAAAAATAGTATTTTTGTTTTTATTTTAGGAAGGTTAATTTTCGTCATTTTTTAAAAATCTGGAGTACATTGTTATTATTTTGGTAGTTTGAGAGAGTTAAGTGGAATTTACCATATATATATATATATATATATATATTGACAAAAAAAACTTTAATTTTCATAAAATAATTTTTCTTTTTTAAAATTATAAACCGTTTTTTGAGTTTTAGCTTTTTATTCTCAAATCTCCAAAATTTGTCGTACAAACTCAATTAAATTAGCATGTATTCAAAATGTATGAAATTTTTATATATATTTTTAATAAAGTATGTAATTTTTATGTGTGTTTTTAATATATTTTTAGACACCTCAATTTAATAAATTGAGTCGAAAGAATTTCCTTTCTAAAATAATTTATTGTTTATATTTTTCTAATAATGTTTTATGAGTGAAATAATGGTTTAATTAAAAAAAAAATTTCATATTCGCATATAAATTCATAAAATTATGTTTTCCGAAATGAATTTGGTTTAGGCTCCGTTAAAAAAAATACTGTATGTATGTGGTAGTTTTTTCATTTGTTATTTAATTTCAATTTTTTCGTGAGAAAAAAAAAAAAAAGAGTAAAATTGAATCCGAAACGTTTTTACCACACCTAAGCTAAATTCGAAAGGGAAATGCTAAGTACTATAATTTTATCTAACATTTATTCAATAATATTGACGTAACATTTTTAATCAATCGTTTTTTTATTATTTATTATTATTATTATTTAACAAGAATTAATCTAATAGTTAGTTGGGAGTACTACATCATCATTGTTGAATGAATGTTCAATAAAATTACAATATCTGAAATTACCTAATCCAAAAAAAAAGAAAAGAATGTAGTTAGTTAATAGGGTAAAGTCCATTTAACCTCCTCAAACTACCACCCCCAATGACCATCTATCTTTCCAAACTATCAATTGCGACAATTTACCCCCCAAACTACCAAAACAATGACAATGTACTCTCAATTTTAACAAAATGACAAAATTACTATTACTAAAATAAATGCAAAAATACTAAAATTTATTGATTTATTTATTTCAAATTTTAAGGGTATTTTTGTCCTATTGAAAATTTTATAAGGGTAATTTTGTCATTTTGCTAGCATTGAGGGGTATATTATTATTGTTTTGATAGTTTGGAGGGTAAATTGTTATAATTAATAATTTGAAGAGTAAATTGTCATTTGAATGGTAGTTTGAGGAGTTAAATAAATTTTACCCTAATTAATATAAGAACATATGTAACTAGACACATCTTCCAACATTACTTTCAACTTTATTGAAGGCCATTTATTGAAGGAAGGAAAGAGGCCAATAATATTCCAGGTGTCCACGTCTACAGTACTAGTCTCATCACACAATTTTTAACAATTGACCTTATTGATGTGACATTTTGATTTAGCAAGATTTTGGGGCCCTTTTTCAAGACATGAAAGCTTATAATTTCCAATACAAATATGGATATTACTATACAACATATAATTGCCCTACGAGGATAAGGTCAAGATTTTGCTACGTCATACATTTTTTGTCCGACCACTCTTCAAAAATTTTGAGATGGCTAGGCTAGTTAGGGTAGCTCCTAAAAAAATTGTCATATTATTTATTTTGAGGTAAAAATAAAAAATTTTAATTTTAATTTTTAACCAACCATCTAAACAAGTAATCTGACCACCTCTTAAGATTTTTAGAGTGATCGGACCATCCTCTTACCACTCAAGAGTTTTAAAATCGGCCAATCATCTTTAAACACTTTTGAGAGTAGCCGGCCTCTCCTTTGGTCGCACCCTTTTTAGCGGCGGGTTAAAAGAAGCTTATGCTTAGAAAATTTTGTTTGGCTCAAATTAGATGATATGACAAAATCTTTACCATTCATTCTCACCACCTGCCATCCATACAATCTTTAACTCCTTAGTCACCACTCCCTTTCCCTTTCTTTATTGCACTCACCAGCCTCTTGCCGAAATATATCTCCACCTGCAAAAACAAAACAAAAAAAGGGAAAGAAAAAAAGCTCTCACCCTTTCCAAGTCACCAAAATCCTTTTCAGAAACCTGCCCCTCAAAAAGCTCTATGATTTCACAGGTCATAAAAAAGCATGAATCTCCCTTACTCTTCTCCTATTTCATTCAATAGTTTCTACTTGATCATCTCCTTCAACTTTCTCTGTTCTTTTTCTGCAGAATGATCAGAATGTCATGTATTCACCACATATTTGTGACCTTCATGTTTCTTGCATGGCTGGCAGAGGGAGACAACTATGTTCAAGATGCATGCACCGTCACAAGGTATTCTTAAACAATCGAGACAGAATTCGAACTCACGATTCCTGTTCTGATGCAGACGAATTTAATCATTTAATTTATATTTTTACAGGTATCGAAACATCTGTGTTCGCACACTCGCATCATTCTCAAACACCGCTAGGAGAAGTCCTAGCAAGTGGGCACGTGCCGGTGTGTCCGTGACAATAGGTGAGGTGAAGAATGTTACTCAGGACTTGATAGGATTGAAGAAGCAAAGGGTAATGAAAGGAATGAACATAATTGCCCTCTCAGATTGCATTGAGTGCTTTGAAGATGCAGTTGATGAGCTTTACAAATCTCTGAATGTTCTCAGAAACCTCAGCAAAAGTACATTCGATATTCAAATGGGTGATCTCAACACATGGATAAGTGCAGCTCTGACAGATGAAGATACTTGCTTGGATGGCTTTGAAGGCGTTGAGGGGGGAAAGCAAGTTGAGTTGCTTCGGAAGTGGGTTTTGAATGCTTCTTATGTCACTAGCAACGCCCTGGCTCTTGTTAGCAAACTTGCAAGCACAGGTGTGGAAAGCCTAAACGATCCATAGAAGTTCTGCAGAAGGATTTTGGCCATTTTTACACAAGTATAAAAATATTATATATATAATATAGTTTTATTATGTGTAAAATAAAGATTTTGTTTGGTTGCCAGTAGCGACCTTTTTCATTTTATATAATAAATTTCATGCAGTTTCTATCCATATGTACGAATGTATGCATTTTTGATTGTGACAGTCGAAATAATTGCTTACTAGTCTACAAAGAAATCTTGTTTCTGAGATATGAATATTTAATGGCTTGAGAACTTTGTGTCGGCATAGGCCGAGTAATACTACAAGTTTCTCTCGTGTTCCTTTTGAATCTATCTAAAAATTATATTTCTATTAAAATCATCATTGAACTTGTAATTAATTATTATTGAATTTTGATAAAATAATAATTTTAATAGTCACATCATTTTTGGATGGACTTAAGAGGGACACAAGAGGGACTTCTAAAATTGCTCGCATAGGCCGTATAGCCAACATTCATCTATTACTTTTTGTTTTTTTTCCTTATTATCATTGAATTTGTCAAACCTACTTGTGATCTCACATTCAGTCATACTAACTACTGTATCATGTAATATATATATAAAAATCTCTTTTTCATTTCATAAAACTTTAGTATAAGTGTAACACCCAGGGTAATTAATAAACGCTAAAAGAAATTAAAAATTGAGAAATAAAAACTAAAATAATAAATAAAATAAATGTTTGGGTGAAAATAGATTGATCACAATGAGGTTCGTAGGCATTTGGCAAAATAGGAAAGAAAATTTATAAGTTATAAGTTAAAAGTTTAAGTAAGTCTTGGAGATTACATTTGAACACGAAGGAACGTACATTTGAACGGGAGGGAATCTCTATGTTGTAGTAAGGCACGCTAGTAGGATAGAATCGACGGTCTCAGGATTACATATACGATGATCGTGTTCGATCAAATGCGCAAAGTGCCCCATTCGAACGAGGTAGCATCTCCACATGTCACCACATATTGGAGTAATAGGTAAAAATCAACGGCCCAGATCAATACACGCGTGTGACTAAGTGAGATTTGGCACGCGTTTAATGCTGGCTGACATGCCACATTCGGACTCGAGTTTAAAACACATTCGAACACACATTTAAAACACAAAATTTGATTTTGAAATTTTTTAACTGAAAGACAAACCATCCAATGTAATCCTTTCCCAAAATTTGATTTATATAAATTTTTTTTTTTAAAAAAAAAAAAATGGATCAAGGAAACCACCAAAAGACTAAACACAGGAACAATCCGAACAAACCGAACAGA
Source organism: Corylus avellana (assembly GCF_901000735.1). Classification (NCBI taxonomy): domain Eukaryota; kingdom Viridiplantae; phylum Streptophyta; class Magnoliopsida; order Fagales; family Betulaceae; genus Corylus; species Corylus avellana. The sequence goes on from NC_081542.1 coordinate 15,278,681, forward strand.
GTTCGGAGTAAGCAAAATTAGCCCACTATGTTTGGGCTCTGCCACATGTATCTACTAGAATGTTATTTTGGGCTCTATACATATCTCACATTTTTAAGGACAACGGATTTTTCGAAGGCCTAAAACATCTTCCTTTTCGCTTTTTTTCATTTTTTCATTAGAGAATTATTTTCTTTTCAGACAAACTTTTATTTGAAATTAGAGTATAAAAAATTTATTTAACTCAATTTTTTGTTTGTTTGTTTGTGCTGAAACTGGGGGCTCATATTAATACCAGTGGAAGGCCAAGTAGATAAGAGCGGAGTGAACGTCGCGATACGGTACAAAGTATTTTGGGGATTTCCTTAATACGTTCATACAAGTAGGGTTTATAGTTTTTCTTATATATATGTATGATGTAACCCTGAATTATTAAAAGTAAAAATACAGCCGCCTCTCTGTGGACGTAGGCAAATTGCCGAACCACGTTAAATTTGTGTTTCGACTCTCTCTTTCTTTTCAATTCTATATTGTTCATCAATTATTGTGCAAGATAACAGCAGTTTGTATTTTAACCAAGTTTATTAAAATGACATATATTAAAAATACATATTATTCTCACGTTACATATATGTCTAGAAATTAATTAGTACATTTTGAACATGTGTCAATTTAATAAATTGAGAGTGACTTGTCACTTGTATAAGTCTCTCTCTAATGATAGGATTCATGAAAGGGATTCGAAAATAAAGGTTGATTATTTGTTTAATTAAGATAGAGACGCTAGGCTTGCTTATTTACATGTCTTTGATCATTAGCTTTATGAAAAGGTCTTGCTGGTCAATTTTCAACCTAGTAAAAGTCATTTTTGGAGTAGATTTTTTTATTTTTTTTATGGAAGTCATTTTTGGAGGAAGGAACGGAAATAGAGCAGTTCCTTGGAAGTTCTTGAGGAATGTGACAGAACAATATAAGGTGATCATTTCTGACCCACTGTACTGTTCTCAATTTTTTATTTTTTATTTAAAAAAAATAAAAGAAAAGAAATTAGGATTGAAATAAGATTTTAGTATAGGAAATGGAAGCATATGACTGTGAAAACGATTGGCCTCCTACACATATATAGGACAAAAATGATTGGAAAGTCCAAGTTACAATACAGAAAATTCCAAGGGTTTTGGGATATAGTTTGGCAGCTATAAGAGAAGGTGTATGACTTTGTAACAGTCCATCCTTTTATACAGTATGTGAGCCTGCTATAAACTTACTGCCAAAAGTAATATTTAGCATTACTCCTAAGAATGTGTTAGTAGTGGCGATTCCGACAACTAACCTACCACATGCCGGCCAATTTTTCGACCCACATGGGTTGACTTGGCAAAGGGGAAAGTTAGTTTCCGTTTTCAATGGAATTCCAACCCCCAACATCCCTTACTATAAAACATCATTTCCTTGTTGCAGCCATGTTCCGTTTTATTTGGTCTTCTCGCTTCTCTCTTTGACGCTCTCTATCTCGCAGAGATCTAAGACAAAGAACAATGATATGTTTTTTTTTGTTGGATGAATAAAACAATAACATTTTGACATTGTTAATTAGAAATGCTGATTTTGACTTCCGCCCGAAAATCACCTTCCGTTAGAAAAAAGTCGAAAGCAACTTCAACTTTCCGATAAAAGCACATATGAAAAGCAAAAAGTTAATTTCCGCTTCCGCCAACTCTAATGCACACCCATAAAAGCATTATCAATAATAGTTTTTGCAAGAGGAGAATACAGAAGGATCCTCTCTCCGTTTCGTGGCTATGATTTTATTTTATTGCGAGTAATGATGTATATGATAATACCACTTTAGTAGATATGTTGTCACGTCATTCAAAATTTAAATTTTTTAAAACTTATCAAAAAAAAGAGAGGAGAATACAGAAGAAAAAACAAAGTAGTAGAGATTCAACATTCTTGGCCTGCCTTTAATTGGTATACTTATTTATATCAATATTAGCTTTGTCCGGAGAAACATCTTGAACCATAAGTTTGGAGAAACATTAAATGTTTTCCCAAAAACAAACTACTTAGATTCACGTGAGGCTAAGAGCATTCCCAATGGAAGAGCCAAATGTTACTTTTATCTAGAATAGCTCTTCAAATGTTCAAAAAACCTCCCACATTGGATGAGCAAAAAATATATGTAAAATAGATATTTGATTAGAAGAGCTAAAAAAAAAGTTAAATGTAGCAGCACTTTTTAAGGGAGCCATTTTATTTTTTAGTGTTTCTCTCTCCTGCTTTATCTTTTTCCCAAATCTTTTCCCACATTTTTTTTAGAAATATAGCTAATCGGATGTGGAGACACTTAAAAATGGCTTAACTAAACTAGATAAAAGTGAATTTTGAAGAGCCATTTTACATAAAAATATGGCTCTTCCATTGGGAATGCTCTAATGGCAAAGAAAAAAACACACAAGGGAAATTCTCTCCTACTCAATGTCTCATGATTGGCATGGTGGTACCGAATCTGGCACAAGGAGAGGCGAAACATGCGAAATCGATAAGCGCCACGTGTGTGGAGGAGAGTCAATGTCGCTTGAGCACGAATCCTCCTGCGACGTGCAAAGCAAACGAAGTCCTGTCTCTTTTGTGGGTCCCCCCTCCTTCGTGGTTCTATCATATGCTTCTCTTACTTTTTTTTTTCTCTTATTATTATTATTTTTGAGATTTGGAGGAGAGGTTGAGGCAAGCAAGCGCAATCCAAGCCTAGATTACCGAAAATGAAATAGAATGTGAATATGTGAAAGGATACAAATTTTATACGTATTTACCACTTTTGGGCTTTTGCCTACATTCTATTTTGATCGGCATTTTCCCTTTTTACCGCAAAAAACAATCCCACATTCCCAAATCACTGCTATTATTGCATTTAAATTTCTATATTTGAAAAGACAAATATTAAGAGTTAATAAGTTTTTCATATTTGGTTTAAGACATAAATTTTTTCTAAATCTGTCTGGAAGAAATATCATGCAACCCATTTAAAATAGGGACATAGTTTTCCTCCAAACTGGGTTTGAGGAAGTTCCTCCAACTCAATCAATAAAAATGACATGTGTCATTTAAACATATGAAATGCACATGTTTTTTTAATAGTAAGGACAAAGTTGAAATAAATAATATTAAAAACTCATGTACATCTTACATGTTATTAATTATTAAAAAAATGACACATGTCATTTTTATAGACTGGGTTAAAGGAATTTTCTTCAACTCAGTTTGGAGGAAGACTATGTCCTTAAAATAGTGTTAATTGTCTATAAACATTTAAAATGTTAGTATAGATTAGTAAATTGCTATTAATGACCTTACAAATTTAATGTGCATTTTAAATATTTATAGACATTTGACATTATTTTAAATGGGATGGAAAATATTTCTTTAGACCCGTTTGGAGGAAATTTTTGTCTTTTAGCCTATATTATCCTATAAATTCAATAAATCAATCATTCGATTTGTAAGGTCTACAAATCTAAAGGTTAATTTGTAAAATGAAATGGGTCAAACACGAAAAAAAATATCGATTCATAACATTTCTAAAAAATAAATAATTCATACAGGATGAAGATCTCGGGTATATAACCATTTGATTTTAAATTCATAATCATCACATATTGGATGCATGAGACAATGTTAGATTATGTTTTTTTCCAACCAAATGGCCATGTTAGTATTCTCACACGACAAGCAAAGGGCAATGCATCGAAAATGGCAAGGAGGGAACTTTTCTTTGTTTCTCATTTCTAATGGGTGAGCTAATTATAGACTTTGAGCATCAATTAAGGATAATTTGAAATTAGGTAACGTGTCTCCAATAACTTTTTTATCGCCACGAAATAGCAAAATTCACATAAAGGATATACAAAGTACATAAAGGACCATCTCATTGTGTTGCCAATTTTACACAATATATAATACATCCATATATAAAGTAGTGAAAGATGAGAGCGGAAGCGGAGTGAAAAAGAGATTGATAAGGACGGTTAAGGCTACATCTTTATTGTATTTAAGTAGGTTGATAATACAAAATATGTCCTTATTAACAAGGAAAATGTGGAAGCGAGCGAGATAGAATGAGTAAATAAATATGATAATTAAATTAGAAGATTTGATTACAATTACACATGAATGATAAATGCATGGGTCGATAAAAAAAATATCAATCAACTTAATATAGAAAATATTCTTACAGAACCAAAGCATACAGGGGTTGATCTTACAACAATATGAAGCGTAGCTATATATCAAACAGTTTAATCTTCCATTGATCTCGAAAATTCGTAGAAATTATATACAAGTAAAGACTATCCTGCCTGCGATTTAAAAAATTAATTATTATTATTATTATTATTATTTTCTGTTTTCAAATCATAATTTGTTAAAAAATGAAATCTCAAACAATATATTTTAAGCGATTTAGTTTAAAAACACCTTTTGTCCACAAAATCACAGTGTCAAACGCACCTTAAGCAATAAATAGTAGCCCTGGCAAATAAATTACCGCTTATATATATATTTGATTCAAGTATTTAATTAATATTCAAACAATTTTCATGATATTTTTTTTTAAAACTATTTTGTTATGTTTTTAAGCAATGGACGTAAATCATGTCTTATTTATACACCCAAAAAAAAATGGAAATAATATCTTGCCCATAAAAATTTTTTTTTAAAAAAAAAAAACGAAAAATCAAAATGGTATTCGATAGAATTATAGGATTGCAGAAAAAGTTGGAAGTCTTGAAGATAAAGCCCGGCGGCCATGTAAAAGTTTACGAGGTACATTTTCTAAAAGTCCAAGAAGTGCCCCCACCATTTTTGTGGTCTGGTGCGAGGTCTTCATCGTCAGCTAACCTCAACGGAAAATAATATATATGAGCTTTTCGTGCTTGGACTTTCCCGAATTAAGTAAAACAAACAATGATGAGTGCAATTAACTATATATATATATATATATCATAATTGGAGAGCTAGAAACGATTTCTTTTAGAAGTGGCCATGAATGAAATGCATGTGCAACTTCTCAACGTGCAGATCTCTTCTTTCTTAAGCTTCTTATACAATATTTATTGTTTTTTTTTTTTTTAATTATTATTATTCATCGAAAGCAATAATGCCTTTTCCCTTTTACTACGTACGTTATGAGGTTTTTGGTTTAAAAGACTGAGAATTCCTTTAAAAGATCAAGAATATTAAAGAAAAAGAACCCACGTTAAAAAAAAAAGGGGGAAAAACATGGAAAGAATAATGGACAAAGTGTTTTTTCAAATTTTTTCAATCTAGTCTATTAAATTAACGTGTTATCCACGTCGGAACTATAAACCTACTTGGAGGGCAATAGCATCCCAAAATTAAAAAAAATCCCCTCAAAATTATTAGTTTTTTTTACGGAATAAATTCTTTAAAATTTTGTTTTAGTTTTGCCCTCATTTGCTAATATTCTAGTTTTACCCCGTGCGTGTTCAAATACATGTGATTTTCGCATGTATTTTAAATAGAATGTGTAATTTTTACGTGCAATTTAGATGCGTGTCAGTTTAATAAATTGAATTTAAAAAAAAATAAAATAAAATGTTCAAGAATATTTGGATAGAATAAACCAAATATATTATAGGTTAACTTAGGGTAAGCAAGTCCAAAATGGAGCTTCCAAATCACTCCTAGTTTCCACCAAATTGCCTTTAGAATAGGGGCTTCATCTGTTGACCCACTCAGGGCGGCTTCTACTGGGTCACTCTCAATTGACAATTAGATGCCTCTTTGTTTGAGAAAATTACAAAGCAAACCTTCCACTTAACCTCCCTTTGAAGCTACTAATTAAGTTAACACACCTTAAATGTGGACTGCACACTTCCAATCAAACAGAATCTTCTACCCATTAATCATTATGCCCATTGTTTGTTTCCAAATTATCGATAATATCAATATCTTTTTGCTAAGAAAATATATGTCAAAATATATCTTCTCCAAGTATTTTTTTTAATTGAACAAAATAATAAATAAGCATTGACCCAAATCATTTATAACTTATATTTTATCTTTGAATTGAATATTTGTAGGATCAAGATAGATTTCATTTTGAATAACTATCTATTTATTCATATTATATCTTCTCTGATATGGTCGTCTCACCCAATTTTTGGATCAATCTTTATAAAAATAAAAATTCAAAAATTCAAAAATTAGTTGTAACCCCTGCATTAATTAGCATCGTGAAATAATTATGAAAAAAAAAAACAAAGAAAGATAGAATATAGCCCTCTTAAACATTTTCAATATTGGACTCACTAGTCCCCCATGTTCAACTTTCCCCACGATCGCGATTAGCACTAACTACAGCTAGATTGTGACGTAATATGCCGAAGCCTCCATCACATTAATTAGACATAATATGAGTTTATTTATTTATTTATTTTTTTTGAAAGACTGATATCATTTAGGATAGAGAAACTTGCTCAGCAAGTACAGCTTGGGTAATACAAGATGGGAAATTCCCAAACCATATATGTGCGTGATTGAGAGAAAGAGCCAACATAATATGAGTTTATAATTACGTAATTAGTGAACAGACACTGACACCCTACCCAACTGAAATTTGTAGTATATATAGACTATGATGGGAGTAGGGAGTTCGAAGTTTAGGGGGTAAAATTAAAACAATTAATAATTGGGGAGTAAAAAAGTTAATTGTAAGGGATTATAAGAGTATTTTCTTTAAAAAAAAAATAAATAGAGAAAACATGAATTCCTCCCAAGCTACCATGTAGTTCCATCCCTAGATGGGATCCTATGAACACTAAAGACGTGACCTTAATTACCAAGTCTCCATCATATGATGTAATAAGCATATGGTCAATGAAAAAATAAGTGGTCCCTTGTTTGTAGGATGGGAGCAGGGCCGGCTCAATAGCTAAGGGTACTTTGGCTAGTGTGTAAGAGCACTCCTTGCAGCCTCACTAAAATTATTTTTTGGTTATTTTGATGAGACAATTTAACAAAAATAGCCTAAAGGCCTGTTTGAAATTGCGTTTGAAGGGCTTAAAAGTACATTTAACACTCAAAAAGCCTGTTTGAAAAAAAAAAAAAAAAAAAAGGTACGCGTTTGATAAAAAAATTAAAAGAGCTTTTAAGGGTCCTCTAAAAATTATCAAAAGTGATTTCGGTCATTTTTAAGTTTTTTGGACTCTTAAAAGCGCTTTTATTTTTTTTTACCAAATGAGTATTTTTTTCTTCAAACGGGTTTTTAAAGTGTTTTTAGGTCCCTCAAACGCAATCTCGAACAAGCTCTTGTGTCCACTTTTCAGCCTCACTACTTTAACAAAAAAAAAAAAAAGTAAACAAAATTGTTAAAAATATGAGTTGTTAAAATAGAAAAAATTGTAATTTTAGTCATTTTTTTGAGTAAAATTTAGTGAGGATGCTAAAAATGCTCTAAGGCTCTCAAATCAAAGAAGAAAAAGGAAACGACTCTAAATATTAGGCAATAAAAGTTGTGAGTGCATTTTACGTCTCTTTGTGTAGGTGCTTTGACATTTCATAGCCTATGTATTCTCTCTCCGTGACAGATTTATATTTTGGCTGTTGATTGTTACGTGTGTTAGGGATCTAAGTGTATATAACAATAAAGCTAAAATAAAAATTTAATCAGTAATTTTACAGCCAAATAATGAATTTTAAAAAGAAAAATATAATAAGACGGCCGACATCCATGGTAGGAGATATTTGTGTCTGTTTAGCTGAGATCACTGTAAATTTGTAATGCTTGATGCCTAGGAACAGTGACTGTGACACCCTACCAAACTAAGGATGTGAGCTTATGACCAGTGACCACCATAGATTTTATTTTACTTTACTTTTTGTCCGAACAAAAAAAACAAAAAAATACTATCGTACAACTCAAAATACAGAGCATTTATACAAAACAGTTACTTTTTATGTCACATCTAACAAACACGAATTGTTTGTCAAAAGTAGTGTTTAAAAGAATATTGGCGTGCATAAACAGTCATACACATTAATATATTATATAATATTATTAAAATATTATATAAACAGTAAAATATATATATATATATATATATATATTAACACTGGTGTGCATGATTGTTCATGCATGCCAGTGTTCTTTTAAATACTGCTTGTTTGTCTGTAATGTTAAGAAAACACGTTAATTGACAACATTGACTATAGCCATTTTGGCTATCATTGTTAATGTGTGTTTAGGAGGTGATTTTTTTTTTTTTTTTTTTTTAATTTAATTTACAAAAATATTATGATATGATATAAATGTGAAAATTATGGAGCTAGCTAGGTGGTGTATGATCATCTCCGATTTGATAACATTCACCTAGAAACTTGGCTTTTAGGTCCCCCTAGCAAACACGGATTCATTTTATTTTAAGTGAAATTGAGATGAACCATTTTATGGTCATGATTTTGTTTTGTTGCATTTAAAGGTGTACATGATACCATGTGATAGATACATTACCACGTCATTTAAAATTTTAATATGTATACCATTAAATATAATAAGATAAAAATTTTGATTATAAAATAGAGAGGAGTATGTTCCCCTCCCGGGCAGGCTATGATGGGTGACTTGTGAGCTCGAGTTGCTTACTTTGCCATTTTTTAAGCTAGGGCTGTAGGCTTTTGAGTGTATTATCCCCAAGTAGGAGCTAGAATTAGGATTTTAAGTGTGGGGGGACAAAACTATTAGGCAATAAAAATTGTGTGTGCATCGTTCTCTCTGTGACAGTTTTGTATTTTGGCCGTTGATTTCTTTGCTTACACACTGTTTTTTTAACAGCAAATAAGAGTTTTTCAATCCAAATGAAAACTCTATCATTTAAATAAATGAATAGGAGGCTATGAACATAGGTTGGCCCACTTCATCATATTAGAAGGGGCTTGCCCTCTTGTTTTCATTTATTTAAATGAAAACTCTATCATTTAAATAAGTGAATAGGAGGCTATGAACATAGGTTGGCCCACTTCACCATATTAGAAGGGACTTGCCCTCTTGTAGGGCAATTTCTTGCGCGTCTGTAATATTTGTGGGGGGACAAATCGTCGATTTATTTGTGTCTTTTTATAGGGTAAGAAAAGGTGTTATAGTCGAGACAAGTGTAAATTTGTACTGCCATGGGACACCCTTGGATTAGATGGCTAGAAACAGTGACACCCTACCCAACATGAAATCTGTTCCAGAGACATGCATATATTTAAAAATAATATATTTTTTTTAAAACAATTTTCTTTTAAACGAATTTTTTTTATTTTTTTTTATTTTTTTTAAACGAAAATTTTTATTTTTTTTAAACGTAAATTTTTATTTGAAAAAAAAATTATAAAACAATTTTTTTTTTTTAAGACAAAAGAAAATTTTCAATTTTTATGAAAAAATAAATCGAATTTTTTCTTATAAAAGGATTTTAAAAATAAAAAATAAAAATTGGCCACCGGTTGGAATTTTTTTTTTGTTTGTTAGTTTTAGGTTTTTTCTAGAAGTTTTAGTAATTTGTTTTCTTACTAACGGTAATTTTGTCATTGGAGGAAACATTGGCAATTTTTAATAGTTTGGGGGGACATTGTCACAATTGAAAGTTTGGGCGGACATTGTCAATTGAGTGGTAATTTGAGAGGGGTATGTGGACTTTCCCCTGTTTTTTTATTCTTAAAATTAAAATATTAACAAACAAATCACAATACAAAATAGTTAAACATATTAGGAAACATACATTATTGTCTTTTTTTTTTTTTACATGTCCGCACAAGAGCGAAGAGGGAGATTTGAACTAGTGACCTCCGCTTCATTAGACCTGGTCCCAACCGATTGAATTACTTATTGGAAACTATTGTCTATTCATTTGTTTGTGAAGGATAGTAAGAAAACACGTTATAGCTTTGTTCGTTAATGTGTTTTAAAAAGTGTTTTTTAGTTTTTGTTTGGAAAAATGTTATGATGTGATATTAAGGAGCCAAACAGTGCATGATCTTCTCCGATTTGATAATATCCACCAAAAAACTTGGCTTTCAGGGTCCCTCAACAAACAAGGATCCTCTCCGTTTCATGGCTATGATTTTATTTTATTGCTAGTAATGATGTACATGATGATATCACTTAGTAGATATGCTGTCACGTCATTCAAAATTTAAATTTTTTAAATAATGTAACATCATGTACACCAGTAAATGCAACAAAATAGAATCCTGACCATAAAATGACAATGTTATGAAAATGGAATTATATATTGATATTAATGTTAGAATATTGAGGAATAATTCACCTCTCATCTCATTTTACAAATATAATATATTAACCATTAAAATTGTGGACTTATGTGGACTCTATACAAATTCAACAGTGGATTCATCAATTCACTATAGAGATAATTGAAAAATAATTAAAAATATAATGAATTCTATTATTTATCTAGAATGTATAATATGGTGAGATATTTATATTACCTTATAGGATAATTACCTTTTAGAATATAATAATATATGATATGGTAGGATACTTTACCTTTAAGAAGATTGAATTGTAATCAGATTATTACCATACTTATCTCCACTTCTAAGATTAAAATATTTTTCATTTAAGTACGTATGATCAAACAAAAAACACTTTCCAAAACGCTACTTAAGTCTTAAGAGACATTTGGGCACGTTGAATCTGTCTTCCAAATGATGTTTGTGATTCTTTCATTTCATTTGCACAAGCTCATCCAATCAAACAAACAAATGGTATTTTGAGAGTCAATGTCCATATTGCTCTATGTTTTTATTTTTTTTTGGAATTATTATTGCAACATTGACACTAATCAAAATAATTTCTCTAAAAAAGAGGTGCAATGAAAATAGAGATGAATAATTTATTGTACAGAAATATGTGTTTGAATTTATCAACTTAAATGGAATCACCGACAACAAACAACCATTAACACGTTTAATAAAAAAAAAAAAAAAAGAAAGAAAGGAAAAGAATCGTTTACATGATCTTGATAGCGAGTTTAAATAATTTCAACAATCCCATTAGATACAAAGAAAAATGGTATATTTCACCTAAATGTTCATTTGATTTCCATGAAACAACCAAACAAGACCTAAATCAGCTTCAAATGCTTGAACTAAGCCAAATCCTGTATATAATCAACGGATAAAGCTCGTGAGACAGCTGACATCATTTGTCTCTTTCTCTCTCTCTCTCTCGCTCTCTCTCTCTTGACGTTTGGCCATTGAACTTCAGCTTTACAATTTTACTTATTTATGGAAGATTTGTGCACGAATAATATCATCTTCACGAGCTTCTTGTGGAAAATCTTTGTATTTGCTAAAGGGATTAGAGGATTTTGACCGTCAATTCGGGAAATTAATTAAAAGAGTGCTCTGATTGATTTTAGACCGTTTAAACATTTGTTTGATTTGGACAGATGAACTTTATGGAAAAACTTTCATTTGTTAGGGGTCGAACAGCGAATCCGACCATTTTCAAGTCCTTTTACCCAAAGCTTGGGTGTTGGTCACATCGGTCCCCAACCCATCCACTAGAATTTTGACAACAATCAAGGTTTGAAAGTCTGAAACCATTGTTTGGAAATTTAAAACCCATCACCGCCCACTTAAAAAGCAAAATTACTAAAAACCGAAACACAACTCTCCGACTCGCTATTTAATTAACCAAATTAAATTCGTCCAAACAACCCCTTAAATGGAATTTGGAATTCCACCTAATAAACGACCGTGTACTTTTCAAAAGAAGAATAAGGGCAGCCCCGTAATACAACCCCAAAACAGGCCCTAGTTATCTGCCCTCCACAGCTTAAATACTAAAAACCCAAACGCCAACCCCAGAACTCCCTCCCTCCCCAACTCTCCCACCCGCCAGAGCGATCGAGTTCGCGACGGCTGAGTTGACTCGTTACTAACTCACCGATTCTCCCCACACTCGTTCCTCAGAAAGAAATTCGCACTCAGAATTCTGCGTCGTTGAAGGAGAAGATGGGTTCGGAGCTGATCTTCAGAGGGCACGAGAGCCAACCCGTGTCGGACGCGTACTCACCCAAGCAACCGAAACCGTGGCTCTCCGTGACCCGCCCGATTCGCTACCTGCTCCGAGAGCAACGACTCGTCTTCGTCCTCGTCGGCATTGCTATAGCCACCCTCTTCTTCACCCTCCTCCCCCGCTCTTCCCCAAGCCATTACTCCTACGGGAGCGAATCATACAATCCGATCCACAACACGCACTTCATATCCGACCCGACCCGGGAGACCCACAACTACAGGCCCGCCCTGCAAGATCAACGGTCCGCGTTCCAGATGTACAGCTCGGGCGGCAAGGTCCCGCTGGGCCTGAAACGCAAGGGGCTCCGGATCGTGGTCACAGGTGGGGCTGGCTTCGTGGGGTCACATCTCGTGGACCGTCTGATTGAGCGCGGGGACAGCGTCATCGTCGTGGATAACTTCTTCACGGGGAGGAAAGAGAACGTGATGCACCACTTCAGGAACCCCAGATTCGAGCTCATCCGCCACGACGTCGTCGAGCCCCTCCTGCTCGAGGTCGACCAGATCTATCACCTCGCTTGCCCTGCCTCCCCTGTGCACTACAAGTTCAACCCCGTCAAGACCATCATATCCTTTCAATCAACTTTCAATTGTCTTTTTCTTTTCGGTGTTTTTTTTTCCTGATGGTGAATTGTTGTGATTAGTGTTTCCTTAATTGTGGGTTTTACAAGACTAATGTGGTGGGAACGCTGAACATGCTGGGGCTCGCCAAGCGGGTCGGTGCGCGGTTTTTGCTAACGAGCACCAGTGAGGTGTACGGAGATCCACTGCAACACCCTCAGGTCGAAACCTACTGGGGAAACGTCAATCCCATCGGTCGGTTCACTTTTTTCTCTTCCTGCGCTTCGGCGTTCCACGTTTCTTTTTTTATTATTGTTTTGGGTCGAAACGGTGCACGTTAGCATGATTTAAGGTTTCTGTCTAATTTGCCCCGGAATAGTTCTAGGTCGCCGTAGACTGGAGTAGAATCCCAGTTGTCGTTGTTTTGAAAGTCGGAGCACCTGTCCGGGGTAGTGGACCCGTGAGGCATTTTTTGAACAAGAAATCCGTGATTTTCGGGTCCGTCAATCCGACGGTGTACATTTGCCTCTTGCATGATCTTTAAATTTTTTTCCTGTTTGTAAGGGTTGAGACGGTAAAAAAAGGGTGTGTTGGAGGGCGTTTTCGTAATCTGGAAGAGTGAATTTTTTATTTGAAAAAAAAAAATTAAGAATAGATCTGACAGTTTAGTTTGGGATTCTGAACGTGTGACAGGTGTTCGAAGCTGTTACGACGAGGGAAAACGTACGGCTGAAACGTTGACTATGGACTATCATAGAGGTGCAGGCGTCGAGGTCAGTGCGCATATGCTTGTGTATATTGCCTCTTGCATGTAGCCATATACATTGTGTGACATATATGGTGAATTCCAAGGTTGTGGGTGGGCCCTGCTTTTCATGTGAAAGACCCATAAATGTACGTACATGAATTGTTCTACTTGTTGTCGTTGCAGGTTAGGATTGCCAGAATTTTCAACACCTATGGGCCTAGAATGTGCATTGATGATGGTCGTGTGGTCAGCAATTTTGTTGCCCAGGTAGATCTTTAATTTCTTGCATTCAACTTAGTTTGTATGGATTTTGAAAATGGACTGAATTCTTCGACTCCTCTTTTAGAGGAAGCTTTGGTCCAAGAAAAGTGAGCTGTTTTGTTTGATTAGTTTGTTAATGATGATTGGTGATGTGATGATGTAGGCATTAAGGAAGGAGCCATTGACTGTTTATGGAGATGGGAAGCAGACTAGGAGTTTCCAATATGTATCTGATCTGGTAGGTGAATACTTTATGTTTATTCACCGAGTTTTTGAAATGGGTGTTGTTTATTCTTTGTTTGGTGGTGCCAAGATAGTTAATTTTATTGCTTTTCTCTTCCAAGTTGCTTCTAATATGCTTTTTTATATTCTCAAATTACTTTTTATGCCAAGTTTTACCTTTTACTTTTTGAACTCGAAATAGTTAAGACTAAGATGAGTGGGGACTATTCGACACGGAAACTTGGTATTATGCAAATCTTAGGCTACATTCTAAGATTACTAACTCCATGTGCATGGTTGCTTATAAGATGAAACAGTTGCTGGAAATTTGGTTCCAAAATTGGAAGTTATATACAGTGTGGCTGTCATAGTCTGGTGATAGACTGAATTCCATCATGGAGTCCACATCATTGTTTGCTTAAAGAAAATATTTCTCTGTCAAAGCGATGCAAGTTCTTTCAAGACTGTAAAGTACAGCGTATGTTAAAAAATGAAAGGAGGTTCCCTAGGTTACTTTCTGCATTTTATTGATTATATCAAAATTCAAATTTTGAAGTGAAGTAATGGTCAAATAAAAAAAAAGAGATGGCTTCTGGGGTAGTTGGCTATCTGTCAGGGCGGCCTTCCATTGACTAATTCAATTATTTTAATTCAGAATATTTTCTTATAGTAGGTATCTGGTGTAGGGTTTTCTCTGGAATAATGAAGTGGGTGGTCCTATTTCCCACATCACCCCTCTCTCTCTCTCTCTCTCGCAGGGTAGATCTCACTGTGGGTCCCATCCTATGAGAGGGATTGAATGGAAGAAACTTGATGTTGAAATGGAGAAGGATCCTCCATTTAGTTGTTTTAAGAGGGTATTTTTGTCCAAATGAAAAATAGGGAGCCCAGAAATGATAAAATTGCCCCCTAAAAACAATTAACTTGTTCCTTTCCATTTCATTGAAATTGAGAGGATCCAAGTCCATGTTGAAATATCATTCTCTAATGGAATTAGTTACAGGAATTTTTTTTCCTTTTATTTGGGTGCTTTGTTTGGTAAATTTGCAATTACAGTTTAGTAACTGCTGCTCAGTATTATAAAAATGGTATGGTCTGTTGTGTGCTACTACAGGTGGAGGGTCTGATGCGCCTTATGGAAGGAGAACATGTGGGACCTTTCAATCTCGGGAACCCGGGTGAATTCACCATGCTTGAACTTGCTCGTGTAAGTTTATTGATTTTCTGGATAACATTCCTCCTATATGTTTCTAGTTTTCCTGTTTCATGCCTTTTCTTTTAGAAAAGAACTAGCTTATGCTGCTTTTTATTACTCTTAATGTTCTAATTTGGTAGATATGGAGAGAGGGGGTGGTCTAGTTTCTAACATGATGATCAATGCAAACCAACTTAACTCGAAGGTTGGATCAATAACAAAATCAATCTAATGCATAAGCACACACTTCGAGAAGTGAAGGATTTTCTCATGTTTTGCATGGGATGTTTGTTCCTTTTGTTGTCTTCCGATTTCTCCTCGTGTCATCTGTGCTTCAGAAAAAAAATGAAGTGGTGCATTAGTCCAATTTGGGAATAACCCAACTTTGTTTTCTGATTTATAATGTGCGTAAATAAGACCGGCGGATAAATAGCAATACAATTGTCCTGCCACGATCCACAGAGTTCTGTGGGTGCTGGCAATAATGATTTTTGCTGATAGATGTATAACAAGGGTTGCAATAGTTGTGAGAATGGGCATTTTGCCTAATTTTATTTGTTCAGTAATAACTTTAAAGTATATATAGATTGCCGGTACAGTACCAGGTAACAGGAGGCATTTGAATCATTGTCCTTATGTTAAGAAGATCATGAAATCTAATCCTTTGACTTGAACCTCAGTTGTTTTTTGTTGACTTCTATCACTCAATCCAGAAAATTATAAATTTTGAGATCTACTGCCTGTTTTTGTTGCAGGTGGTCCAGGAGACAATTGACCCAGATGCAAAGATAGAATACAGGGCTAACACAGAGGATGACCCGCACAAGAGGAAGCCTGATATCACAAAGGCTAAAGATTTACTTGGTTGGCAACCAAAGGTGGAACTTCGTAAGGGCCTTCCTTTAATGGTCTCTGACTTCCGGAAACGCATCTTTGGCGACCACAAGGAAGACGTTACCGCAACAACCATGTAATTCTTATTCAGCATATATACTTGAAGAGTACAGAGGGAAAAGATAAATTGTCTATGGAAAGCAACGTCCAACTTTTTCCTTCCGACAATACAGTAGAAGCACCGGCGAGATAGCCGCAGCAGCATAATGAGCTTCGTTATTCATCTTTGGAATAGGTTTAGAGGTGTCCCTTCTGGCATTTGCTTTTCCTTAGATCTTTGTAATTTCTGGGTTGCTGCCCCTTTAAGCTTTATTATAGATTTGTGATTCCAAAAGGTACCTTTCCTTTATTGATTCTATTTGTTAAGAGGTCTACAACAATAGCTGACATTTCTGCACATTCTCTCATTCCTGTTTAATTACGTTAGTTTTATTTTGTTTATATTCATTATTCCAGTCGTTTCCATTGTGTTCTCTTAAAGGGTGCAACTTGGAGTAGCTTGCAGATGTTGTACCTTTGAGATCTAATGCTTATAAAATTCAATAGGCCAGTAAACTGTTGCACAGATGTATATGCATGGAAACTGAATTGTTTCTTCACATTTTCCTCCTCCATTTCAATCAAAACATATGCCATCTTTGATCTTTTGCAGATCAGATATCTTGTGGAAGCAACACTTCTACCTTTCTCCCTTCTCAATGTTGTCTAATTGGCCGTTGAAATAGAATAAATTACCATTCGACTTCTGTGAAAGTCGAATGGTATATCAGTCGGTGCAACTGTGCAACCATCTCAGTTAGGTTCAAAACCCAAATTGAGATTTTTTAACAATTTGGACAGCAATCGTGAGAGTTTATAGGAGATTTACTTGCCCAAATAAACTTTGGGTTACTCTCAATACATGGGCTTAAGGGTCCTATATGAATGGAAAATGCAAAGTGTTATTGTGATATTATCCTTGTTATAGGTGGATATTATTTTCTAAAAAAGTAAAAAAGAAAGTGACATTTATTTCTCTTACTCGGTTTTTAGAATTCACATCTCCTTTTCGTTTTCTTTCTCATTTTTTTTTCCTTTGTCTCCAAACCTTCTTTTCTTTTGTACATGTTCTTTTATTTTCTTACTTTGTCTTTTTCTCTAAGTCTTCACATCTCCTTTTCATTTATTCTTTCTCAGTTTTTTTTTCCTGTCTACAAACATTCTTTCCTTTTGTATATGCTCATTTATTCTCTTGATTTATCATTTTCTAAGTCTCCACATCTCATTTTCTTTTCTTCTTTTTTTTTTTTTTTTTTTTTTTAGTACATGCTCATTTATTCTCTTCATTTATCCTTACACCTTGTTTTCTTGCGAATTTAGATATCTATTTCAAGATTTACCAAAGTTAGCATCCAATATTAAAGTTTACCATCTTTGAGTTGTAGGCCTATTAAAGCAACCACTCAACTAACCCGACGCAACCTGATAGGTCGGCTCCTAACGGAGGTCAAACCCGCTATCAAAACCTCTTTTTTTATGGGGGACTAGAAATGAAGTATTGTTCAAAGCTTTTTAAATTTCAAAATGTTTTTACTTGGCAGAATTAGAAATTTTCTTGATTTTCCTATGCTCTGCTTGGCAAGCAAATGATGCACGGCAAAAATTTCAGCTCAGTACCACTGAACCAAAGAGAAGTAGGAGTTTCTTTGGTGGCTTATATATGCAAAGAAAAAAACCTGAATGAAGTTGTTCAATTCATTTGTTGGGTCCAATACATAGGGCAAAAAAGACATGTTTGGAGACGAGACATGCATGAAAGAAACATGCACCAATCACAAACTTCATGTGTTTGACAACTAAAATAAAGCTTTTTGTCTTAAAAAAATGATGAGGGTATCACCGTTTTTACTTGCTCAGTAGCTAAGTAGCTAATATGGTTACTGTTATGTGATTTTACAAAGTGACATGGCACTACCACATAAGTTGCGTAATTTGCCACATCAGTTATAAGAGACTTTAATAAAAATTGTAGTCTCCTAACAACTCAAACCAACCCCAACCACATTTATGTGCATGTAATATTTGTGTCATGAGTATTAGCCGGCCCTAGGTTTTTCTCCCTAAGAGAAACCTAGAGAAAAAACAAAAAACATGTGGGGAAGAGGGAGGCTCCCTCCTCCTTTCCCCTGCCCTCCTACTCCCTCTTCTTTCCTCCCCCTCACCTTTTTTTTTAGTTTATTTTTTTGGTTTTTTCGGACCAGTTTAGTTGCTCCAACCATCCATTTACTAATGTTGCTTTGCCTCCATCTGCCTTCACCATGATGTGCCACTCTTCGCCTCCCTGGAATCGGTTGGGCTTTACCTTTAGTTTTTCAAATCTAGATCTAGTCTCATCAACTGGTTTCATTTTGTCACGCGCCGACCCACCTTGCTCCCCGGCTCCTCAGCTGCCCATCGGCGCAAAACGGTTCCATCTCGTCCACCACATGCCGGCCAATGCGCTTCACCTCCCTCGCCCCAGCTATTATAGTTGTTTGCTTGTTTTTTTATTGTGTTTTTGTTTTTTGTTTTTTTTTTTTTTGAATAAGGGTTTGACTTCTCCTTAGATCTACTTTCATGAGCGATCATTGGGTAAAGGTTTTTATCCTGGCCTTTAGGTCGATGAAGATTAGTTTCAGTGTGAGGGTTTTACTCCTATGGCCGAGAAAATAAAAGTTGGGAATATGAGCCACTTATGTATTAGATTGAGTCTACTTAAAGCAGATGTGTTCTATAACTGAAGTTTAGACATGGGTTAGTGAATGTTGAAGTCGTAGATAAGACTTGATTGTAAGATTTTTATTTTTGTCTCTATGACGTTGTAACCTCATAGCTTTGGTTATGATTTATCAAAGCTTTATGCTCTTGATATTTTTCAATGAATGAATATGAAAGACTCCTTTTAAAAAAAAAAAAAAAAAAACCAGCCCCCAACCAAAAAAGAAACGTCAAGGAAAGTAAAGCACCGTTGTGGCAAAGGTACAGATGATGACAGATCACTACAAAGTGAATATCTTTTATTTATTGATTTTTCTTTTTTGGGGATGGAGTATACTACGAGATAGGCTTCATTAGCTCGCTACTTAAGACAACTATTGCTTTACGAAAAGTCCACATACTCCTCTCATACTACCACCCAATTGACAATGTCTCCCTCAAACTATCAAAAATTGTCAATGTCTCCCATAATGACAAAACTACCCTTAGTAAAATAAAAACAAAAAATACTAAAACTTATAAAAAAAACACCTAAAACTTAAAAAAACAAAAAACCAAGGGATAGCCAAATTTATTTATTTATTTATTTTAAATCGTTTTAATTTTGTTTTATAATTTCTTTTAAATAAAAATTCTGTTTTTTAAAAAATTAAAAATTTCGTTTTTTGAAATAAAATTAAATATATATCTTTTTTTATTTGAAATAAAAATTTCCGGTTTTTTTTTTTTTTTAATTCATTCAAAAAAATTTCGTTTTAACAAATTAAAAATTAATTTTTTTTTTTTTTTCGAATTTATAAGGGTATTGTTTTCTTTTTGTTAGCCTTAGGGGAACATTGATAATATTTTGACAGTTGTCACAATTGATAGTTTGGAGGAATATTGTCAATTAGATGGTAGTTTGAGGGGAGTATGTAGACTTTACCCAATTATATAATACCATTTCCTTACATATTGGTATATATTGCTAAGACTTTTACAGATCCAATCATTCAAATAAATCTATGAATAGTGAAAATGAATATCTTCTGAATTTGGTTTAAATTCGTAGAATAAAATAAAATATCTTTTCTTTTCTCTTTTTCTTTTTCTTTTTAAATTTTTTTGGAAAGGAGTAGAGCAATTCTTATATATAGTAAAACAAATTAAGCACAATGCTCTACAACGATAATATCCGAAATACAATGGGGGATTTCCTCAATAGAGCCTTTTTTTCTCAGTGAGAGAAAGCACCTCATTGAGATGTCGTCTAACATGATTAAAATAGATAATATATACCATTTTCTTATATATTGGTATATAATCCATCCATTCAAATAAATCTATAAATAGTAAAAATGGATATCTTCCAAATTTGGTTTAAATTTGTAGAATAAAATGAAATATCTTTTCAAATGAATATCTTCCTTATATTTAATTCTTCTTTTTCTCTTTGTTATTTCTTATCTTCCTTATATTTAAGTTCATGATACATTGATACGTGAAAGACAATTTTTTTTTTTTTTAACAATTTAGACCGTAGAAATTCCTACAATCCAACGTTTTAAGAAAGTGACAAATGTTGCTCAGCATATCAAAAGCATTCAAGCATATATTTTCACATGCTTTCTTTCAAGGAAAATCCTAAGTATTATTCTAGTGTTCTCCTAAGTATTATTCTAGTGTTCTCTTGATGTCCTCTTAACTGTGATGTGACTTTTAAAATTACCGTTGAATTTAAAATTATTATTATTAACTTTTAATCTATTGGTGATTTTAAAAATCACGTCACGGTTTGAAGGACATCAAGAGAATACTTAACATTTCATTTTTTTTTAACAATATCAATAAAATAAATAAATAAATAAATAAAACATGTACTTATATGCTTAAATGACATTTTCTTTTTTCATAATTAAAACCTTCCAGGACAGAACCACTTCCTACATGCCACTCTTTTTAAAAGGTGGATTGTACGAGTTACTATATTCAATTTGATAAGAGGTCACATCAAGATTAATGAGAAACCGCCCAACTAAAGTTTATAACTCAAATTCAAAACATCACCAAACAATTATTAAAGAATAAAATTTACTTAAGTGCAGTAAAAAGAACTATAATAGATCTTATTATTTTTTCAATGGTCCAAATTTAATTTTAAGTTTTCTATTGGAGTGGAAATAGTAGAATTAGATCCTGAAGTTTGAAAAAAAATATAGGAGATAATGTCGTAACTTTTTTTTTTTACAGCACCTAAAAGCAAATTCAAAATGGAGAAGAAATTTTAAAATAATTGAAAGGAGAAGGGAGCTGAGAGAGAGAGAGAGAGAGAGAGAGATGGCAATAGCCAGCCCAAGAAAGATATAAACCCAGAGTATACGGCAGTGCACAGTTGTGGCCAACCAAAAACATAAATCCTCAGCCAGATCATATATCTATCATACCAATCTTAGGATAAGGGCAATTGCCATGTGATCAACACGTCAAGAGCAAACAAAAGGGCCACTAAAATATTCGGAATAGCTTTAAGCAAGCAACAAGAAATCCTACAAAGAGCAGAGGGTTTTTGTAAGTACACCTACAGTAAAGTGAAATGATAACATGCCATGGACTGGACTCAGCATAGACTTCGGATGATCAATAGAACTGCTACAATTCTCACTTAGGGTTCCTAAGGACGATGATAACCGAGTCTCCCCGAAGAAACATCTTACTGATAAACCTATCTTTGTTGACGGGATGAGCTTTCTTCTTGCCTTTACCAGTCTTTGGTACCTAAACCAAAAGTACATAATGATTTAAATCAGCAGTAGTTCACCAGATGTGATAGCACCAGATCCAGGAATTAGAGACAGTATGTTGCTTAAAACAAAGAAAAAAAAAAGGAACCAACCTCAGTCCACATCTCCCTGACATTTTCTAGAACCATGTTGCAGTGCCGATCAAACGCCCTCACACGGCCTAGAAGCTTCTTGTTGTTTCGACAGTTAATGAGCACCTTAATAAGCAAGAGACAAAAAGAAACAATCAGCAACAATACCATTAATCTATGTACATAACTGTACACGTGACATCTAAATAACTGGACACTCACTGATATCAAAGCCAATAACTGGAGAATTCTAAAAAAGGGGACCAGGCCTGGTCACTTGCTTAATGCTATCCAATTCTGGTGAAACCAACAGAACAGCAATTTAAAAAAATGCCCCCGGCGCCTAAATTTTCAAACTAAGCCATACTGACAAATCAACTCACCTTGACTTAACAAAAAAAATTGGACTCCAATCCAATCAGTTCACTCCCAGCTGACTATTCTGGGGTTTACCAAGTAGCCCCATATCAATAACATCATCTTAAACTCGTAAACATCACCTCCCATTTACAATCAAACACTGAAATTTACTTTGCAATGACTACGGGTATTAATAAACCTGGCTGTTAAGATTATATGTTTACCTGTGTGTTATTTTTAACACTCATCATCAGAACAGAGAGAGGCCCAGTGTTGAACTCCTCTTCCTCGTTCTTGGCTCCCTGTCAAAAGTAGTTCGGATGAGTAAAAGCACATATAAAAAGTCAGGTATGATAAGCTTCAACCTTATCAGTCTGAGGAAAAAGGGAACGTATCAGAGTAGTCTACCAACTAAAAGCATATAATAGTTAATAAACATCAACAACCCACTCCTATTTAAACACGGGGGAAAGAAGAGCGCCATAAAAAGGGTGACCCCCATAACACTTGAGGATAAAATATAATAGATAGAATGTTTTATGTAGAGAGCAGTTACGTAAATGTAATCACGAATGGCTATGTAAGACAAGTGACACAACAGCGGGCATGAAGTTCGCTCACATGAGAGGAGTATGATTGCCAGAAATCAAGAGAAGCTTCAAACCTTCAGTAGGTAAAGTTGACATATTCACAACACAAAAAAAATTCAAACACCATCCCATTTCCTCCCAAATATACACAAGCACAAAACAGACAGACTGCACTACAACACAGTGATATGTTATAGTAAAATATAGGGAAATTATCACATAAGGGCCTGAGTTTTACCCTTGTGACAAATAACTGTCAGAGTTTCTAATTTTGACAACTAAAGACTTGATAAGGCAAACCATCTAATTTTCCATTGGTTTCTTAATGGAGGACCTGTCAGATGTCAATATACCCACAGGAGACCAATTAAAATGCGACAAAAGGACAAAAGAACATGTCACTTGTTCCCATCTGCAACATGCAAGCAATGTGTCCCCATCACTGTGACACATAAGTAACTTAAGAGAGGCGGAAAATGGCTCCATCCCCTCAGAGAGGGCGGTGGGGTGGATCTCCACCCATAGAGGTGGGTGGGGGTGGAGCCACCCCCACACACCTCTGCAGGTTTGTGCGGAGGAGCAGGGGTGGAGTCACCCACACTGTCTGCAGCAGTAGAGCCACCGTCCGCCTCCCTTTGCAAGGGTGGCAGTGGGGTGGAACTCCAGCCCCCTCCTTTTCTATTCCCCCACCCCAAAAAAAAAAAAACAGGGAATGACGTGGCATAAGTTGCTTACATGTCATGAAGGTGGGAACACAATACTTGAATGTAACAGATGAGGATAGGTGACATGTTCTTTTGTATATTGTTGCATTTTTATTGGTTTGACATGGGTATATTGACCGCTGACAGGCCCTCTATCGAGAGAGATTGACAAATATTTAGACAGTTGGCCTTATTTGTAACAAAGCGAAAACTCAGACCATTAATTATCAAAATTAGAAACTTAGCACCTTATTTGTCACACAGACAAAACCCGAGTTCTTATGGGACAATTTACCTAAAATTTAACAAACTAAACTCTTTTGATATGTTGAAATTCAATGCCATCAATAACAATTTCTCAAAGCTCTACTTGGTTACAAGTATAAACCCAATTAGATTTTTGAATTTTCAGCTATGCGTGCAAGCTCAGATTATAATTGCACGAGCCAAAACTCATAAAAGTGAAACAACACTTGAAAATGCTCACAACAGCTCGGGCATTTATAATTGGGCAAAAATTTTCTAGTGAAATGACAACAATAGAAACAATTCTCGTCTTAGTTTTACAAAGAAAAATAAATTACCAAATTACGACAAAATCACCATAACCACTACTTTTTACATGGACCGTTAATCAAAGCATGTATATATATGTGTGTGTGTGTGTGTGTGAAAAATAGATAACTTACAGGGGTATCCTCTTCCATTGGCCGACTGCAAAAGACACGAACAAAGAGAAAAAGAAAAAAAGCAACCGTTAGTAAAATCTATCTGTGCTTGTTCTATACCTAAATAGCAAACCCTAGATCTCAATCAAAGTTCTCCAGAAAGGAAAAAGAAGCAAAATGCAAAAGAGCAAAGGAAAAAAGGAGTAGAGAACTCGAAATTACCTCATGTTGAGCTTAATGCGATGTCTAAAAGAACCTGCAAATAGAAATAAAATTAGAGATCTAAAAACAAAAGGGCAAAGAGATTATAATGAAAACAATAATCTGCTAAAAAAACTGATGAGGAAAGCGTGAAATTGAAGCAGAGAGCTGAGGAAGTTACGAGATTAGGGTTTTAGGGTTTTGGGGATTTTCTCCTTTAGTCGAGAAGAGTCGAGATCTCACCGACTGAAACAAATGTAAGTGCCAAATATTTTTAAATCGTAGAGCGTCATTCCGTTTGTAGAGGCGACATTTTCAACTTCTTGCCTAGACTTTACAAGTGGTTAACGCATTTCTACGCGGGACGTGTTTGGGATTGTGTTTGAGAGGTTTAAAAGTATTTTTAACATTCAAAAAGTTTATTTGAAGAAAAAAATACTCGTTGATAAAAAAATTAAAAGTGCTTTTAAGGGTCTAAAAAAGCCTAAAAATGACCAATACGCACTTTTGACAAAAGCTTAGAAATGAAACTTTTGCCTAAAAACTATTTTTGACTTAAAAACTCTATTTCTCAAATGCAATCCCAAACAGACTTGCAAAGAGACGACATAAAACATCACTTTGAAAAAACATTAGAATTTAATAAAGTTTAGGTCCATTTGAGTTTGCAATTTAAAAAATAACAATTATAAAATGTGTGATTTGAAAAGTGATTTTAAAAAAAATGTAGTTAAGCGTTTGGAAAAATTACAGTTTCGCTTTAAAATCGCAATTTAACTTTTAAAATTATGCGTTTTCAAAAAATCACATCCTTACTTACAATTTGAAAAAGCTAATTTTCTACGTTTTCAAATCTCACTTCTTGCCTATGAAATCGCAATGCTAAACACACCATTAAAGGGCCTACAGTCCACGTGTTGTAATTTAGTGTTTTTGCACGCTTCTATTTAGTATACTTGCACTAATACACTCGTGTTCTACTCTCATTCTATTATTGGGTTAATATATTAGTGTTTATTAATTTTGAAATTTTTTATTTTTTTTAATCAAAAGTTAATCCAAAGATTATGGGCTCTATCCTATCAAACTCATTAGCTCAATAGAATGGGGTGTGATGGGTATAGTACGTAGCATTACTCTTGTCTCTCGCAAGTAAAGACGTCTAACTACCATTTGATCCCTTTATTAGTCTCGGCTCATTGACAATGATAAAGACTAAGATTTATCTTACAATTTTCAGTATGATGTCAACCTTAAGTTGGTTCTTTGGTTTAGCTCATCCCACAACCCTTGAATTTTAAACTAATCAAAGAGTTAGTTAAGACTCTGCATTGTGAAATAATTGTAAAATAAAAATGCAGTTTTTACCCTTACTCTGAGTAATCAATAATGCTATAAATCACATTTTTATCTCACAATGCTTCTAACCTTTGAATTGTTTTTTCTTAACTAAGACCGATTTAATTAGGACTATCGCTTCAACATTATGGAATAATTGTATGATAAAAATGAACTATACAACATTACTCTACTCATGTGGAATAGTGAATACTACATTTATCAAATTTTCTTCCAAAAAGTTGATTCTTGCATATTTTTTAAAATAATAAATCTGATGGGATAGTGACAGATCACTTGGAAACTAACTTTTAGGAAGAATTTGTTAAGTGTAACATTTTTCACTTTTTAAACCTAATTTACCATTATAATTAGATGAGCCCCAAATGAACTAACTCTTACGGAAAGCAATTACCGTAGGTACATCAACAAGAACCAATTATTCACATCATACTCGGGAGAAAATGAAGACCACTAGCTATATATAAAGTAAACCACAACCATAGAGAAAGATTAGGAGCAGACACAATTAAGGACCGATCAAAAAGTAGGCTAGCTACATTGCTGAGTGATGGAACAAACGGCGCCCCTTCAACCCACAAAGATAACTGCTGTGTGATTGTCTTCGATGTTGCCGCGGTTGTTTATTTATTGTTGCCGGGCACGCTGCAGTGGCGGCTAATTCAATTATGCCATTGTTGTATGTAGGGTGAATTGGTTGATCAGCAACAGTACTATTGTTGTCGCTGGTATGTCTAACAAGCCAATCTATGATGTCGGCAAATACAATTTCAATGTTCTCGTCAGGCTCTCCAGATGTTAAACCATGCCACATTCCTGGGTACAGTTTTATGGTCTTGTCTCTGCTGCTCGCTCGCTCATACAGTGCCCTGCTTACTTCTGGGTCCGTCACTATATCTGCTTCCCCATGCAACACAAAGAATGGTAGTTGCACCTGCACAAATATGCGATGACGTATAATAAAAATCAGCTTTTGAATCAGCAAGAATTGGTAAAAAGCCACGTCATCTCATATGTATAATTGATAGAGTTGAACTTTGAATGAAGGCAACAACAACCTCACTTAAACTCTCTTCAAGGCTCATACTAGTTCTCAGCATTTCCAGAGCAGTTTTCAGCCTGGGTTTGTCTTGGTATATCAACTTGTTGTTCCTTATCTGCAAGCATCATGGTTGAAATTCAAATCTTCAAAGGATGCTTGAAAATTGCATTTCAGGAAAAATGTATACTGCATATAATAAACCTTACTTCTTCTCGCTTAATAGGGTCTTTGAAGGCCGCATCGATGACATCCTTCGTGGGAACTATCTTCCATCTCGGAATAATTTCTTCTACTCGGGTCAAGATATTCACAATCACCGGGTGCGGCTTCACCTTCTCTGATATCTAACATTATGTCACATGCTAACATGTGTTAGCAAGTTATAAAAGACTTGTAAACTGAACATCTAACCAATTAGCTAATTAATTTCATGGAAATTATATATATACCTTACACATGGGTGCAACAAGAATGGAACCATTCCAAAAAGCAGGGTCCTTTTTGTGCAATAGTAGGGCCACTGCCCCTCCCATGGACTCTCCATACAAGAACCTGCACTTATTCTTGTACTCTTCCTGCACTGAGAAACCATGATGAATAAATTTCAGGAGGTGTCTGTCTATTGTTAAAAGTTTTGCATGTATTAACAAATCTTTCAAAAAATTTAGATGACTTAACATTATTTATACCGTTAAATGCACAAACTTTAAATATTTATCATAAAATGAAGAGAATCTTATTCCGTGACTACACACATACCACTAACTGACTTGAAAAAATCATAGCAGTCATTAACGATGTTGTCAAACTTCTTGATGTAACAACGAGCACCCTTGGATCGTCCATGTCCTTCATAATCAATCCCAAATACAGCATATCCCGCACGCGCAAGCCTTATCCCGCATTCTAAAAGAACCATTGAAATCATATTATTTTCATATGAAAACATATCCTAGAATAATAATGCTAGTGAATATCTTTTTATCATTTTAAAATTGACGTGATTTTTAAAATTATTATTAAATTAAAGTTGAATAACCATCCGTTCAATATAATATAATAAATCACATGAGATACCCACATATAATTTAGAAACTAAAAAACAAAAAAGAAAGAAGATGAGATATATACGAGTATCTTTTATATCTTGTCAGGTAAGGACGAGGGCAACTGGGTAAGTGGTGCAGACGATATGATTATGGGCAGACTGCAGAAATGGTTAGAGGTTATCTACAGGACTACAACCATATAATTGTCTCTTTCGATTATTTGCAATAATTGCACAAAGGTTGAGAGTACTATTCGATCTCTTTTTCTTATCCAATAAAGAAAAACGACAGATAATTCAACGTATGGATCGTCTCGATCGTAGTTACAGATAATTCAAGTTCCCATATCAAGTAATTTAGAAATTCAAAAAAAAAAAAAAAATAGTTCCAAAATGAAGTTACAGAAAGAGTGAAACTTCGAAGCAGTCAAAAGATTTTTATTTTTTTATTTTTTTAAGTAGTATAAAAAAAATAATTAATTTTGAGTATTTTATATTTTATTTTGTTTATTAATATGTGAGAAAACTTGATTGAAACACCTTAACTTTTATTATTTTTGTAATTACTCGCTAAAGTTCAAAAGTTTTTAATTTAGTATATCAAAATTCTAATTTTGAGCAATCATAGGTCTCGTAGCTTTGGCTACGCTCTACGATGTAAGAACTTTAAATTCGTGATATTTCTTCTATTAATGAGATCGGAATAATTTTTCCTTAAAAAAAACAACGCTCAGGACCTAAATAAAAATGGGTCGGTTGGCAGCCTACAAACATCGTTTAAAAAATCTCACCGGTCCCCCTAATCAAACCAAATAGTCTTTTCGGTTTCTCCCGTGAGTACATCGTCGTTGGACCATTGGGTGGTATTTATTATTTAATGAAAAGTTATTTCCCACTCTTAAGAATAGGTCTGCGCACAGAACGGTCCCTATCTACTTTACCCTGTTCCTTTTCTTTCAGGGCATCCTATCTACTATTCTACATAGTACCAATAATTAATTTCAAAAATAATAATAATAATAATAAATTAATTAGATGCTTAGAAAAAACGAAAAAAAATACCAATATTTAGACATGGATAAAAATTTCTTCTAAATTAGTCTAGAGAAAATATCCTTCAATCTATTTAAAATAGTATCAAGTGTCTATAAACACTTAAAGCGTTAGTCTAAGTTAGTAAAGTGTTATAATTACCTTAAGAATTTAATGTGCGTTTTAAATGTTTATAGACACTTAAAACTTTTTTAAATGGGTTAAAAGATATTATATCCAGACTGATTTGAAAAAAATTTCTGTCATTTAGACATTAATTTAGTATGTTTAGTAAACTTGAGTGTGCCAAGTGCATTTATAAGAGAATTATAGCAAAAGTTTATAATGATTAAGCATAATTTTTTTCTTGGTACTTATTTATTACACTAATTTCAGTGTTATTTTAGGTAATTTTTCATATTAGCTAAGTAAAAAGAAAAACAAAAATAACAGGAAAGTAATTAATTATGTGGTTGAGTGCATTTAAGGATGCGTGTGTAGAGGTTGTTCCGAAGATTTTGACCTTGACAACATAAAACAATGTTTATAGGTCAGCGAACGAAGCAGACGCCATCTCTAATTTGGTTGAACAAATTTAATAACTTACCTAATGAGTTGTTGGAACTTGGAAGCTTGAGAATAATAATAATATATATTTTTTTAGATGAATAATAATAATATCTTAAGGGGTTATTGCTTTTTCTTTTTCTTTTATTGGGATCATTTGAATTTGAAAGGTGATATAAATCAAAGAAACTAATGACTCATTTGGGTGTGTGATTTATTTATTTATTTTTGTATTATTGTTTTGAACTTATGTTAATCTTCTAGCTGTGGAAATTAAAGGTGCACAGAAAAAAGTAACGTGGAAAGGTGAAGGTGGGCACGTGAATTTGGATATGAATGGATAGATGGGGGATGTTTGGGAAGCATAAAAAAATGTTGCAATTGTTTTCATGCAATGGACACAGACATTGGAATACTGAGGAGGAGTGAGGATTGGATTAAACAAAGAGAAAGATGAAGGCATTTAAGAATATTCAATACCTCTCATGAAACCGCTGCACTCCATGCCATACCCTGCAAACCCCAATCAATATGAATTAAATACTCACACCCATCACACAGAGAGAGAGAGAGAGAGAGAGAGAAATACCATGGCAAAGGAAAACAAGAGCCTTTGGAGAAGAAAAAGGCAACCATCTGCATGTAAAGAGCTGCACTCCTCTTGAATTCCTTTTGTATTCCTGATAATGTCTCACAATCTCAGCATCATAACAAAAAGACAAAACCCAATATAGCTGAAGAAGGAGAAGAAGAAGAGGAAGACTTACTTGTTGATATTCAACCTCCATCTTCATGGTAGAGCGAGCAAAGAACAGAAAGATTAAGCAACCAAAACCAAAACTAGCATGCTTTCTTTCACAAGTGGTGGATCTACAATAGATGGCACTTGAAAGATGAGAATAAGAGGAGGAGGTGGATGGTGATGTTATCCTTTATATATATAGTCAACGACAGAAATGGTTTGCTTCATGAAGAGGCAGAGATTTTTCGAAAATAGCAAAAGGTCGAAAATAGATGAGAGAGAGAGAGAGAGAGAGAGAGAGAGAGAGAGAGGGAGAGGGAGATGCCTTTTATTTGTGTTTTGATTGTTTTTTAAGGTGGGTATGGGAAAAGTTCCAAAAGTGATGGCGTTGCCTTTGAATGAATGACCCCATTCCGTATGGCAGAGGGCAACTTCTAGAAAGTGGAATACCTATCTTAACTCACCCACCCCAACTGGTGTGAGTGGTTATCACAAATTCCTTTAAAATGTGGCATATTTATGGGTCTTTTAGTGTAACACTCCTGTTTTATATTGAGGAGATCAAGAGTAACTTGCATAAAGTGAGTGGACTGCATTGCTTTGGAAGGAAGATTCTCGCAAACACTTGCAAGGGCCCGTATAGCAGCACTTAAGCTTTGACCTTACGGTTTGTCATCTAAGAATCTTCTCTGGAGTCGGAGGAGGTGGATCGATAGCCTTGTCTTTTCCCTTGTTCGAGATAGACTCCTTCTTGCTCGGACAAGTTCCTTACTGGCTATAGACATTGAGGCATTCCTTACTGTCATTGTAACACCCTCCCCTAACACTAAAGGCCAAAGGGCACAACAAGAGAAGTAGTATCTCCAACCATTCAACTTGATTTGGCTCGGAGCCAGGTTAAGATGGTGTAATAATTCCATTATTTCCATAGCATTTTAAGCTTTTCATCTACTAAAAACTCACATGCCTCGCAGGTGGGTCATTTTCCATACAGAAATGCCTAACAAATGGACAACATTGTAAAAATCAGAAATTTTGTAGTGGTATATTGTTATTTTTTAAACATTTGAGGCAAAATCAAAAAAAGTATATACTTCTAGGCGTTTAAATGTATTTTTCCCAACAAGTTATCAACTTAAAAAATTTAGCCTTTTTGATCGAGAGGAATAAAAACCTGTTTTTTTTTTTTTTTTTTTTTAACCTTACTCTTTGGGAGAAGAAAGGCCGATCATATAGATGAGATCATTATTGAAATTATTTTAACTCACAACATGAAAGTTTGTTTGAACCCATTGCGTGATTATTAGATCCAAGCCCCTAAAACAAAATTAAAACCTGTTTTCAGGGTTTTGCTCTGGGCCGGTGCCAAGATGAGGAGTTAAAATTATGGCTCTTGCAGGTACAAAAGCCATGAATGAGATTAGGGGTGTCAAAAATAACTGGGAAACCGGAACAGTGACCGGAAAACCAGGAAACCGGGAAACTGGGGACCGGTTCCGGTTGCCAAAAAAAAAAAAAAAACCAGGACCCCGGTTCCAGTCCCGGTTTTTGGCACCCGATAAAAACCGAAAAAACCGAAACCGGGTCTTATTTTATATATATATATATTAATGTTTTTTAATTCTTTTAGCCTTTTACACAGCATTTAGAACCTTAGGCAATTAAGTTTCTCACTTTTCCGGTTTTGAAGGTTTTAAAATAATTTTTAGGGTATTTTAAAAAATTTGAATTTTTATTTCTAAGGCTCATATAGGCAAAAACATTGATTTTTTTTGGATTTTTAGGCTTTTTTAAGTTTATTTTTTAATTATTTGGAACAATCACAATAAAGCCTCTTTAATTTAGACAAAAAGATTAATAGATTTTTTTTTTAAAATGAGCTAACTTATGAAAAAAATAATGGGCTTATTTTAAGCCCAATACCTAAAATAAACCCCAAACACTAATTTTTTTTTTTCAAAAACCGGTTACCGGACCGGGTAAAACCAGAACCGGCCGGGAACCGGGACCCCGATTAACCGGGGTCCCGGTTCCGGTTCCAGTTTTCCAAAACCGAGAACCGGGGTACCCCGGTTCTGGTTCTGGTTTTGGCCAAAAACCGGGAAACCGGACCGGGTTGACACCCTTAATCGAAACAAAGATGATTTATTTTATGGTTCAAATTTTATTTTGTTACATCTAATGATATACATATGTCATACACCATTTAAAATTTTAAATGATAAAACACCATATACATCATTAAATACACATATTTAATGATATAAGATATACATATGTCATACACCATTTAAAATTTTAAATGATAAAACACCATATACATCATTAAATACACATAATTAATAATGTATATGCTATTTTATCATTTAAAATTTTAAATGGTGTATGACATATGTATATCATTAGATGTAACAAATAAATTTAATTTGAATTATAAAATAAATTCTATCAAGTTCACTTAAAATGAACAAGATCAAATGACCCCAGAAAAACAAAAGGCAGGCAAGTGGTTCCATGGTGATTCTAATTGACGTATATACTTGAAGATTTTAAATTTGACGTCATGTCATATGAGCAGGTGAATTCTTTAGTATGTGAATCGAGTAATATTAAAAATCATTTTTTTATCATACCACTAACTCACATTGCTGATGTGAAACCCTAGTTTAAAAAATAAATAAAAAAATTAAAGACAATTAATACTATCTAATCAGCAAAGTAAGATAATAATAAAATAAAAATGTGATTTGGAATGGAAACGTTCATGGTGCAACAGAGATGGTTCTGTGGGTTGAAAGGTTGGCCAACCATTGACGTGACTTTGTACTTGTACACCTTCCCAAACAACTGCGCAAGCTTGCATCATTAATATTGATTGGTGAAGTTAAAGTGATTATCCCATCAATCTTTTCTCTTTGAACGAGCCAATCGAACTAGAAAATCAGCTTTCTGAAATGAAATGAAAATGACACAGCTTGGGTTTTAGCGAAGTCATGCATCAAACAGAGACAAGCAAGCAAATATGAATCACTCAAGAGGATCGAAGACACTGAGGTAAGAAGGATGAACCCGTCTGTATTGAAGATGATAGAAGTAGAAGCTTACAAAGATGCAGATAAACATCATAGAAAACATGACACTACTGTCTTTTTCTTTTTTCTTTTATTCTTTTTTGTGTTCGTGGGGGAGGGGGGGTGTTTGGAGTACGTGGCTTCATCAAACAATAAGCTGTGTTTACCTTATGCGCCTCCCTCAGAGTAGAAAGGATCCTCAACAAGCTAAACATGAGTTTGCTTGAGTCATGATGCGGGTCTTTCCCAATCAAATCGTCTTATTCTACAAAGTGGTTGCTGCATTCAACAATATTGAAAACAAAATTGAAAATCTACTAGTTTGAGTAGCACAACAAAACTCATTATGTCAACTAAAGAGAGAACCCAAATAAAACAAATTCTACAGTCAAGAATAGGATATTTGACAAATTGATCTTAGTAATAGTCACCACCATGGGGAAAAAAATTTGATGAGTACCCTAGTATTTGCTGGTTGGATAATAGATAAAATGGTGATAACTACCTAGTTCCTCAGCCCCAGGCTTCAAACTAGAGGTACTTCAAGATGTTCGGGAATAGTCTGCAGCAGCACTGAAGGCAGAAACCAGACCAGCCATCCCAATTACCTGCGTCCAGTTTCGTGTTCTAGCAGCAACAGCTGCTCCTGCTACTGTCCCCGCAACCAAACCATTCACCTGTCAATGGGAAAAAAAAACAAAGAAACTAAGCATTACGCTTCATTTAGCTCATCAAACTCTCATCCATATTATAAAAATTGTTCTAACTAGTAACAGTGTCCTACATAGGCAATCATGACAGGCCGGAACAGGCAATAGCCTGTAGACTTTAGATCTTGCGACAAACACATGCAAACATTAGAAACTTGAGCTACCATTTCATGAGATTAAACAAAACAAACTTTCACGACTATAAAGCTTGCTAATAATTTTGTTTTAGCATAAAATTAGAAGTGTGGACCCTCTTGACTAAGAAATTTACTAAGCCATGAATCGAGTGTTTTAGGCTTTTGGCCATGAAAGTATAAAATCAGGTGCTGTAGGACAGAATAATCATGGAACATATATCCTATAGTAAGTTCAATCAAACAATCACATTATTATTACTTTTGATTGTGATCGTTAATTAGTAGGAACATATGTTTACTCCCTCTCCTGCAGATCATTCCGGATCCTTGCTTTTCACAGATTCCTTTCCTTTAACCTTGAAAAATTAGTTGCTCAATTTCCTACAATTCTGCACATGAATGATGCAAGAGACCCTTATCCAAATGACTGCACGATTTTGATGGGCTTGCCTATCAAAGGCCCACAAGATTCCAACCATGCAGGACAAGGTTTCTAAAGTAAACATCTCCTCCTTGAAATCTATAACCAAGTCTCAACAAGCCATAGGAATTTTATTTTTTTTGTGAGTCAGCCATAGGAACTTTTAATCGAGAGAAAGAAGAGTCATAATTATGCTAGTCTCTTTTAGCCCTCTAGAAGTTGACAAGGGCAGACATTCTGTTTTCAGTCCACATAAAAATTTAGAGTTGCGTATTCACCATCAGCATTTCTAAGAATTTTTACATGTCAATACCAGCTTTGAATTCTTTCTTTCTGACTGAGATTTATCTTTCATGGAAAAAGTCAGTGAGAGAAGAGGTCATCTCATTTGGTTGGGAGTCTTTTTCTTTCACTTCTGCATGTATATGAGCTTTTTTTTATGCACTGCACATGGTTTTTTTTCTTTTGGAAAGGTCATGGCTTTAATCACTAGTATATAAGGATTTCACATGAACTTCCTGTATTTGGTTCTCTTCTCAGCTCGTTTAACCTTTACAACTTCGTATGTTTTCCAGCTTTTCAATGAAGGAGAGGTAATATGCATGCCTGATTTACGTACGAGCCCCCATCATGTTGGAAATTTAGGTGTGGAAAATTTGAAAACGGAAGAAAATGGAATAGAAAAATGTTGGAAATCATGGAACACTAGACAATAAGGCAAATGCTAATTTACATTTCAGACAATTATTGCCTCCCACTTATCACATAATAAGTTTTGCAAAGGAATTCAAGAAATTTGTCCTTAGGAACAATACTTCCTGGTATTAGTGAGCAGATTGCAAATTCTGAACACCAATCTAAACTAGAAATTGTGTAACAGCAATGTAAATATTAAGTACAACGAAAGTAAAATACCAAATGAAGTAGAACTCACTAATTATAAAAAAGAAACAGAATGGTGCATTTCAACCATCATAACTATAACTTACAAAAAAAAAAAAAAAACCATCATAACTATTGAAAAATATGACTCTTATTTGCAGTTATTTGTGTTCAAACAATTTGAACCAAATGACATGTCTGTTCAACTTCTAACAGACACCAGATTTTGCAACGAAGTGCAAATTAAGCCTAAAGCACCAATGCGCCCTAGCCCAGCGGGGTGCTTAGTCGGCCGGTGGGACTGGGTGACCCCAATGGCATAAGTCTACTCTTATAAGCCAATTCAAACCTTCTGAAACATATCCAAAAGTTCTCTTGCCTTTCAAATGTGGGACGAAGTCTAAAAACACAAGTGGAGGGAAATTTTCATAACTATTATTTGAAAACTTATTTTTTATTGGAATAATCTAACACATCCATCAGACTACCTAAAGAAAAGGAATACAAAAAGAAAGAGAAAAAGTCCATGATCCTTTTCATTCATACTCAACCTCTCTATGGCTGCATGGAGTAGTTCGACATTCACATGTAAGAATCTTCCTTGAAAAATTAGTGTCACCCCATTTGGGTATAATATTTTGTGCTCCACGATTTCCTATCTTAACTCAAGGAGGACCACAGGAAAAAGGCCTAGAGAGTAAGTAATGTAGTACAGATCAACAATGCCATCATGAAACATTTACTTATCCAAAAAATTTAGACAATTTCTGGTAATAAATGTGCGAAAACAGAATGTATACAACTAACCCAATCGTTCCGGCCCCGGTATCTTTGAATTCCACAGCGAGAAACACTATAAATTCCAGCAACAAGTCCTAATGCCCGAATTTTAAAGTGTTAAACGCAACAAACATGGCTGACGAACTCAAACACTACCAAACAACATACTCAGAGAGGCCATGAGTTTGATTACCACATTGAAAGCCGAATTTGCCGACCGCCTTCGCCTGCGTAAAATTATTACCGATCAACAAGAATCGAACTTGAAGAACAGACCATATGCTCCTCAACGGGGCAATTCAACACAAACAAACGCACATTAACAATTTCAACTGAAAGAAACATAGAAGGAAAATTACATACCACAAAAGAAGCACGAGCAACACCAGTCAGTTCTACAAACAAAAGGTACTCAAAATTTAGAAGAAGAAAAAAAATTAGAGAAGCAGTGAGAAAAATTACCTAGTTTACGAGCGTCGTAGGGACCTATACACAAGCCCCATAGGGCACCGGCCTGAATATATATATACATAGGATTTCAATGATTTTGTGTAGCAAAGAGTTTATCGATCAAATACATATCGGTGTACTTGTTGAAGAAAAGGTCGAGTTTTGGTACCGTTCCGACGCGGAGGATGGAATCAACGGCGAGGGAGGAGCACGGAACGACGCCGTGGAGCTCGTCTTCCATCTCTCGTTCCCGTTCTTCCCTCTTCTCCTCTGATTTAGCAAAATCAAAAACGAACAGGGTTCCGTTCAGATTTGCGAAGTACCTGATTCTACCATAAAACGACGTCGTTTTAAAACTCGAACAATGCAGTATACATACACGATTTGGGCTGGAACTCTGGACGGAGGTGAAGCCCAGCCCAAGTCCATCTAATATTCCAAGTCAACCAAAACGACGTCGTTCTAAAAAACCTAAACTCTCCATCCAAACCCTAGATGGCGCAGGCAGAGAACATTTTTATAGAGAGGAATCACTCACACCCAGGGCTTGTCTGCCTCTCTCTAGCTCACTCGCACGGCTTGTAGTTGACCGAGTGAATCGCAGCGAAAATGAGCCGCGGGGGAGCAGCGGTGGGGGCGAAGGGGAAGAAGAAGGGAGCGACGTTCGTGGTCGACTGCGCGAAGCCGGTGGAGGATAAGATCATGGACATCGCCTCACTCGAGAAGTTCCTTCAGGAGCGCATCAAGGTCGGCGGCAAGGCCGGTGCTCTCGGCGAATCCGTCACCGTTACCCGCGAGAAGAACAAGATCTCCGTCACCTCCGACAGCAACTTCTCCAAAAGGTACCGGAAAATTGCAAAACTAGATTGCTTGATTCCGATTCTGATTGCGATTAAATCAAATTTATTAGATTTTGCTGTCTTTCCAACCAAATCTTCGTGTTTCTTAGGTATCTCAAATACTTGACTAAGAAGTACTTGAAGAAGCACAACGTGAGGGATTGGCTTCGGGTGATTGCTTCCAACAAGGACAGGAATGTTTACGAGTTGAGATACTTCAACATCGCCGAGAATGAGGGCGAGGAGGAAGAATGAACATCTAGTATTCAGTATTGACGCCTTATCTCTTTTAAATTTTTCTTTGCTGTTTGATTTATCCAGTAGATGGGATTTTTTGTTATTTTTCTTTTTGAATGTCTATTTTATCTTAAAAGTTTTGTACTGTTAATGCTGGTTATCTCAGTATTAGATCTGGTTGATGCAATATTCGTTTCTTTCTGGAGTTTTGATTATGGTAGAGTAATATGTGTACTTCGCTGTGCTTCTTTGGATGGTATTCATGGCGCTTCATGTCTCCCATTTCTGCCTCAAGGTGCTATCACTTACTTGTTTAGTGTCTGGGTAAATATATAGGGTTTGAAGGTTAAGATAATGAAAATATGATTCTTAATAATTAGCTTCATTTGATAAGAGTAATGCTAGAAGTCCCTCTTGTATTCCTCTAAGAATGATGTCTCATTCTCGAAGAGACATGCGGGTGACATCATAGGGACTTTAGAAGGCTGTTTATTGTTTTGTAAAATGTTTTAATATGACATCAAGGTGAAATTAGGTTTTGGGTGTTATAGACTTGTTTTAATGCTTGTTTGTTAATGTTTTTGTTTTGAAGACAAAAAAACAAAATGGAGAATGAAAAAGTGTCAACGAACGGTTGTTCTTATCGTGCATTTTGAAAATGCTTTATTTGTCTATAATTTGAAAACTCGAATTTTTCATGTCTTTAACATGTTATTTTGTTTGCAAACGAAACACTTTCTATAATTTTGTTTAAAATCGCGATTTTGGCTTGCAAACTTGCGGATCAATAGGTTCTAAAACGATTATTTCAATCTAGTGATTGGTGTTTCACTTTATTCTATTAGTCTCTTTGACTAACCTATTGAGATTTTTGTTTTTTGAAAGCATTTTAACGGTTCAAATTTAATAATCTGTTTATCATTAAAAAACTTTGAATTAAGTGGAATTTTGAAGAGGTTGTGTCATTCCATTGAGCATTTTAGGCTCGTAGATGTGTTGGCATGCCTTTTGGTTGGTTAGAGGCATCCTTTATGTGACTTTGTATGTGTTGGCCACTTTCTCAAATCCCTATCAGTTCCGTCAATGGCATAGATCAGCAGATTTAGAGGTGCACAGAAAAGGGTGAGTTTACTGTAAAAAGGTCTATTACCTAGTGTTAACATGCATACGACAGCGGCGTGTTCTTATGCAAAAAGATACATATACTTGGAAAAGAATATGTAAGATGGAGGCTCCTAATGTCGTTAAAGTTTTCTTGTGGATGGCCTGCAATTATGACTTTTTATTCAAAAGAAAACTTGTGACAATTTCATTAAGTCCAATGTGCGGGTTAGAGGAGGAAACAATGGGGCATGTATTATGGACTTTCCCCGCGATAAGAGATGCGAGGAGTATAGATGGTTGGAAGCTTTAAAAGAGTTGCGTGGAGAATGTAGAGTTTATCTTATATTGTAGATACCCCTTAGAGCGTATTGGATAAGGATGACTTTGAAGTTATGGCGGTGATAGCGAGAAACTTGCGGTTTCACAGAAACTCCTTGATCCATGGGGGGTATTTTTGCCACCCGAGCAAATTTGTATGGAAAGTAATGGAATCCCTTAATGAGTACAAAGATGCCCAAGTAAATCCATACGAGCAGTGTGAAGGAGGTCAAGTGGCTAACCATAGTTGGATGACTCCCTCATGGAAGCTTGTGAAGGTAAATTGGGACGGTGCGCTAGATAAGTTAAATATAAAGGTAGGCATAAGTGTGCTCGTGAAGGCTCTTATGGAAGAGGTGTTGGCAACGTTACAAGCTCCAAAAGATAATGTTATTGATCCGGCTATTGCAGAATCCAAGGACTGTAGTTTCCAGTAGAGAGATGGGGTTGCAAAATGTGAAATTGGAAGGAAATATTCTTCAAAACTTTACCAAAAAATTTTCTTTTGTAAATATCACATACAACAATTCAAATGTGACCGCATCAAATCAATTTTCATTTTTTTTCAGAACTCTTTTCAATACTCAAAACCAAAAACACTTCTCAAAATTTTTCAAACAGAAAGAAAAAATAAATAAACAAACAAAGTTGAGAGTTTTGCATACAAGCTATAGACAAATTTGAATTTTTGTTTAGGTTTTGTTGTTTGCTTTTATTTTCTATTGTTTATGTTATGATCTGTGGGTTTTAGTCTCTATGTCTGGTCCAGTTCGGATGTAGTTTCATCTTGTTCGGGAGACTTTTGTAACCATAATTTGTTCTTTCTCTTCAATGGTTCTTAGAGCCTGTTTGAGATTGCGTTTGAAAAATAGAGCTTTAAGTCAAAAGTTTCATTTTTAAGCTTTTGCCAAAAGTGTTTTATGGCCATTTTTACTCTTTTTAGAATCTTAAAAGTGCTTTTAATTTTTTTACCGAACGAGTATTTTTTTTTTCAAACATATTTTTAAAGTGTTAAAAGCACTTTTAAGCCCCCTAAATACAATCTCAAACAGGCTCTTAATCAGAAATCAGTTCCTCTCCTTCAAAAACAACTTCCAGTGATTGTTGCAGTGTACAAGTGGGTCAAATTCTTCGCTTGCTTTTGTTCCGACCTTTTGTGGCCCTTTTTTTTATTTTTTCTTTTTTCTTTTTTTATTTTTTCCCAAGATACAAAAGATCGGATCATTTATGAGCCATTTCCTATTAATTATTCTTATTTCTGGCATTATAATTTCATTTGGATATATTGTTGGGAGTCCACCCCTTCTTGATTTTTTGTTCCCAAATAACCTTTTTTCCTCATATTGATTAAAAAAAAAAAAAAACTTTTTTTTTCCGGTCTAACTTGTTTACGTAGACTCACTTTTAAAACAAAAACACTTATTAAAAAATAAAACACAATTTAAAAAATAATAATAATTAAATATTGCACTTTTTTTTTTTTTTTTTTTTTTTTTTTTTTGTATGTACCAATTTCTCTTCAAGTATCGTATGAAGATTGCCAATTACATGAAAATATATAAAATAAAAAGCTGGCCGCTAGTGGCTTTCAGACTCGTGTTGGTGATTGCCACCTTGGTGATCACTAATCTATCTGGCAACTACTGATTGGCAGCCCCTAGATGGTCGACAGAGCCTTCTAGTAACCCTATGGTAATTGCCAAGGCTATTTGGGGGTTTTGTGATGGTGACTAGGTCAGTCACCACGAAGCCACCGAATTACCACCTCGGTCGGTTGATGCTGCGACTAAGGAGCAACAAATTTTTTATTATTTTGTAAAAACTTGACCGACTAAATTGATTTTAAACCCCCCACAAAATCTTTTTCAAATGTTACTCGTACCAAACCAACCGTATTATGGGAAAGCCGGAAGGTTTCTCATACAAGTAATAGAAAAAAACATGTTACTTGTAACCCCAAATAAAAGTTGGCATTGAATAACTCGGATACGTTGTAGATTATTCTGAATTTTCATTCGATTTTTTTATTTATTTAGTCCAACTTGTTTACGTAGATCTTAGACTTTATGATTATTTCTAAATTCCAAAGTAACCCATCTTTGAAAATGCTCTTTGAATCATCTAATGACTATTTCTTCCCACTAAAATGTCTTCTAATTGTATCATCTAAAATCGGAGAGTCATGATTCAGAGCACGCCAAGTAGCAAATTTTTTTTTTTAATATTTTAATAATAATAATAAAAAAATTGCTGGCGTGCTATTTATCTTCACCCAAAATCAGGTAATCAGGGGCGGTGCTAGAATTGTTTATATCAGTCTTGATGAACAAATAATTTACACGTGTCAGTAAGTTGTTAAACTAGTCGTAGGGTTAACTTTACTCATATATTAAAACTTTGACTTCATGAAAAAAGAATCTTGAAATCGTCATATGAATTAATCATGGAATATAATACTATCCCTGGAAAAATGAGTTTAGTTTTCTATGATCTCCTTGACCTCATGGCCTGCAAATCAGTAAAATAGACATTAAAGGCAATATAAAAACACAGACCAAGTCATGATCATATTTGTTTTTTTCTACCGTCTAACATATATATATACCTAGACAGACAACATAGAAAGGGGCATTAGAATTTCTTCTAACCATTTCTTCCAGTTTCAATCTCGAGTCTCAGTTTTTGAGGTGGAGAATATGAGTTTTACTTCTTCAACTGCATCTTACGAAAGGTAAACAAATGCTTAAATCCTTCCTAATGAGTCATCATTGGTGTTTTGAGAAACATTATACATGCATATTCTCCTTTTCTTTTACCTGATCATATATCAGCTAGGCACCTACATATATCGTCTTGTTGGTTTTTTTTTTTTTTTTACCATCAAGCACAATTTGAAGGCAATTAAGTCCGCGTCCACGAAGTGATATCTTAATTAGGCTTTAATTTTGTTTAGCACACAGTTCAAGTTTAATAAACTATTATACGATTACCATACAACTATGATGATGTGATAGTAAATATCAACCATTAAATTTTATTTTTACAAGTTCTTGTTAATTCAAAGTTTAATTTTCACTAATAAATCATCATAGTTGTATAGTTGTAGTATGTAGAGACGGATTTAGAAGGGACCGGCAGTGGCCCTAGTGCCCCTCAAATTACAAGAAAAAAAAATTTTAAGGCAAAAACAAAATTTTAAGGTAAAAAAATAATAATTTAAGGTATTTTTTGCTAATTGGTCCCTTC
The DNA here is from genome assembly GCF_901000735.1 of Corylus avellana. Lineage (NCBI taxonomy): Eukaryota > Viridiplantae > Streptophyta > Magnoliopsida > Fagales > Betulaceae > Corylus > Corylus avellana. Next base: position 15,320,747 of record NC_081542.1, read on the forward strand.
CCAAAAAATTTTTGGCCTTGAATCCCCCAAATTCAAAGCTAGTTCCAGTCGTATGAAAGTCTACTCTGCAAACTCAAAAAAAAAAAAAAAAAAAAATCATAAAATGTAGTTTTTCCTCCTTTTAATGATTTCCATGACTATGAAATAATTAAGGATCTTTAATTACAAAATTATCTCAATTGCTTCCATGTGTTTTTTGAATATATATCCAACCGATAGGCTAGAGGGCAAGGTGGCAATTATCACCGGCGGTGCAAGCGGGATAGGAGCAAGCGCCGTGCGCATATTCCACGAGCAAGGTGCCAAAGTTGTGTTAGCCGACATCCAAGACGACCTCGGCGAAGCCATTGCCAAAAACCTTGGCGAACATGTCTGCTACATCCACTGCGACGTATCAAAGGAAGACGATGTTAGGGACCTTGTGGACGCAACCATTGCCAAACATGGAAAGCTCGACATCATGTACAACAATGCAGGCGTCATGGACCGCCCCTTTGGGAGCATTCTGGACACCACAAAGGCGGACCTCGACCGATGCGTCGGGGTTAACTTGGGTGGTGCATTTTTAGGTGCCGTTAAATCTCTATTTCATTTAATTTATAATTTAACACTTTCATTTAACACGTTAAATATTTAATTAAAATTTGATGTAAATGAAGGAGACAAAATTTGAACTCGAAACCTTTACTTATGTTTAATTTATGTTTATCCTAAAGGCTTAAGCATATAAGAATAGATAATGTTAAATCTAAAACTTGCAGCCAAATGGTCATCAGTAGGGACGAAATTAGAAATTTTTATTGACAGGGGCCAAAGTATGAATGAGAAATATATTGAAATAGGAAGCCAAAGAATGAATGATAAATACATTAATATTAATATATTAAATCAACATATAAAAAAATAAAATTAGTATCCATTAAGTAAACCTTACCCACCAAAATCCACATTCTCCTTATATGCACACTGCACTATAGATCATTTTAATTTATAGGTTTGGGGCATTATGGTCATATGGATTTTCTTGTTTGATATGCCTAATGCATTCTTAAAAATTTTGGATTGTTTTTTATAGGTTTAGGCCAAACAAAAAATTGTGGACTGATTTTTTGGGCCCTAGGCCGAACTAAAAGATTTTATCTCAAATGCAAATTTTAAAAGTAAAATTAATAATAAAAAAATTGTAAAATCGAGGGTGGCCATGGCTCACCCTAGTGTGTGCATAGGTCCGTCATTGATCAGTAGGCTTCCAATCATGAGATTGAAGACACTGCCAAAAGAGATAAAAAAGAGAGCTCCCATGAGAGTTGGGTATACACGAAAAGGAGGAGAAGTCTCACCTTATAATTAGGCTTGTCGGGTTTCTCTAGATTCATGCCGAATCTCGTGCTTTGAGCATATTTTGTAAATCATTTAATTTATATTATAATAGGTGCCAAGCATGCCGCAAGAGTCATGGTACCCCGACACAAGGGTGTAATATTATTTACCGCTAGCGCGTGCACATCAATTGCGGGGCTTTCAACTCACTCTTACGCTGCGTCCAAATATGCAATATGGGGTCTAGCCAGGAACTTGGCGGCGGAGCTTGGGCAGCACGGCGTAAGAGTGAATTGTGTATCGCCGTTTGCGGTGCTGACCGGCATGAATTCAAAGGGAATGCACGAAGACGCCATTGCCCAATCAGAAGTTGCAGTGAGCGGGATGGGGAACCTCAAGGGGGAAGTACTCAAGCCAGAGGGCATTGCTCGGGCTGCGCTCTACCTAGCTAGCGATGAAGCCAATTTTGTGAGCGGGCTCAACCTTGTGGTGGACGGTGGGTTCAGTGTGGTCAATCCTTCCATGTCGATGGCTCATAAACTTGTTCCAGAAAACTAGTATTTTTTTTTTCCAGTGATTTTATCATGAAAAATAAAGGAAAATATTTCGGTATTTACTGTTGTATTAGCTTGTAAAAACGAATTATAATAAAAGATGTAGTCAGTGCCCATTATTGAACTCAAAAATAAATTTATCTATATATGTATGCAAATTTGCCTATTTTTTTACGGCTTATAATTTTAAAGAAATTGTAAATTTTTAAATTACGAAATTTAAGTTATTTTTAAGTATCAAAACGTTTCGAAAATGTCATATATCAAAAAGGTGGCAAGTTGTCAAGATAGTCGGAAAAATTTCTCTCTCAACATATTTTTTTTTTTTCACTTTTGTAGGGACGCTTATTTTCTAGAAAAATCAAAAAACAGTTTTTGGTTCAAAAACTTTTCTTATAATATAGAGTAAGAACCCGATGAAATTATACTAAATTTTCAACTATAACATATCACATTTTCAAAACGTTTTAATGCATAAAAAGGGTCTAAATTCCGTAATTTGAGAAAGACGATCCTATATATATATATATATATATATATATATATATAACCTTTCGTTTTTGTTTTATTTTCTACCTTTATTTTCCGACCTTTTCCTAGGGATGAGTTTTTGGGCCCATGTTTAGGTCTGTCAAGATTTCAAAATAAGGTTGGGCCACTAATAACAACCCAAGCCATTAACCCCCTTGCCAGCTTCGAGAATATCTTCATAGTCTATTTATCTTTTAACATATGAAAAACACTTGTATGTTTTAATAGCATCCCCTTTTTTTAGTGTATTTCTTTCAACAATTTTCTTATTATTAAAAAAAATTATTTGCTTCTTACGTGTTTGAAAAATACAGCATAAATTTTAAAGAAAGTTTAAATAGCATGTTCTCATCCTACCAACATCTAATTAAGTTGAGGTGTCATTGTCAATCAATTTCTGAATTATTTTATTTTTTGTATAGATTGATTTGAGGGCGGATTGATAATGTTTAGTAAGATGAGAATATCTTATATAACATTATTTTAAGTTTTGTTGACTCAATTGAAAAAACTTTCAATAATATATGAAAAATGCTATACTTATTAAATTTTCTTCTTAAAGTTGGTTTTCAAATGACGTATCACTATTTTTTGAAAATTATTATTTTAAAAAATGTGTTAGGAGATGATGACACATCATTTAAAAACTAATTTTCTTTTTTTAAAAAAAAAATTTGATAAATGATTAGGAAGGAAAACTTTCTGATTAAAATTGACATCCACTAAATCTTAAATTAGTATATAAAAAGGATTCAACAAAATCACGTCCGAATCACGTTAAATACATAAATTAACATGACTCTGACATGATTTTGACAAAAAAATTATTTTTAAGTTTTTGTCAAAAGTGCGTTTTGGTAATTTTTAGGTTTTTTAGACCCTTAAAAGCGCTTTTAATTTTTTTACTAAACGATTACTTTTTCTTTAAACGGACTTTTTGAGTATTAAAAGCACTTTTAAGCCCTTCAAACGCAATCCCAAACAGACAAAAAAAAAAAAACTAGAATCCCATCGCCGTGAATTCTCACAATATCTTCTTAAGCAAAATGTGTCCTTTGATTTTACTTTTGTCTTTCACACACACACACACTCTCTCTCTCTCTCTCTCCCAAAAATCTGTCCTTTAGATTTTCTGAACCTTTTTTTTTTTTTTTAACCGCCGGTTAAGAGAATCATTCGCCTGTAGGCTGTAGTTAGAAAGTAATGAGATTTTTGTTATTAAAAGAAAAACAAATGAATTTTGTTTAAAGAAGTTAAATGGAAATTGAGTTTTTGAAAGGATAGTGTGACTGTGAGGTTCACCCTTCACGTGAACGAGCTGTAAGAAATCATTCACGAGACTCTCGCCGTAAGATGAAACCTTGCAACTTCTCGATCTGCTATTTAAGAGCAGGACGAATTCCTAAAAGAACACGAAAACGCGTCTTTGATGCACAAATCTGGTGAATGAATTTAATCCTTTCTTTCCATTGAAAAATATCGGATGATATGGTTGATGAAAACTATTCTATTCTATAGAAATATCTCTGTATTATAGTGGAAACTGGAAACTATTCTATTCTACAGAAATATCTCTCTTTATTATAGTGCTTTGTACATACAAGTAATTTAGTTTCTGTCAACTTTATCATCCTTGTTGTTCAATTGGGAAGTAAGGATGAAATCCGTGCATCTCTCATCTCTCATCCTAGCTCCAGCTTACCAACTGTAGATCTATTTCCTGCAACTTTAGTCGACCATTATCCAGTATTTGCAAAAGTTTTGTCATTTGCAAAAGTCATCCTTGTTTACAAATAGGTAGGGTTAGATTTGTCTTCCACAATTTTTATAAATGGTAAAACTAACTTGTTTTATGTATTTTACTAGGGTAAGATTGGATAAAGTTTTCCTCCAAACTGGGTCGAAGGAATTTCTTTCAACCTAATCTATAAAAGTGACATGTATCCCTTGAACATGTGAGATGCACATATTTTTTTAATAGCAGGGACAAAGTTGAAATAAATTTTATTAAAAACTCACGTGCATTTGTTATTAAAAAAAGGGACACATATCACTTTTATAGATTAGGTTGAAGGAAATTCCTCCGACCCAGTTTGGAGAAAAACTTTATCCGGTAAGATTTGTCTTCCACAATTTTTATAAGGACAAAAATTTCCTCCAAATCAGTTTGGAGGAAATATTCTCCAACCCATTTAAAATATTTCCAAGTGTCCATAAACATTTAAAATGTTAATCTAAGTTAGTAAAGTGTTATTAATGACTTTAATAATTTAATGTGCGTTTTAAATGTTTATAAATACTTGACACTATTTTAAATAAGTTTGAGAATATTTTCTCCATACTGATTTAGAGGAAATTTTATGTTTTTTTATAAATGGTAAAACTAACTTGTTTCATGTATGTTACTGGTGTAGTTGGTGCTCATGGTTCTAGCAGTGAATATTAGCAATCCCTCTGAACTTATGGGTAACTCTGCGAAGCTGGCTTGGTGGGTGTGCGCCATAGATGATTTGTGACCGCCAATTTGTTTTCCATTGAAAAATGTTATTTAGCATTCTCAATTTTAGTTTGTTTGGGAAGGGATGTTATTGTTTTTTTAAGTCGCATATTTGAATCCATTATAAAGCATCAATAAAACCCCACGGGCTAGTTCACCAATTGTAGGTGCAAATGAACCTTTGCAAAGAGATTACCAATTGTAAAGCATATGAACATCCAAATCCAAATTTGCCATTTGCATCATCATCACACTTGGGAGGATGAGAAGCCATTGGATTCTTTCGTAAAGAGGGAATTGACGGCCATCCCCTTGTCACTTGCAAAAGAAACTAAAAAGAACAAATATTTCAAAACATAGGAATATATAAAGATTTCTACCCATTTTCAAGAAACATCAAGAAAAAAAATAAAAATTAAAAATACCAAATTATAAAACATGAACAAATATATATATTTTTTTTTTTGAAAAAAAATGTGAATAATATTATTCCATCAAAGAGAGCAGCTAGAGCATAGCTCTAACAAAAAAGAGCAGACTGCTCTAAGATTACAATGGGGTAGATACATTCAGGAATTTCCTCCATCCAAACATGTTCCGAGGAACCGGTCCATGGGCTGCCATATTTGCATCCCTCTTAACATGACAGCTCGTCCAATTCCTCATACTCCCCATAATAGATTTGGCATCCTCTACCACATGACCATAGGGTCTGAAATTAACACCTGGGACCGCAAATGCTTGAACGACCCAGAACATCAAAATAAATATTCATAGCACATCAAAATAAATTTTCGGTGACAACGGTAACTTTTTTCTTAACACTTAAAGAGCACAAAAGATTTGATTTTTGCCAAATTCTTACAAAAATTTTGTTCTTAAATTAAAGCTTGCATTAACGTTCCTATTAAACTATTTCAAATTTGCAATAACTTTGAAATGATTAGAATAACATTAATAAAAAAAAGAATAGCAATTTTAAAATAAAAGGTGAGTAGTTACTTATGGCCACATAGGCTGAGGGACTGCTCTTTTTTTCTTGAATCAATCCCTAGTGATGTGTAACGGAGTTGGATGTTAATATTTTAATATATATAAAATAAAATATTAAAATATTAAAATTTAAATTTAAAAAACTGGAGTAACCAACGAGCCCCAAGAGTGGTCGGCCACCCCAACTGAGCCATTCCGCCACCCCCAAGGGCCGTTGGGGGTGGCTTCGGCCCAGTTTGAGGACATAAATTTAATTCCATCTTGTCCATCTAATACAAAAATCTTTAGTGGCGTGACTGGCGTCTCAGTCTCTCTCTCTCTCTCTCAATTTCTCTCTCGGAGAGGAAAAAAAAATGTTTGGTTTGTAAGTTGCAACTGTTCATCTGCTCCCTCTAGCACGTACAAGGTGGTCCAAGCATCTCTCTATTTGCCATTAAAGACCTTCATCTATGGGTTGCATATTTTTTGTGGATGTGAATTTCATTTTGTTAAATTACTATTTGTTTCAAAAGTTCAAATTAATAGAAAAAATGTAAATTTAATCATTTAATTATTTAATTAATACTTTCACACTCATTTTCATGTGTGGGTTCAAACTTAATTTTAATAGATGGTTTTTAATATGTGAAATATTTAATTTAAATTGAGTGAATCGATGAAGTTAGGAGTTAGGTTTTGAGTTCAGGACCTTTGACTTTAATATCATGTTAAATCATCACTTGTCATAAAAGTTTAAATTGATGTGAATAAGTAAATTTAATTATTTAATCAATACCTTAACAAATTTACTTATGATTTTGTTAGGAGGGATGACATTTTTAAAAAAAAATTAAAAAATAAGACAAAAGTTGGCCCAAAGTTGGGCAAAATAGTTGGGTCTTTAGTATATTCCTTTTGTTATTTAGTTGTGTATGGTGCAAATGAAGAAATTAGGCTCTTCTAGGATAATTAGAATCCTCTTCGATTCATTTGAATTGGGGAATATTAGTTAGTTATATTGAGAGATACTTTTGTCCCTACAAAAAGTTTAAAAAAAGTTTTTTTTTTTTTTAAAAAAAAAAAAACCTTTAGTCTTCCGCTACATCACTATTGAATTTGTAAAAAGAAATAGTTAAAAAATAATTAAAAGAATAATGTGTAACATGCTTAACAGACAACTATCTGAGACAAAAATTAGCTACAAAATGGTTTGAGCAAATTGGCACAAACTAGTCTATTAAGTTGACATGGATTCATAAAGCATGTGATAAGTACATATTTACTTAATAATGCAATTAAAAAAGGACAAAGTTTTTTAATAGTACGTGTTTTTCATATATTTTTTAATGTACAAAGTTTTCCTCCAAACAAAGTTAGAAGAATTTTTTTTAACATAGTCTATAAAAGTGATATGTGTCCCTTGAACATGTGAGATTCATGTTTTTTTTAATAGTAGAGACAAAATTGGAATAAATTTTATTAAAAACTCATGTGTATCTCACATGTTATTAAAAAAAAAGACACACGTCACTTTTATAGACTAATTTGAAGGAAACTCCTCCAACCCAATTTGGAGGAAAACTTTAGCTATTAAAAAACATCAAATTTTCGCATGTTAAAAAGACAAGTTACTTGTAACTAATCTTTTTCCGCTTACTCACAAAGAAAAAAAGAAAAAAATATATTTTTCCTCTTATTTGGGGACACATGTGACAACTAAATGAGACTGAATCCAATAAAGTTTCCTCTGACCTAATTTGAGTAATTCTAATTGGCTTACTTGTGTTTTATTAAGAATAATGTAACTATTAAAATAATCATTCGATCAAAATTCAATAATAATCGATTATAAGTCCAATGATAATTTTAATAGTTAGATATACGAGTAAAACACAAGTACTCACCCAATTTGGATAGTCCGACGACTCCCACCTTTTTTTCACGCTATTCTTGTTTCCTAAATTAACAAAACGACCAAAGTACCAAACCATCGTAAGTTTTGCATTTTCTTCATTTTCTTTCGTACTTCTTGAAAGATATTTAGCCACGTCGTCTCCGGCGCTCCGTCACCGATTCCGACGCAGGCGACCGTTTCGTTGGCGGTTTAAGCGGTGGGTACATTTGTAATCTCTACTGTTCTTGTTTTTCGATGCTTTTTAAAGTGAAATTGCGGTCGAAGTTTGGTTTGAGTGAAAGATCCTTTGGGAATTCCGGGTTTTTCTTTCTTTAGCTTTTTGTTATTTTGTGTTCTTAAATATCGAAATGTAGTTGTTGTTGCATACTCTGTATGCATGTAGATTTCATGCTAAAAATCAAAGAGTTTGCATTTGATTTGGTTTGGCTGAAGGGCTTCATCAAGTTAGTAGCTTGGAGTTTATTTATTTTGGTGGGTATTGCCCTATTGAATTGTGGATTTGAATTTCTATTAAAAGATGATATATTGAGCTTAGAAGTGGTAGTTGATAGCCTCGTAGAGTGGCTATTGAATTGGAGCAACCAGTGGCGGAGCCAAGATTAAAGATAGATTTGAATAATAATAATAATAATAATAAAGAATATAATTTTTTGATAAAATAAAACTCATGTAGTAAAACTGTGGTCTTTGGCAAAACTTTTTTGGAGGTGCTTTTTGTTTTTGTTTAAAAAGTGTTTTGATTTGATATAAAAGTGAAAATAGTTTGAAATGTTTTGAGTGATTTGTTAATGCTTTTCTTTTTTAAGTAGAAAGCACAAAGTTTGGGCAAGAAGCGTTACCAAACGGACTCGAAATTTTTTGAAACCTAGATTGCTTTTTGATAAAGCTGCAAACCACAGGTAGGAAAATGGTATTTAACTCTTTAAAACTGTTGTTATCGAAAACTTAAAGAAAATGAAAAAAAAAAATAAAAATGTTCAAACAAATCAATAAATTGAAGGGAAAATAGCAATCACTGCTTAAATCCAGCATGTTTTCTTATAAGAGGAACACATGAAAGAAAGAAAATCTAATCTCGCATTTTACTATGGCCTAGACTTGGAATTAAGAATTTATTTTAATTGTTGGAACAAACTTTTTTTTAACTAGTGCTAGAATTACCCTGATCTCATTATCACATTGATTCTTATAAATCCCATTCTATTTGGCTTCTAGGAAAAATTGTTAGGTTCTGTTTTGTTGGGTAACAGTGATTTATTACCATTAATGGGCCCATTATTAGAATCCGCATTGTGCACGCTGCATGACCTGAGTAAGAGTTTTGGAAAGTAATGGTGATATGATCATGGGACTTGTGGAAGCTGCCTTGCACAAGGCCACTTGACAACTGTAAAAAGTTGAGCCGCAACTGCTTTAATCAGCCATCTTTTAAGCCATATTACCAATGGTAAGAACCAAACGTCTGCAACCTGCACACTGGAGATGGTAGTTTATGTACAACACTGTTCTGGGTAGCAAAATTGTCTTTGTAGTTTGAAGAGATAACACTGGAAGAAGTTGAACCAACAAAACATAAAAGAAAATGAGCCTAGCAATACACAGTTTGAACTTTTGATAAAACAGCTGGGCCAAGGAGGTCATTTGCCCCCTCTCGCTCTCCCCGGCTCTGCCTATGGGAGAGACAGATTTTTCTACATATAGAAAGAAAAAGAAATGCAAAACCTTCCATGCATACTACCCTTTTGGTTTGCTTGATCTAGGAACAGCCATGTTGTAGACTTCTATTTGTGCTCTTTCACTAATCCCTTGATTTTTTTGATTCATGGTCATTCTTACTGATTTGTAGCTAACTGCTTTTGTCTATCAGATATTGTTACTGTTTTCGTGGAGTCATAGATGTTGCATGCTTGAACTGCAATTCAGAGCTTTTTTAGATGGCCTCTGCACATAAGAAAATTGTGGAAAACATAGCTGGTGTTTCCAGCATTGTTGGGCTTGAAAAATGTGAAAGCTACTTGCTATTTCCTGGTGAAACTGCCCTTGGGGATGGTTTTCGGGCCTTATTATATTTTCTAGGTCTGGCTTACTGTTTCATTGGATTGTCTGCTATAACTGCTCGTTTCTTCCGCTCTATGGAAAATGTTGTGAAGCAAACACGGAAAGTGGTAGAGATAGATCCTTCCACTAAAGCTGAAATTGTTAGATATGAAAAGGTGTGGAATTACACGATTGCAGACATTACCCTTCTGGCCTTTGGGACTAGCTTTCCTCAAATATCATTAGCCACTATTGATGCCCTACGAAACATTGGTGACCTGTATGCTGGAGGTTTGTTTTATAACGTTGTTTCTTTCCTTTGTAGAAATGAGAAAATAGTTCCGGAATTAATGCAACTTAGTGAACTATATAACTCTTCAGGATTTGAAATTTATGTTGCATATTCAAGGTCTTATTTTCCTGAACCATACTTCCACGCATACCTCTTCCAACTGATTTATACCGCTCTCCATTATTTTAGGATGACATGTTAGGTAACAGTCCCACTACATCAACAAGCTGTTTATTTTTTAAAATGTGAATGAATTCTCTTCAGATGTCCAGTATATTTGAAGAAACTAGAAATCCCTCTCTCTTCTCCCCCCTTGGGCCTCCCCAGGGATCCTTGATATTTGTGTTTATATGTGTATGACTGCTAAGAGATCTTATAATTTGCTTCCCGAAAAATGTGATCCCTCAAATTCCTTCCTCCATTCCACTCAATAAGGGAAATGCACTGAGCTATCAGTAATGATGAATGATGTCAATATGTGATTTATTTGTCTTCCTCTTTAAATTGTCTTCTTTTTTTTACTCAGTATATGCATAACATTTGTGATGAATACTTTTCCTAGTTTACATATTTTTGACGTTCTGTATAATATATAGGTTTGGGTCCTGCAACGCTTGTTGGTTCTGCTGCATTCGACCTTTTCCCCATCCATGCTGTTTGTGTTGTAGTTCCAAAAGCTGGAGAGTTGAAAAAGATATCTGATATAGGAGTTTGGCTAGTGGAGCTCTTTTGGTCTTTTTGGGCTTATATTTGGTTGTACATAATATTAGAGGTAATTTAAAGTAATTTTATCCATTTTATGAGTCATCATGATTTTTTTCTTCCTTCTAGCCACAATCATGTTGTACAATATATTTCTTCAGATGAGAGTTCTCATTTAGCTTCTAAATTCTTTGATTTGCAATTTAGGATAATTTAGAAGAATTTAGGACCTAAATTCTTTGATTTGCAATTAAGTGGTTCTAATATATGCTCCCACAACTTATCAAAAAAATATATATATATGCTCCCATGTGTTTTGGCCAATGGCTATATGTCCATATGCAGTGCCATAAATTGATTTCACATATTCCATGCTAGCCTATGCTCTCAATTATTGGCAATCATCAAAACCACTCATAACTGGTGATATTTGAAATTATAGCCGGGTTCCATTAGATGGGTACGGTATCAATAGGCATAGGAGGTGATGATCTGGTTGTCTTCTTTTGACCACTCTCCATGGAATTGGTATTTTTATACCTCAAAAATGGATGATTACTTTGATTGTGGCTGATATGTATCAAGAACTCTGTAAAGGAAAGACATAACATCATGCTGTAGGTATGGACTCCAAATGTGGTTACACTGTGGGAGGCCTTATTGACGGTACTGCAATTTGGATTGCTGCTGACTCATGCTTATGCTCAAGACAAGCGTTGGCCCTACTTGTCTCTTCCTCTGTATATTCTCTGTCTTTTGATCTTTTGTAGTTTATAAAATTTGTTTTCCATTGTAGGATTTGTGGTGGTCTTATGTCTTTTGGCTGTAGTCGGTGACTTTATTCTGGTTGGACTACCTTGATTTTCTGACTCTGAGTTTTTTTGTATCTCCAGGGAAAGAACTGAGAGGCCAGAGGACTGGGTGCCGTTGGAAGCCACATCATGCAAGAATGAGTACTCTCAGATAAATTTTGGTGAAGATGAAATCAGCGACATTGTTGATATTTTCTCCATTCATTCAACAAGTGAAACGGGTATGTGTCTGACATGCCTAAATGTGATAAAATATTCTAATTAAGGTAATGGAATTTATGGCCTGAAACTTTCTTAAAGTCTTCAATATGAAGTGGAACCATTTCTTTTTACATTTAACAAGAGAAATGTGACTTATTTTGGGTGGAATGGTTTGCTAGTACTGCAATTTAAGTTTCTTTTTTCTCATAAATGATCTAAGATTTGGATTTGATTTTGGAATTGTTATAGGATATGATGATTTAGGTGAAACCTTAATCTTTTCTTTCTGGTCTGAGATCTTAGAGGTGCTTATTTAGGAAAAAGATGAATGGATTGAAGGGTAATGGAGTCATGTATTTTGATAAGAATGAAAGCGGTAACTTAATATATCGTCCATGTATATTACATGGATTTTGTACGTGATCAGAGGACTATGGCCAAGTGTTTTGTAGAGCCAGGTCTACATCCATCAACATTGATTTTCATTGGTACAGGACCAATCATAATCATCTAATTTATTAGCTATCAGAAGCATTCACTTCTCTTATATTACACCAAGAATAAGGCTCAAGAACTCCTTTATTTGATAGGCGTTTTGGTATTTGGTTTCATTTGCTTGCCTGTCTTTTTTTTTTTTTTTTGCTTTGCTTTGTTAGGGTATTCAATGGCCTAAACCTTAGGAAGAGAAAATTGGAAACAGATGTTTTGCATTGTGTTTATTGTAAGAAGAGCAGGAAGATAAAGAAGGATGAGTAAGCTCCTTCCAATTAGGGATAATATGACTAAGTCTGGACGAGTGTCTGCAAAATTGGATTAAATTTCAAGTATTCAAAACCCATGAAAATGTGCGAGGGAAAAAGAATGAGACACAATTACTTCTGTAATACAGTGCTTTGTCATGCATCATAATGTTATGGGACTTTCTATTTGTCTAACATCTTTTAAACCAAATTTTAGATTTTCCACCTTGAAGTTTATGTATGCAGGTCAAGCGTATCAAAAAGTGCCTGGAACTTATGATGTTGCTGAATGCTCCAACAATGATATCCAGAACAAGATCAGTTTAGAAGATTCTCATGTGCTCAAACTTTGGAAACAGCAATTCATGGATGCACTCACGGTATCATATTTCATGCCTTATATGTTGAATGCTTTAAAAAAACATCTTAGTTTACATACTGCACTTCTTCTTTTCCCTTGTTCAACAGCATTAACCAAAGTACCTTTTGGAGTGCAACTTCCTTTGAATCATCTTCTCATTTGATTAGTTTGAAAGAGTGTAGAATCTTACCTCACTGATTTAAACATCTAATGCCTGCCTTTAGCTTTCATATTTTAAATTACTGGCTAGAGATATGGCTCATGTGAATTATATTAGGTTGGTTTGGAGCCTGGTACTTTTTGTTTACATGCATTAGTTGGGTGATCACAGGAATGTGTAGATTTGACCTTTTCAATTTACTTCTACTGTATTATATTTGCGTTTAATTTTTTATACCTCCCAAGTATCATCATTATTTTCTGGTGGATAATTATTAGTTCCCTGAACAGTTGGAAAGCACAGAATCAAGAAAACTGAACAATGTCTATCTGCGACTAGCAAGAGTTTCCTGGCTGTTGCTTCTTGTACCATGGAGACTTCTTTTTGCTTTTGTGCCTCCTTACCAGATTGTCCATGGTTGGATTGCCTTCATCTGCTCTCTCATTTTCATCAGTGGGATAGCTTACATTGTAACTGAGCTGACAGATCTTATAAGTTGTGTCACAGGTTTTCTTCCTCTCTAAACATAAAAATCCCAGCTCCCTTTATGTGGTTGATGACAAATATAACTTTGCTTAAAATAAAACCAACATCCCTTTTTTTATGTTATATGTTCTTTCAGGAATAAATGCATATGTCATAGCATTTACAGCATTAGCAGGTGGAACTTCATGGCCAGACTTGGTGGCAAGTAAGATTGCTGCTGAACGTCAGACAACAGCGGATTCTGCCATTGCAAACATCACTTGCAGGTGTCACTCAAAAGTCAAATCCAATTTTAGGCCTCTTTTACATATTAATATTAGAATGTGGGATAGAAACCTGAATCTTTCAAGGAGGGCGTTTCTGGATGATATTCCAATGGTTAAACTGAAGAAATTTTCTACCCTTTCAAGTTTCTTTTAAGCGGTTGAATACGATTCACCAGGGTAGACGTTACACATTACTTGTTAAATGTCATTTGTGATCGCTACTCCTCATCTCATGAGAATTAAGAGAGGACACACGCCCCATTCATGAGAACCAGCAGAGACAATACTGTATATAATTGAACTCTATTCTTCTCTGTTGGTTCTCATCAAAGTCTATTACTCTTGAAAAAAAAAAAAAACCCTTAAACCACAATGTGACTATTGGTATTTGAGTGATTTGGTCAAGTAGTCGACGAATTAGTCAATGTGAGATATACAACTCTAGATGGTGCTGCTCCCATTTCATTCTTCTCTAGAATTCTATTTTTAAGTTTTATTTTCAAACAAAAAGTTGTAGTTTGTCCTATTCTCTTCATATGTTTGACCCTTTTCAGTCCAAGGAGGGAGGGGGGAGCAAGTGTTGCAAAGGTCCATGAGAAAAGACTCAATTCACTGGCCAAGCTAGTGGATGCTATTCTAATGCAGAGGCAGTGGCATTTTACCTTTTTCTTTTTGCAGCAATTCAGTGAATATATATGTTGGCATCGGCATTCCGTGGCTGATTGATACGGCATACAATTTCATCGCATATAGAGAACCGCTGCGGATCAATAATGCAGAGGGACTGAGCTTCTCTTTGCTTGTTTTCTTCTCTACTTCTGTAGGGTGCATTGCTGTTCTGGTATTTAGGCGTCTAACATTGGGAGCAGAGCTGGGAGGGCCAAGGCATTGGGCCTGGATTACCTGCGTGTTCTTCATGTTGCTTTGGATTATTTTCGTTGTGCTGTCTTCCCTCAAAGTTTCAGGCATCATATGAAAAGAAATTATCAATGTTTCTTTTCTATCTGGTCCCTTTTTTTTTATTTCTGGGACAAAACTTGAAGACTCCTATAATATGCGCGGCTTTCTGTGCTGCTTTCACCCTCTACATGAAGTGTATTACTACAAGATCATATTCCTATTGCTGGATGGCGAGCATTGATAATTTTGATCAAGCCGGGACAAATGGAAGTCCACCATTGCCATTCTTTTAGAAGACAATAGTCTTAGAAGATATATGTTTCTTTTGCTAAGATATGTTGTATACATGACAAGGTGGCCCAAAGATTTGTTGAGTAAAATTGCTCTGTAATTTTTCACTATTGGTAAAGTCAGAATGACCAAAGGTCATTTTTTCCCGGACTTCCACCTCCGAAACATCGGAGGTAAATTCAGGTGAAAATGAGATTGAAGTTTGTTAGCATTCACATCTGGCTCAAAAAAAGTTTAGCTAAATTTAGCCAAAATATCACCTTTTTTTTTTCTTCTATTTTAACTATCCACTTTTTTAAAATACCTATACTCGGCTCAGTATTTTATCTATTCATTTCCACTATTCTATTTAAATTTTTTTTTTTTATTCTTTCTTTAACAATCATATATTTTTAAACTTTGTCATTTTTTAACGGTCGTATTTTTATAAATTTGTCTTTTTTTAATGATCATATTTTTTTTAAAAAAAAAATATTTTTCTAATGGTCATATTTTTTTTCTAATTGTCATATTTAAGAAAAACAAATGAAGCATTTAATACCAAGAATACAAAACGAAACGAGAATACAAAACCAAATCTGGGCCGTGTTTGGTTGCTGAGGAACTGTAGGAAAAGAAAAGAAACTGAAACAAGAACAATAGACATTTCCCTCGAATTTTAAAGCCCAGAAAAGAAACAACTCCACTCGCGCTACCAGTCGAGCTCATTCAAGCTAATTTTTCTGAATATTCAAAGACAACCATAATCATTACACGTTGCAAAGTATTACTCAAGTCCCATTTTCTCCTCCTTTATTTCTCAGCAACCAAACAGAAACAGGGTAGCATGTGTGTGTGGAGATAGAGGGCTGAAGATGACCAGTTTGCTGAGAATGGGTCCGACTGTGCGACACTGGAGATGAACGCGGGAAGAGAAAGAGGGAGGTGGCTGATTTTCATTGAGATGATAAAATAGTTTTTTTTATTAGAAGAGAGATAAAATAAGGAATTTTTTATTAATATATGATATACATTGTTGAGCTACAGGTAGCTGGTCAACAATCTGATGACCACTTTATTGAGCTAAATGTGAATGCTTTTATAAATGAAGACAATCCATGAACCATAGACATCCTCCCCAATCAAACCACGCATGGACCGGGCTCTGTATTCTCTCTCTCTCCAATTGGATGCCAATTTAGTGAAAGGATATTACTTGAATATGTATTAGAACCCATCAGGAATTAATATCGAAGCTTTGGTGGATGAGGCTGGGCCAGACTAACTTTCAAAATCAGGTCACCTAAACTTCAATGTACATTCATAAATCAATAATTAAAATATGGCCTTCAAGATCAAGAAGCCCTCATAATTCAAGTTATTGGGAGTTAAATTGTTTAAAGCACCCACGAATGAGAGATCAAGTGGAAACTAAATTTATATTGCTTCCATAAACGTGTGTATGAGAGGTGAAACTACAAATTATATAGAATTTCATTCATTGGTGATTGAACCATATATTTCCATGAATATAAAGATGAAAACAATGTACGAGAAGCAGAGCCAAAAGGATCTGTTATTCACAAGAGGGCACATGAACACAGAAAATGTTTAGAAGGGCAAAACTAGCCATCTTTAGAACAAATAAAAGTTTTCATATTCAATCATTTATTTGGCAGCCAGAAAAGTACAAGGAACAACTCTTTCAAACAAGCCTACTCCAACATCTAACAGCTACATCTTGGAAAATTATAAAGAAGCACAAGCAGCCGACATCCCAGAACAAATTTTCCTTTTAATTTGCAGGTCATTTTCGTGCTTATGCAAGGGCACCCGTACAAGCTGTGGCTGGGGCAGCTTCAAGCTGTTTTGAACTGTATTTCTTGGTAATGAATCTGCAATAAACCGGTGAAGGAAAACATTAGTATGCTTGAGAGAAATTAAACTGACATGATTCAACTTCAATTAAGCCCACTAGATTTCCTTAGTCTTCTTAGAAACCAAAGGTATACGGATTCAAATATGAGAGCCAAAAGGCATGGCAGGTTTATAAATGCCAAGGAAACGTGAGATACTATTGTTAGTGCAAACCAAGCATTATGGTCAGTAAGTTACCTGAAGAAATCCCTCCACATCAACTCAAACATCAACCAGTTCATTCCAGTATCAGGTGAGCCACCATCATCCCGGTTTGAGGAAGCAGAAATAGTTCTAGCAATCATATAATATCATCGAATAGTGAGTACATAACATATTAGTTTAAAAAAATTGCAGCATCATCAAAAAGAAAGCTAGAGTGAGACACACCTGGTAGCCGTTTTCTTTAGCTCATCAAACATAGAGCGGGGAGAGAGGCATCCCATGGCTAGCCATGGAGAAATTTTGCACGAAAAGTTAGCACCATATATGCTGTCATTGCTGCCATCCTTGGTCCCCTTGGGTGGTTGTGCTTGGCACTCAGCTGCAAATTTTTGAAGCCTCTGAAGTGCTTCAGTCTCACCTCCCACCATGGAAGCATTGGCAGCTGGCTTTCCATCCTACAGGAAATGACAATAATGTAACCGAGTTATTTTTCTATGGAAATAATGATTATGGAATACTAGTGGCAACATGCGTCATGAAAAACAATAACGTCTGCAGTTTAGAGGAGTATGACAAGTAAAAAAATAGCAAAATAATAATAAAAGCAAATCAACACAGAAGATCTAATATGTTGGTGAAGAATTATGTTAAGGGATGAAAAATTTGTAAAGTCATGAGTTTGATGCAAATGCACCCAACCCAAGCACATCCTATACAATCTATAACAACTACTACTGCTGAGGGCAAAGTATGTGATTATAAGCAGTAAACCTGAATTATAAATACAGGCTTGTGGTTACCTGGAAAAACCTTTTGTGATCCAGAAAAAAAGACCTTCATACTTCAGCTAAATTTTCAAGGCAAAAGCATAAAAATTAAGGAAGCGAGATCTAATAAAAAAGTAGAGGATCTAAGGCCATTGTACCCAGAGGAGTACCATGTATTAGGAGACATCCAAGCTTCATACGTAAAGAGTTTAGAGCACAAGAAAACCTCTCACATTTCAACTCAATATAATCAAGCAATCCATTCTCTCATTTCCAAGTGTACGCGGTCCATTGCATTTTCATCCTCATTATGCATATACTTCCCAAGTAGCATTTGTTTCACAAGGTTTGACCACTAGTTGTGATGCATATTGATTCACACATCATAATTATTGTATTCTAGCATTTCACACATCATAGTTAATGATGAAAAAAGTATCACTTTATGATTCCCATTGAATGTAATACCATTCTCTCTTTTGTGAAGACTATTAACTTATAAAACGTTAAAAACAGGAGTCAACCATCAAGAAGATGCTTGCATAAAATTGTTCACGCTTTCAATTCCCTCTTCTCATTATATCCTGCTAAAAAAACTTAACCGTTTATCCTTAAATCACAAAACCGACATAAAAAAAATTCAAATTAACAGAAACAATGTGATCAAACCAAAACATCCAAAGAAACCACTCCATAACTAGCACAGCACCCAAAACACATGTATAACAGAAAAGAAAACCGAAGTCCTACCTGACCCATGGTCGCCGATGGGTTAAGCCCCAAATCCACCAATGACGGAATATCCCCGGGCTCCACATCACCACGAGCAGGCATCCCCTTCACTTGATCCAATGCCTCAATAGTCTTCCTCACGTCCAAGCTCTTCACTTTCTCCCTAAACCCACCGTAGTTTGCTGGCATATCTTCCAGCTTAAATGGCAAGTCGTCAAGATGGTACAAAGTACTACCCCAGAAGTACTTGATCTCCACACTCTCATCCTTCATCGCCGCCTCAATCTTCTCCTCTGCCTTTACCTCGTCGTGCGAGACCTCTCTGTGAGCATACACAGCGTCAGCACCTACCGCCTTCGCCAACTCAGCCAAGACCGTCTCGGGCTTCCCAACCCTCACCACCAGGTCCGACCCTTTTGCCTGGAGGTTCTTCCTGAGGTCCGAAACCGACTCGATCAAGAACGAGGCGCGGTACGGCCCGGTCTTGTCGAACCCAGAAGACGATTTCCCGTAGTCTCTCGGGTCGAAGCAGTACACAGGCAAGACCGACATGGCCTCGTTGTTCGCGGTGTTGAGGCATTCATTGTCGTGGACGCGAAGATCGTTGCGGAACCAAACGATGGCAGCTCGACGAATTCCAGCTCCGTTGGAAGGGTCCAAGGGGCGGCGAGGACCGAGAGAGAGAGGGTTTTGGAGGGGATTGGCTGAGATTGTGGACTTGAATGATAGTTTGGAGGGAGTGGGAGAGAGGGAGGTGGCGGAGAGAGAGAGGTGGGCGAGGGAGGAGGCTTGGGTTGGGACCTTGACCTTGCTTGGTTGGTGGGAAAACAAGGATTGGATTTTGGGTTGGAGCGTGAACGGGGTGGGGAGGATTGTAGAGAGAGAAAGAGAGAGCGAAGCCGTGGCAAATGGAAGTGCGGTGGTTTGGTCTTTGCAGGGTACAATGGCAAGTGGGTTTTGTTCTTCCGAGGATTTGGCTTCTGGGTTTTCAAGGTTTTGGGTGTTGGGATCCATTTTTTGATTGGGTTTTGGAGGAAAAATGGAGAAGATGGGTTGCAGATAAGGGATGGTGTCTCCTCCGCTGGTCTGGTTTATTTGTCGCTGTTGTTGTGCGAGAGATTGTGAAGGTTATCTTGTCATAAGAGGGTTTTAAAGCAAAAATACTTTGTCAATTGTGTGTGTTTGTTTAATTATTTCTCCAACTTGTGGCTGCAGCCTGCACCTAACCTTTTTCCACTAACTTTCAAGTTTCAACCCTCTTTAGCCTTCGGTCTTTACTGGGTATTTTTAAGAATACACCTTGGGGTTGGTAGGATTCAGAACATAGGATGCAGCGATTTTTCTTGGTAGGTACATCATTTTTAAATGAGTAACTATAAAATAAAAAGTTATACTATACCCTTCATTCCACTACTATTCTTCGTTACATTGATTTATCGCATTCATATTATACTGGTTGACGTTGAGTATTTTTAAGTGATTTTTTTTTCTAAAACAATTGAAAACACGTCATGTCAGTAAGTGTCATAATTGAGTGTTAAGAATAACATTATTCTCTCAAAAAAAAAAAAAAAGGTTGATGAGTACTTATACATCAGACCAGTCATTCTCTTATCTAAAATGAATAATTTTATTTTTCACATCTATTTATTACACTTATTTTATACCAATTGACTTTGCATATTTTAAGTAACTTTTTATGTCAGTTACTCAAAATACGTCACGTCAATCCGTGTAAAATGAATGTGATAAATAGCGGACTAAAATTACTCTTATAAAATTTCTACGCACTAAAAAAATGCAGAACTGCAGATTTGTTTATTTAGAAATGTTGTTGGACTAGCAAGTAACCATTTGGGTAACTGTATTTGTTTCTTTACTTTGAAAAAGCATAGACTGCTGGAATTTTGACCAACTAAAATTCATCACCAGAACAAGATTCTTTCCTACATTTCATTTACTGGTCATCACTGGAAGCTTAGATCTTGGGAAGTATAGACCCAGGCTCCCAGCTATGTGGTTGATGGTTTGGTGTAATGTCAACATTAGTTGTGAGAGACAACAATGATACAACGCTTCATATTTTCTTTCGTCTGGATGTGGAGACACTGAATAATATTAGCATTAATGATTCAATCATGATGCAATGGCTTTTAATAAATCCACATGTATTGACAAGTGACAACCCACAATTAGGGACCGTGATGTCCTACCAGCAAAGATTCTTATTAGAAAAATTTCGTTAATCATTTTTGTAATTATATTCTTAAACTTTAAAAGTGTCAATTTAGTGGTGTTAAAATTTTCAATACATCATTTCTTTCTTTAAAGGGGGAAATTTGCAAAGATTTAGCCGTTAGTTAGAATTTAAAGAAAGTATAATTGCAAAAATAATAAAAAAATTATGGCAGTAAGGAAAGTTTTTCCTTCTTATTATCTCTGTTTTTTTTTTTTGAATAAATCTCATAAGACTTTCATTAATATCTTGGACAAAACAATTGCTCTTTCAAAACAATATCACTGATACAAGGAAGAGTTTTCTCAATCCAAAACGTATTTATGACTTGTTTAATGGGTGAAGATAAACACAACGCGCACGCCGGCATTGTATGAATCACGGTCCCTTGTTTAATAGCCACTTGGGCTAAAACATGAGCTGCTCTATTCGCTTCCCGATTGACATGTTATATTTGCCAATTGGGAAAACAATCTAGAATCACTAGGACATCGTCCACAAGCTGCCCAAAATTACTCACATCCCAGCCTCGCGATAGGATAGCGTCAATGACCTGCTTGGCATCTCCTCAATAATAATATTTTGGAAACCTTGGTCACGGCAGCAATTGCTCTATTCTTAATTTTGGAGGAAAGGTATATGAGAGGAGGCTTTCAGCCTGTTCGGGCAAGAGGCATAGCCCATGTTATTACTCCTATATTCTCTCCTCTTTGTGCAAGAAATGGCAGAATCCGAATCCCACAATTAGATCGGACAACTAGTGCTACAGTGAGATGTTGTTTGTTCAGGATTTCGTTAAGCACATTCTCTTATTATCGGACTCTGACAAAGCTTTTAAAATTATAATTAAATTAAAATTCAATAAATAAGACTGTGAGAGTGAGAGTGTGTAATAATACTTATTATTATTGTTGTCATTATTATTTGTATAGTAGTGTTTTGTATAGATGACAATGGGCCACTTACCATAAAATAAAATAAAATAAAAAGTTTACACACAAGCAGCTTATTGATTAAATGAGATGAGATAGGTTTTAAAAAGCTATATATGTATATGATAGGATAAGAATCCATAACGTGTATTATAATTATGAGGGAAAATTACTGTTATAGTCCTTGGGGTTTTAGCTTTTATCAAATTACTTACCGGGGTTCAAATAGATTAAATCGATTAATAAGGTTTAATTCGATATCAAATCACTCACTATTGGATATAATCTGACATTCTGTCAACAAATTTAATAGACAAGAGGAAGGATTTGATACTCGATTAAATCTTAAATATCGATTTAATTAATTTTGAATTACAATGAGCGATTTGATTAATGCTAAAATTTCAACCATTGGTATAGTATTTTTTTTTTGGGTTAAATACTCCAAAACCCCCTGTGGTTTCACAACTTTATTTTTTCCCCCCTGGGGTTTCATTTTTATCACAGGAGGTCCCTGTGGTTTTGATAAGTGACCAAATTAGTTCATCCGTTAGTTGACCGTTAGTTGACCGTTTAACTGACACGTGGACCAATCAAACGTCGACACGTGGCACATATATTAATTTTTTTTTTAAAATTTTTTTTAATTAAAAATTTTTTTTAATATATGTGCCACGTGTCGACGTCTGATTGGTCCACGTGTCAGTCCATACAGTCAACTAACGGTCAACTAACGGATGGACTAATTTGGTCACTTATCAAAACCACATGGACCTCCTGTGATAAAAATAAAACCCCAGAGGAGAAAAAATAAAGTTGTGAAACTCCAGGGACTAATTTAGTATTTAACCCTTTTTTTTTTTCTATATTATAGTTCGTCATCAAATTAGGAGTTCTTCACTGAGAAAATACGTTTAAAGAGATTAAACATTGAAGATTCAAAACTCTTCAACAATCTTGATATTTTAGAAAGGTGGGAAAGTTAGAATGCTTTGGGTAGTTGTACGAATGGAAAAAAATAAATAAATAAATAAAGATTTTATTATTTTTTGAGTAATTTTTGATGGGCTTTGGGCTTTGGAAAACCAGAAGACTCGGGCCTTGGGGTGGCGGGGTGCTTCGGTTTTGTTGTGTGGTGTGCGCATTACGCTCCAAGCACATTGTAACATATCGTGTACATACAAGGAGAGGAGACCAATGAGCGGACAATGGAAATCCCACTTCTCCAGTTCTCCGGTCGTCGCTGAAGACCAGCCTCCATTAAATGGACAGCTTAGTGGGCTTCGCACATGCGCCAGCCACTGCTATCTTACGCCCACCATCAACCTGCGCCTCGAAGAAGAAAATCAACGGGTTGAGAGCAAAACTCAGCGATGACAATGACTCATTACTCCAAACTGCCATCAATGCCGCTTCTCTTCGTTTCCAGGAGACCCATCGACCAGGTAAGCTCATAATCCTCTCTTTCTCTTTGAGACATTTTATCGAGCATATAACCGAGGATTTAAGCCAATAAGTCTGTATTGTCCTATGGCATTTAGCTACATTAATTACAATGTGTCATTTCTGCATTATGTGGGGCCTTTTCTTTTGTTAGATTATAGGCCGCCATGTATATTTTCATCACCCAGAAGCATGTTTATGGACTATTCCGGTCCATTGGATTCGAATCACTGATTCCTTCTAGTGCAGAATTTGGCATTAGATGAACCTGAGCAAGTTATTTTAGTAGCTGTTGGAAAGTCCCACATGGTAAAGTGTGGTTTTTGCTAGGCAGTTATTTTCAAGGTTGGTCTCTTCTCTTAATAACCTGATCTTTTGCATTGAGCGTTCTAACTATAATCTGTCTCTCATCTAGCCACAAAGGAGTGCCCAAAACAATCAACTTTGTATGAATGCATTTATATATGAAGAGCAAAGTTTATATACCCCACCAAGAAATTCTCCCTGAATACCAAATTGTTTCATTTTTATCTATGGCATCTCTTTATTTTTTTTCCCAGGGATAACGTTATTCTTTGACGTTTCACGTGTTATAAGAAGTTTTCACCGGTGGAATGTCATTGTGATTATTGCTTGCATATGCAGAGCCTCTTTTTGTAGATCCATATGCGGGTTGCTTTGTTCCTCCTGATGTTCAGATGGATATGAAGCAATGCTCGCACCACTACTGCCTTGCAACAAAGTACATCGACGAGAAGTTGCTTCGGACAGTGAACCATATTGATGGACTCAAGCAGGTATACGGTTAATCAAAATAATGGCTAATTGTGTGGTTTTCACGTCTCTGAAGTTTAATAGGTTTTGTTCTTATATGGGCAGGTTGTTTTGTTGACAGATGGCATGGACAGTCGGCCATATAGGCTTAGTTGGCCGACGTCAACCATTATATTTGATATATCCCCTGACAGGGTATTCAAAAGAGCAGCAGAAAAGCTTGAAGGTTTGTCTTTTATAACCAGTATAAGTGGATTATGATCTTTTTTAACTTGAATAAATATTTGCTTTTAGTTTAGAGAATTGTAGTCAGCCCATCAAACTGTGGTTGACATCATCTGGATTCCAGTTGCTTTTGTATGTCTTGGAAATAATTAGTGTGTCCCAAGAGCATTACTATTTTTCATGGACGTCTGATGTCATTCTTGAATCTCACTGAGCTCTGAAAAATCAAGTTTCTTTAGCACACCTGCTTATTTTGGGGTAAAAAAAGCAGTTCAGCATCTCTGATTTTGTTTAAAATTGTTAGGTGTTGGGGCAAAAATTCCAAGAAACTCCTTATTCCTTCATGTTCCAATGGAGTCCTCTGATATACAGCAAAGTCTTCGTGCCAAAGGATTCAATGGAAACCAGCCAAGTTTATGGGCCATCCAGGTGAATAAGGCTTTTAATGCTGGCAACAATAAACACTTGAATCATTTTCACCAAGAAACTAGAAATTTGGGGTGCTTAAGTAGCTGAGACAGTCATTTTTGTTTGTTATTATAGGGGCTGCCTGTGATGACTTTGGCAAGATTTGAAGAGGTGTTATATATTGTAAGTAATTTGGCCATAAACGGGTGTTTTTTCTTGGGAGAATTGCCGGCCTGGTTGGTGGAAACTGAAATTGGAATGAAGGTCAGTTTGCTTTATTCTGAATAAAATTTAGTCTAGTTTCGATTGCTTCTCTTCCTTTAGAAAGACACCATCTCTTTTCTGGTGTTTGCAGTCAAGTACAAGACAATGGATGGACAAACTATTCATGAGCAATGGCTTCCGGGTGGACATGATTAGCTACGAGGATGTTGCAAGGAATTTAGGCAAGCAATTAGCATCAGAACAGTACAAGAATATACTGTTTGTTGCAGAACAATTGCGGTTTTCTGATGATCAGGTGAGACAGCTAGTTTCCCACTACAATAGTTCAAGTTTTATTGCAGAATAATTGTGGTTTTCTGGTGATCAGATGAGGAGAAACAAAGCAAGTTTCTCCCTCTCTTAAATTTTTAATGAATTTACTTGTCTAATTATTCCCAAAATTTTGACTATTGTGTTGTTGCCTCTACTTGTCTGAATTTTTCATCATCCCACTCTTAAATCTGAGGCTAAAAATATTCTGAATGCTGGCTTCACTCTTCAGCTCTCTATTGTTTGCAAAAATCAATTTATAATGAAGCGGATATAACAACACAAATACAAAACAGAGAAGTTTCTTTTCAGTGTCAGCACTTCTTTTGTGTCTGAAATTGTTTGCTATCATTGATGTGTTGTTACTGCTTCTCAAGAACACCAAGTTTGCCATCTGAATTCGATATGCTTAAGTTATGAAAAATATTATGGGCTTGGGTTTATCTAATGGATGTACATTTTCATTTTCAGATGGAAACTTGGAGGAGAGAATTTCAAAGGGTGGAGGACCAAGGGGATGAAGAAGGCTTCGAAGAGCTCTAAATGTGGATAATGCCTTGTTGGAGATTACAAGGACATGCTTATTTTCTCTCGTGGATTTGCTTTTAGGCTGTAAATATTTGTAATAAACGCATTTGGCGTTGCATTTTTATGACTCTTGCCTCTTGCCTCCTGTACAGATTTTATTTTCCTTTTTGTAATTCATTTTCTTTTCTTAAAGGGCTGAGTCACCTTCTTGCCATGCATTTCTTGGCAAGAGATGTATTCATACACGACGGATGTTTGTATTATTATCGTCACAAAAGACTAGGGAGTGGGAATCTTCACATATTGCGAAGAAGCTCAAAAGTTTTTTTTTTTTTTTGCCCAGTAAAAGCAAAACAAAGGGTCTTTTACAGACATCTCATAACCGGTGGTTCGGTACAAACTAAAGTTAAACCAAATAAAACTAGAAATGGGTAGAGGCCTGGTCTTATAATTTCTTGGCACAAGAGCCAAGAGAAGGTAGCTGCAAGCGACGAGATCCGCTATGCTTATCTATAGGGGTTTGAGTTGTTTGACCACAGCGAGGAGATTAAAGCTTGTGCTGGTGGGTTAAGAGAATAACGCAGACCTCAATTAGTATTCCCCTCTGAAAAATGGCTTGTATGGGGGAGAGTGTTCAAAATATATATATATATAAGCCATGTGAGACCTGTAAGATTGTAACATACTACCATGTTTTGCAACCGACGTTCACGGTGGCTCACTCTATCTATATTGACTAATGGTAGAACCCACTCTTAAAAATCAACTTGTAATGAAAAGTAGTATATATATAAGCCATATGAGACCCGTAAGATTGTAACACACTACCACATTCTGCAACTGACGTTCACAGTAGCTCACTCTATCAATATTGACTAATGGTAGATCCTACTCTTAAAAATCAACTTGTAATGAAAAGTAGTATTAAAGCTTTTATACACATAGTTAGGATTATACTTAAACTATATGAGCTACTTAGAGGATTGTATTTGAAGGTTGTCAATAGGAAGAGAAAAGGAAAGGTGAATGTGTGGCACATGATTGGGGGAGGGCATGGAAAAGATGTAACATCCCGCCCTAAATGATATGATTTGCTTTGAGCCAAGTTTGTACAATTTTATTATTGAGTTTACCCCAAAAGACTTCATATCATTTAGAAAGGGATGTTACGCACGGTCATTGGCGTGATGGCATCTAAACTAGTATTGCTTTGTCCTTCGCATCTGAGAAAGGAGTTCCTTTGTTCACTTGTTGCACCTATCTCTCTTACCTACACCTCATCTCCTTTTAGGAATATAACCCCCACACCATTCTTTCCACATAGCAACACTCCCGGTCCCAGGTCACCTTCTAAGTTTCAGGGAGCAATTTATAGGATTCAAATCCCTAGCAATACTAGGAGAATTGCCCACCAATTTTTTTTGAAATCTTGGCCATTCATTTTCACCCAATAGCCACCAATCCACCATGTGTCCCACCCAATATAAAATAATAAACTACTATTATTTTTTGAAAAAATAAAATAAAATATTAAAAAATATGGGGTGGTTCGACCACCCCATTTTCCCCATAGGGGGTGGCCGGTCATCCCAACTCAGCCTTGGGGATGGCTTCGGCCACCCCCATGGGCCGGTTGGGGGTCGCCGAACCACCCCTTGGGGCCTTAGGATGTGGCTTCGGCCACCCCCAAACATTGTTTGGGGGTGACCGAACCATCCCATATTTTTTAATAATTTATTTTTAAAAAAATAATAATATTTTATATTGAGTGGGACACGTGACGGATTGGTGTTTATTGGATGAAAATAGATGGCCAAGATTTCAAAAAAAAATTGGTGGGCAATTCTCCAACAATTGCCGGGGATCTTAATCCCACAAATATGAAAATTTTCCTTTTTCCTAGTCTGCACTCCTTTACAGTCAAGCTGTACTTGCCTTGTACTAATCCTATCCTTGATCCAGATGAAAAGCAAGCTCCAGTTTTGAGACGAACCCTTACTTCCAGATCATGCTAGATGAAAGGAGAAAAAGTCGAACAATATCGTGCTTTTTTTTTACCTCAAACCCAGCCTTCAACCATCACATATCATATAAAAATAATAATGATAAGGCTACTCGTCATGTCTTGAGCTACAAACCCAATGAAAACCACTTTTATACATACATAAATCACGTATTCAGAAATTAATAAAAAAAGAAATTCTTAATTTAATTTTGTATCTACAGAGAGAGAGAGAGAGAGAGAGAGAGCACCACCTGAATGCCTAGGGTGGCCACCAAAGAGTCAACACAAGCCACCTACCTTACCACCACCCGGATATAGTTTACCGTAAGATCAACAAGCTCAGCGCAAGAACCCACCCAAGACCTCTAGCCGCTACCAGAATCCACACACACCTCACCTTCAAGATCCATTAAGCTAACCCAGCTACCAAAAGCCCCACCTAATTAGCATGCTAAAAGGAAAACCATCAAGGCTAGACACAAGAAGCACCACCTAAATGTCAAATGAAATGGCCCCTTGAGAAATCTATCTTCCAGACCAGCATTAAATAAATAATTTCCACAAACGGATTCACCGGCACTCACATGGCAGTGATTTTGAATTTGGCAGTAAGCAACTTGGACTTAACAGTGAAATAATGCTATTGTTGATTTAAAACAGGAATTGCTGGACGTGGTCTAACAACATTCAGGACACCTCTTGCAGTTGCCTGTTAAGAGAGAATCAAATATTGTTGGAAAATTCTAGGGCTAATGTTAAGAGTATCTAGAGGAAAAATTCATAAGGGCATACCTCAAAAAAGGAATTAAAGTTTAGACGCAAAAGAAAACGTCGCAGAAATGGAGCTCGCTGACTCCCAGCAAGCCTGCTACTACGCAATATAGTGTACAGGGAGTTTGACTTCTTGTTAAATTCCTGAAACAAGTAAACAAGAAAAGCATGAAACCATTAAAATCACTCAGATGAACAGGTTACATCTCCTCTGCAATCATAAGCCTACATATACAGCAGTTAGCCAGCTCTCAGATGTATTTTAATGTGCACTGGATTTCCAATGATTCTGGTTAAAAGAAGGGGATGCCTTGGAAACACAAATTTTCCATGTTATGCAATGGTCATATCTCTCATGTCACAGGTGCAAGGATTGCAACAATTGTAGGTTTTCCAATTGGATCATCTCAAGAGAAATTAAAAGAAGATGAAATATCCTATAAATAAGCTAAAACTATGAAATGCAGCTTCTCGAAGAAAATAAATGAAGATTGAAAATTCTTCCAATTTTATGTACAAACACCTGCTGATTGCAGCAGCAACTCAGGAGTGAAGATATCACTAGAAAAAATCCGAGGCACAAGCTGATCATTTTACAAATCATGTAATAAGTAAAAGTTTAAGACAACTGGGCCAACTTAAATTGATGGTTCAAAATCAGGGCATGCAGAAAACCACTGTTATATGAATCATTATTTATGTATCTTCATTTAGCAATTAATACTACTTGCAATATCCATACATTATCATATAGAAGAAATACGACCAAGGTACCTCTGTTATATGTTCCAGTTCAGATGTATTTGAGCTGTTTTCTTGGTTTTCAATATTCCAACAAAACTGCAAGCAGAGTTTCATAATACCATCCAGTATCCTTGACACAGAGCCAATATCCAAGAAAGATTGAGAAATTAAAGCTGATAAATACCTGTAGGAAATTTTAGAATAATGTAAACATTAGGCTATAGACAAAAACATCTGGACAGAACATAAAACTGACGATCAAACTATCAATAACAATACTAATGTGGAATAAAGCACCAAATTAATCAAGCAAAGAGGGAAAAATCCAAGCTGCATTCATGAATAAGATATCACAAATGCTTGGAAGAGATGCACATGCAACTTCTTTTTAGTATATACCAAGCTTTGTCGCTCTAAGTCTTCAACAATATCAGTAGTGAAGGATATCTAAATGGAAAGTAAAAGAAAATGAGGAACAAACATAGAACTGCACACATGCCATGAACCCCAACATGGCATTGCCTTTTCCAATTAAGGTTCTTTCTCAATTATAACAATAACATGTCGTAACCAATTCTATTGAACACCTTTATGTTATTAGTGATTCCATACATTTCAGACAATTTAGCAAACAAAGCAATCAAGAGTTTCCAGGATAACATAGAATATGATAATTCAGAAGCAAGACAAACCATTCATTTTACTTACTCTTGATGAAAGGCCACAAGTTCAGTAAAGTCGTGAGAATCTTGAATATGAGCTTGCAAAACATTCCATTGAGATTCTATAACATCCACCTACAATAGAAAACATGAAACTTTTAGAAGGTAAACAAACTCATCAACGATCAATATGCATAGAAAAATCACAACATTCAAGATTTAAAACACGTATTGACTGAAGAGAGATCGCTTCTTTCGTTTTTTCTAAACAGTAACTAAATAAGAATTGGACACTCAATTCTCCATATTATTCTAAGAGCAATAACAACTGATATGAAAAGTCTAAACATCAAAAGTAATTTAATCAAGCATCCAGTCAACCAACTTATGCAGCATATTGATATAGAAAATAGATAAGAAAAGAGATTTGATTACCCCATTGTTCTATTTACAACTGCTCCTCTTTTTTCATAGCTACTTCATGCTACAATAGGCAAAAAATATTTAGGATACCACAAACTATGGTTTTATTGGTGTGCAATGCAGTCCATACGTAAGTAAAATATCAATATAGCATCTGATACTTGAGACATCATATGGGTCATTGTTTACACTTAACTTTTTACGTCATACCATGACCCTTAATGCCAATATTGAGTAAACAGCTTAGCATATACATGAATAAGTTTTTCATATTTCCTTTCTTCTGTACAATACAGTAAATGTATTACAATGTTAAAAACAGCACACAATACTCTTTCCTGCATGGTTTGCTCAAATCTCTAGAGAGTAACATATAGAAATGAAACTCAGAGACATCAACAATAACCTGGATATAAAATTGAAGATTTCTGATCAAGAATGCCATATGTTCTCTAACACGCCACATTGGTCTAAACCGCTGTCTTCGCTGCTGAGATACTGGGCAATTTACACGGTCATTTCGTTGTTTAGCAAAATCTGTGTGATCTTGATGCATCACAGAGGCCCATGATTTCTCCAACTCCATTTGTGTCCGCTTGAGCCGCAGCAAATATTGGAAGACCCTGCGATACCTGGAGCATACTAATTGTTAACATATGTACAAAAGGATAGGTTAGCAGCTCCGCAATTGTCAAGCTTCTGCAGCTAAAGTTCTTTATTTCAACATGATCCTTTTTTATTCCCTCCTCTAGAAGACAAAATTTGAAAGTTTTTCTGAACAAGTTCCAAATCATCAGCTAAAGTCAAAAGAAAGAAAGAAGGAAAGAGAGAATGGCATCCACTAGTAGCAGGACAGTAGAATCTTACTTCGAGAGCACTTCTTGGGTGAAAAACAACTCTAAGGGCCAATCAACAGAGTATTCAAGAGCAATGCCATCCCAGCCATCAAGGGAAATTTCAGAAGAAGCATTTGACAAAGCAGAACTTGGGTTTCGATCTGTATGATCCTTTGCTTTTGGTGCATCTACTTGGGAGGATTTGACTGTGAATCCAAATGAAGGCATCCTAATATAGTAGATATATAAAATGAGCACATGACGTTCATCAAACTTCAAAATGAAGTAACATGCCCGATTGCAAAATGGCCATACAGTCAAGCTTTAAGATAAATTACGCTATGAATATGTCTATATTGAATCTAACCGCAAGGATACTCTAGAGAAGTGTTTGTCCTCCTCACTGAAAGTCTTCAATGCAGCCTGCATTGCAAGTAGTACCAATGAATTTGTTTTCAAACCATTCGTAATAAATTGGGTAATTTCACTTTACCCCCCAAACTAATACCCAATTTGCACTTCAACCTTCAAACTACGACTCACTACTCACTGCAACTCGGTCCTACAAACTACCAAAGTATACTAAGTTACCCCATATGTCAGATTTGGCTATTAGTTTGGATGGAAATTGTCACGTGACTAGCACTGCGTCTGGACCATTTTTACATTTCTAATTTCCCATGTATGAAAGACACTGTTTTAGTAATGGTCATAAAAAAATAATAATTTAAAAAAATATATATATATATAACGAAAGCGTTGCAACCCCCATCTGAAGCAAAGGGATGGGCACACGACCATCCCTCTATTCATATGGGAGTAGCCACCTGTTAAGGGTAGTGGTGCAGCTACCCAACTATTCTTGCTTCAGTTTTTTTTTTTTTAATCACCATTACTAAAACGTTTTTGTATCATACAGGGGCAAAGAAGTCATGTAAAAATGGCCCAGACACACTTGCTCGTCACATGTGATGTTTTTCATCCAAACTAATGATTAAAACTGACACATGTTAACTTAGAATATTTTTGTAGTTTGTAGGCCCAAGTTGCGGTGAGTTGTAGTTTAGAGGTTGGAATGCAAATGACGTGTTAGTTTGGGAGAAAAATATAATTTACGGTAATAAATTTGAAAAATATGCAAAATGAAACATTGGACACTTAAGCTACATCATTGAGTTACAGTATAATCACATGCATTAGAAATCATCTCACGCTAACTTACCAGCTGAAATGGGATCATAAGATCAGCTTCAGCAGTTGACTGGCGAGGAGGTAAACGCATCAACTGGCGACTCTCCTCAAGAAAGCACTGGATAAGCCATGTTTTGTAAGCAATTAGATACCCACAAAAATTCAATTGAAATTGCATATATGTCCATCTATGTTTATAAACAACAGAAATCGACGCACGAAATAATAAAAACAGGGTCCACTACTTATCATTTGTAAAGTTCATACTTATTAACTTCCTATTATCTCTACATATGACAAAGGTACGTGAGATATTCCACAACTAGATGTGAAAAATTGGTGTGGCATGTATTGCCATAAATGAAGAGTTTAGGGCACTCGCTGCAAGTATATCCTATACGAGATTTGAACTATCATATTTTAGTACAGAAGAGACAAAAGCAAACATTAGCTATAAAAATTGTCCTTGTTCCTTCATTGGGTTTAAACAAACCCACATCAGACATATAGAAAAAGATTCTGAAAGCATTGCCATAACAATTTCATGAAGAGCATCCTCTTCCTCTTGAAGGCTACATATGCAGATTAACATGCAACATTCATAAAGCACATACAAGTGCACTTTACATGTCAGTTCTATATAAGAGGCAGCAAAATTTAGTTGAGCACAAGCCCAAAACATGGAATATGATATCTGTAAGAAAAGTTTGAAGAAAGGGACTAGTGATACAAAGTTAACCTCCCATCATAACATCGATAGCACAAATATCACTTGTAAGAGTTCTCCTTCAACTAAAATGCAGAAGGGAGAAAAAAAAAAAACAGATTGAGATATTGTCCATCCTTACCTGGAAGAAGTCTCCTTTTGCTAAAAGAAAATAGTCTTTTAGGGCCTTCAAGTGACCATTCAAGTCAGCACGTACAACCACCAGCTGCAGAAATAGACGGAATACTTTTAATAGATGCTTCAATGATAAAATTACCAATTTTTTGTCACATTCCAACCTGCCAAAGATGACTGGCTGCAATAGCCCGAATAGAGTCAACAGCACACTCAAATGATCTTTTATGAAACTCAGATGATTCCTGCACATAATGAACCAGCTACTTACCGTGAGAACTCACTTTTCAATGCTGCAGGGGGAATTTGTGCATGACTAAGGATACATAAAGTCTGCCAAATCAGTTCAAGAACTACAGTTAAGAATGGATATTATTTTGTGTGGTGAACAAATAAGTCCCACCCTCCCTGAATATGGCTATCCATCACAAGAGGGTTGCACATATGTTTTAGGGTACCATAGTGCAACAAACCTTCAGGTCCAGAAGCATAGCTTCAATCTTATCAGCCTCAGATTGTGGAAGCAATTCTTCTCCTATCAGTTTAGTATCGATGAGAGGTTCCTTTTGAAAAGAGAAAGGGCCAGTAAATCCTTGAATTTTCTGAGAGCCTCTTGACATCTGTTGATGATCTATAGCATCCTGAAACCGAAAGGCGGGGCTTGGATTTCGAAGAACCCTGATGGCTTTGCCAGCAAAAAGAACTGATTCTGCAACACGCATATGAATATACTCAGGCAGCATATCCTGCAAAGTAACATGGAAAGACTAATGCTTAGAAAACCCA
Source organism: Corylus avellana (assembly GCF_901000735.1). Lineage (NCBI taxonomy): Eukaryota > Viridiplantae > Streptophyta > Magnoliopsida > Fagales > Betulaceae > Corylus > Corylus avellana. Next base: position 15,354,683 of record NC_081542.1, read on the forward strand.
TAAAGTTCCAAAGTTCAGTGTGTGCCTCAGTGCACTAAAAAGAGAACTTAAGACACGAAAATTTGGTAAGTGCAGAAATCACTGTTGTCTCCTAAATAATCACCCTACATCCTTCAAGCCCACAGGAAGTTTGCAAGATGTCATATTCAGTTATATCATGTAGAAGCAATATATAAGTAGCAGAGTCTTCGTGCAAGTCTTTGTTTCATATTTATAGGCACACGATCTGGAGTCCCCTTTCCTTTGACTCATAGAAAATCTAATGCCATGTTTAGCATAGCCTCAGTGTCAATGATATATAGGGCATAATATATCAAAATATGGGACAGCATGTAGAGTGCACAAGTCTGATATAAACATCCTTATCACGACTGTGACAACATCCATTGACAAGGAAAGTACCTAGCCTGTATAGCATAGCCTATGTAATGATGTAAGATACTCGATGACAATTAACAGGTACAAATGATATACAAAATGAAAGTTATGTTCATGTCTCCGGTGACCAATTATGATTGCTCATAATGTAATCCAATGGCAAAGCTATTCATTTCCATTAGGTAATGTTTTTGCAATATGTGAAGGCAAATAAACAGCGATATATCTGCAGCATAATATCAGACATTTCAAATCTTAAAGTATAACTATTAGTGCTGCTCTGCTGCACACCACTACTTAAAAAGATAAAAGGGTGAAAATTCCAGTGACAACAACAAGGACAATAGCCAGTGCCATCAGGAAACAGATTACGCAGAGAAAGTGAAGAATCTAACCGACCTATAATAATCAGTCAATAACATCATTATCATCCAAATCTTACCAAACTCCCACCAATATACAATTTAAGTGCCGATTGTAAAATAGGAAGCAAAACCAACATTGCAAGATACAAAGTTACAAAAAGTACCAAAGAAATATGAAATCCCAAGTGCCAATCTGTTAAAGATGTATCATCAGTTGATAAGTGCGCAAACTTCTCAGTTGTATCTGGAAGAGTCGAGCCATGCTCTACATCCCTGTCCTCCTGCCTGCAGAGTAAGAAAACAATACAACTAAGCGCAGGTTAATAACTTTGAACTCAAAAGGAATATATCACTCATAGGAACATCTAGAACTGAAAATTGGCTGAACCAGAGAAGTGTAGTCTTATCGGCTAGAAGAAACATTAATATCTTTATAGTCATTACCTTCTAATGAAAAATTCTCCATGCTGGTCTTGAAGAAACCCATAAACCATCCACGCAGCAAGTTGGTTATACATGACCTGATGCCCGTGCCAAAGAAGCCTATGCTTTTGGCATACAACAACCAAGAAATGAAGAAATACAATCAGCTCAGCATTCATTTTACCAGTCGATAAACAAGCTGCTTGTATTTTCCATACATAATATAGAGAAATGGCTTGTATTTAAAGTTATGGAGATCTGAGAACATATTTCAAAGCCCTCTTAACATCAAGAAAAATGACTAGAAACATTAAACACAATTATCGTCATTGTGAAATAAATCATAAGTAATCAATTTCCAGTAAAAAAGAAAAAGAAAAAAGCGTATACCTTTGAATGCAAGTCTGCAACTCAGGCACTCCACAGTGGCACCGCTTGTGTAAGAGGTTAAGAAGCTGACCTCCACGAATATCATCACGCTCAATCTCCAAAACCAGCTCATGCAGAGGCGGCATGAGAACAAAAAACTACAAACACACACACACACACACACACACTTAGAAATCAAACTAATTAACCTAATAATAATAATAATAATTAATACGGTGATACAAAAAAAAAAAAAAAGCGAGAGAGAAATGTGTTTCAGAGACGACCTTATTGAGGCCTTGAGTCACTGTTGCCAAGATCGGCACGGTCTCGGCCAACAGTTTCTGCTCAATGTGTAGCACAGCGGACCTGTAGACCGCCAGTATTTCCACAATGCCATTGGCAATGGCTCTGCGGTACACGCTCGGTTTTGCTTTGGACGAAGGAAACTCAGAATCACTTGGCGAAGGAGAGGAATTCGCGGACCTTATCCAGCTAAGATTACGAGACTCGGTGGCGAAGCGATCGAGCTCTCTGTAGTAAAAACCTAAGGTAATAATCCTCTCGATAAGATCCCTGCAACCACAGCCAAAAAAAAGAAGTTAAAAATGAAACATTAAATGTGAGTATTGGATGAGAAATTGAGGTTACCGATCGCTGCGTTCGACAAAGGAGATATCGGGAGCGAGCTTGAAATGGCGGTCGTCGGATTCAGAGGCGAGAGATGATTTGTGGTGGTCTCGCTCGTCGATGATCAGATCGCCGGTGTAGCCCAACAGCGCGAGTAGAAGCTCGTGAAGCATTGATGTTGTTTTTCTCTATGGTTTAGATGAATTGGCACACACGCACTCAGTGGAGACAGGGTGAGATGGAGAGGGAAACGAGCGTTTGAATTGGGTGTTTTTTAAAGTGCGCGGTGAAGGGGGCGAGGACTGAAATTTGCCGGCTGGCAAAGGTCTAGGCGGGGGGGTTTAGTGGCAATGGCTGTGAATTTGTCGACGGGGTATGGTCTTTTTGGAAAGGAAAGTAGCGTTTGTCGTCGTCATTCACGAGCATTTTCGCCGCGACAGGATTTAAATCTTTATACCCACCCATTATTTAGAGTCGTCTCAACGAATTGGAAAAAAATACTCTTTCTTTCAAACTAACACTTAATTTGCAGTCTCCCTAAACTAAAGATTACATCAATAACTTAGAGCTGTAATCCGAGCCGAGCTCAAGCTAATCATCAAGTTAGATAATCTATTCAAGCTATGTTCATACTAATTATTAGTTATTTAATTATTGTTATAATTTGTTATTTGAGGAATTAGATAAATGATCTCTAATCTTAAATAATTATTGTTAGTCGCCCCCTCTTATCCTTTTATAATTAAAAAAATAAAAAATAAAAACTCACAAATGACACAATTACAATAATTCAAGTTATATCTATTACATTACGAAAATAATTCATTGTAAGAGAAGAATGGAGGAAAAGGTTCCTAACATAACAACAAAAGTATGCCAGGCCTTTTTATGTTGATTTTGATCCAATTAATTTATTGGAAGGTTGCAAAGTAAGCCATGCTGTAGAGGGCATTAATCTTGATCAAAAACTTTGCTAAAACCAAATAAGACTTGGCCTTTTTCTTTGCTATAGCATTACTTACGTGAATGAATGATTTATATAGATGTGTGAAGATGGACATTTAAAACATTGTCAACCTTAAATACTGCTTATTAAGTTCAAATTGTGTAATATAAAACTATAAATCAACTTTAATTTAATCTGGTCTGTTTAAGATTGCGATTTCAAAAAGTACAATTTTAAAACAGGTTAAAAAGTAATTTTTTTATCAAATATTTGTTATACAAAATCAAGATTTTGGCTTAAATTCGCATTTTTTTAAATAAGCACCCCATAGCCTGCTTATAGAAATTACAATTATTTTTTTTCATATTTTAGATTAAATACTTTTCAAATCACAATGTCAAACGCCTTACATTTTGCGATATGTTTTAAAAATACAAATTATTCTTGAAAAATCGCAATATCAAACACCTTACATTAAATTCTTTTACACTAAGCAGCTAATTTAACGTTAGATTCATAGACTATACAGCATTACCTCGTGCAAATGCAGCCACCATCCTCTATTGTGCTTAATTGAGAGGTAATAATTTTCTTTTATTAAGGCACGTAAATCGTCACTTGTGTTTGCTAGGCTACAATCAGTTTAACAGGACACAAGAATTTCAGGCGAAAATTCAATTACTGAAAATAATAATAATAATAATAATAAAATATTACAGCTAATGAATACCCGCAGATACATGGATTGAAACCTCTCAAAATTCTCACTTCCTTGAATCTTGACTGCCTTAAATTACGCAATACGCGAACAAATAATTTCACAAATACACCTATCGAATTCTATATAACTAATAAGTTAATCTTCCTTCTACTTTTGCTGTATTACTCCATTGTTCTTCCCAAACATGGAAAACTGGGAACGACTTCAGATCTTTAGGAAGAAAGGAATCAGAAAACAAAATCCCCAACAAACGGGAGGGAAGGCCTCAGTTGACCTTTGTGGTTTTGCCCTTTGTCGTCTTCATCTTTTTAGTCGTTTTGCCACCATTGCTTTTACTCTTGTTCATCTTCTGTTTCTGTCCACTCCGTTTGTGATCCTCCGTATTTTCATGAGGATTCACTTCCTTGAACTCGATTGGTTTTATAATCAAACCAGCTCTCTTCACCACCTGCACAGAATCGTTCAAGTTGAGAAATGAGAAATACAGGCAAATAAATTACACCCATCAATCAATTCATGGGAGAGGAGGGAAAAAGGAAAGTTCTTCATTGGAGGTTATCTTTTCATGTGGTAGTTCACTTAGTTAATTATCTTCCCAAAAAAAAAAAAAAACCCTTCATCAAAGTACCCAATCTGCAGTGGTTTTGTAGTGAGGCACTTACTTCAGGCCGATTAAGAGCTCCAACAGCCGTTGCTGGGTTGAATTCAGGTCCAATTGGCATGCGGATGCTCTGCTCAAAAACTTCCTTGGACGTGAAGGGGTAAGGCAATGTTTTTGTAAGAAGTTTCTCAGCCTGCCAAATTCAAATACAGAGAAAATGGGTCACTTGATCAGCAGAAAAGGGAATAATAAAGCAGACCCTTGTGCATAAAAAGCCAAATAACAGAACACCAAGACTTAATTAGAAGGGCAACATGAGAAAACTTATACCGCAATGCACCACACAACAGTAAATGATTGCCTGAGGTACTAAACCATATATCTACCTCAATATGACAAAGAGAACTCTCTTTGATCTTTAACATTTACCCATTTAAAAAAATCATTTTCAGAAACGTGTAAAACTGTATATTTTAGAGAAATTATCATTTTCAGTGACCACTCAAACAGTGAATCTCAATGCCTGGTGACTGCTTAATTTTGGATGGTAGCTCAAATGTCTACCTGGCAAAGATACAAACCATATGCACGTTAAAAACAGTGACTTATAAATCCATTTTTGCATTGTGAATTCATATCAAATTTCAGCATAGCTATTGGAGATGCATTTAGGACCACAAACCTTTACATCCAACTTCTCAGAAATAATAACATGTTTGAGATGTGCATCCTTCCTCTTCTTAAGAGCTTCTTCTCTCTTCCGCTTGGCATCCTCATGTTCTTTAAGCATCCAAGAAGGTACCCCTTTCTTTTTCTGTACATTAGTCCACTGGCCCCAGCCAGGAAGTAAAACAGGCTTTTCAGGATCAGGATTTTCCTGGTTCAGAACCTTCTGTTTATCATTCTCAAAATCTTCCTCCACATCATCCCCCGCAAAAGCTTGTCGAATAAGCTCTGCTTGAGAAGGAAGTTCATAAGATGGTTTAGGACCCAAAGCAAGAACCCCATCCACCATCTGCCCTTCACTCTCTGTATCACTATTCTCACTCACTTCCTTCACATGTTTCTAAAACAGATAAATAACAAAAAAGTCAGCAAGGCACTCAGTCATAAAAATAGCAGTGCAAATATTTAAAAGATAAATGAACAAATAAATGATTAGCTAAGAGATCATGATCTTTGGATGGGTATACAAAAAAAAACACCAGTTTATGCAAAGCTTGAGAGATAGTTCCGTAAGTAGCATTGGGTTTCACGGATTTTTCCCAAATTCTACCAAAATTTCTACAATTACTCAAAACCCTTTTTAATCTTTGGATCAGTATGTAAGAAACATTAATTTGAATTCACCTAACACAAACACCTCTATTGACTCAATTCTTCAATAAGCCATATAGAAAATCAACATCAACGGGAGAGAGACAGGGTGAGAGAGAGAACACGGAAAGGAGAAAGATGACCTCAAGCAGAAAATCTACTGATTTCCGAAATCCTTCATTCTGTAGAGACAGAAAGTCTAAGAGAGAGAGAATATCCCAATCCATAAGATCTTCACATCGATGGAACTAGTAATGATAGGAAGTAAAAAGAAAATCCTAACCCATTGTTACTGAATAAAACAAGAGTCTGTATTGTAAACTTGAATGGACCTTATTGTTGACAAATCAAAAAAAAGTTTCGATTCTCAATCATAAAAGCTTCTGTAAAACAGTACATGGAGGTACTGACTAAAAAAAAAACAGTAGATGAAGGTATTTTAGAATAAATGAGATTCATGGCATCCTTCTTCCTACCAATTCCACAGAATTTGACCAAAAAATAGATCAATTTGATCAAAAATATTATCAACGTGTTATTTCTTATACGTAACCAGTAAGTTTGCAGGAAATCAACATCAATTTCAATCTTAGAGGACTATTTATTTCTGAAGACAAACAAGTAAGTGTTGATTCAGACAATTGAATTTTTAACAAAATATGTTTTATCCAATGCAGTTAGAACTGACCCTACGGATAATGGCAAGTGGATCTTTTGGGTATATGTTATTGTTAGGGAGTAGGTTATGCCCCAGAATCCCTTATCAAGAGTAATGATAGAGCTTCATTAGACTAGAGCCAATCTTAAAGTTCAGTGATTTGTGAATGTTTTAGAGTTAACTTTATAATAGGTCCACAATATTTCCACCGAGAATAAAACACTAATGTTAATGTTGTTAGGCCATACGCTGGACTGATTTCGTAAATGTTGCATGAGGGTTATGTCATCCTTTCTTGATTTCTTAATTGTAGTTTTTTGCTGGCTGACGTGTCCTTGCAATGACATTATTTGCTTTTGCAATGATTAGGAAAATGTGCTCAAGGATGTTATTTAATCCAGTCAACTTCCATCAACTAATAATAATATCATACCTCTAAATCTTGATTATGTTCAGGTTCAACAGCCTTCAGGGACTTTTTGCTGTTGGCGTCCACTTCATTTCTGCTGTCCATCTGCTCATTGTACACATTATGATCAGTACAAAAATCCCTCCAAAAGAAAGAAAATCCTAAGTTTCCTCCAAAACATTGGCAGCAAAACTAACCTTTCTCCATCTGTCTGATGCAAAAATAGCAACTTCATATGTTGTCTTGGGACCCGGGTCTCTAACAATATCATCAAAGCTCTGTGAACCATTAAAAATAATATTTTCACACTTACAGATCAAGAAACACAAGTCTAGGAGAAAGCAGAAAGATTGCTGGAAGAAATCCCATTACCTTAAAAACAGAATTCTGAGGTAAAACAGAATCAATTTTAACATCCTTCTGCAAATCATTACTTCTGTTGTTCCCCACATCAACAATATTTTCTTTGGCCTCCAAGTCATCTTCACTTTCACTATTAGCATAAAAGTTATCTGATTTAGTAATATTTCTCAATTCTGGAGCATGCATTTTAGCTGCAGCACCAAATACCCTTCTACCACTTGAAGCCTTTATTTTTGGATTTTCTGCCCCACTTGAATCGTCCATCTGCCTCAAAGATGATTCAAACTCTTGAAGAGCAAGTTTAGCTTCTTCATCAGCTGCCTCCTTTCTTTTCTTGAGCCCACGCTCCTACACAAAAGCAAATTAAAGAGAAACCATAACTATGTATACATCAAAACATAGCACATGTCAATGACTTACACTACAAGGTCCAAAGCAAGTTCCAACTTAATAAATGTAGGGGTTGATGGGGACAGAACAAGCAGAAATTGGAGTCACACTGTTCTTTTGTGAATTTGGTCCTTTTCATGTGGCCCCCAGCCTTTTTAAAAGCAAAATAGCAATGTGCTGACAGAAAATATGCTGCAAATTTCTTAATCTTTTGAGGCATCAAGGGGTATAGGATTAGAACCAATAATTTTACGTCTCCATGGAAGCTATAATTTACACCACCAGCAAAATAATATAGTACAACTTCTTAAGAAAACTAACAAGAGAACACCAAAGATTACCATGAAAGGTAAAGAAAGCAATCCTGATTTAGGCACTTCATCTTCTTCTTCTAATATCTTGAGGGTCTTCTCTTTCGCTTTTTCTAACAACTTGGATGTCCTATCCTGATTTTCAACAGCTGAATTTTCATCTGCATCATCATCCTCATCACTAGTGTCATCGCTACCACTGCTGCTACCGTCTTTCATAGAGTTCATTTTTCTCGTCAAAAGAGAATGCTGGTGGAGCTGTTCGGATATAGCAGCTCTAGTACCCTCATCTTGCGCCTGCAAACCACGCCGTAGAACGCGTGTTGCCCATTTGGAGGTGTTTTTGTGTTTAAGTGTCATGCGTTCCTGCATGAATTTGGAAATAGAATAGATTTACTAATCCAGTTTACTTTTTCAGCATAACAAACACTTCATAAAAATTGACCCTCTATCGTCTATCTACAAAATTATTAACAAAAATGGTCACCTCTGCCCGTTTGAACTCTTGCTTCAATGCCTGCTCTTTAGCAGCTTCTGGATCCATTTCAATCTGTGCAGCTGCTCCCTTCATTCTATCTTTCTTCAACAAACGATGGTACGCTTTAGATTTGATATTTTTTATGTGCTTTGCCTTCATTTCATGACGGAAAAGAAGGCTGCGCATTTTAGCAATACGATTCTGCCGCTCCTTTTCATCTTCCACAGATACCTGCCAAGCATGATTGAAAATGAGACACATTCCCCACAGACCAAAAAACAAAAGGCAAAGTTGAGCTTCACACAGGCACAGATCAATAATGTCACACATAACAAACATCACAAAACCTGTAATTCAAAAGATCCTCCCAAAAAATCGGAAGCATCAAAGCACCTAGCTGATATTCACACGTAACTTGACCAAAAAAATAATAATAATCATTTACTCCAAGTCTCTATAATAGCATGAAAGAATAAAGTGCAGCTTATATAATCACCTAGCTGAGATGATTCAGATGGAGGTCATATCCCATTATCACAATTCCATTCCATCATATTATATAGAATTTTATAGCTATGTCAGCTCTTAATAAAAATGATTTTATGGCATTACAGCCATTTTTAGGTGCCGATTTTGAGAGAGGGTATTTAGAATTTGGATGCAGTAGGCACTACCAAATTGGTGACCTTCAAAATCTCTTTCTAAATGAGAGATCCAGATGCTGCCAAAGAGATTCAGGAAATCTTTAAAGCTCTATGCACTCAGTACCTGAGTGAAAAAAGACATTCTATCCACCTGTCTCTATCCACCAACTAATCGCAAGTTCTCTAAATCCACAGTTCTATAGCTCCCTTTTTGGGTGTGGCTTGGATTGCTTATCCTTCAGAGATAGTGATTTTTTTGGCGGCCAGAAGGAAATGTTTCATGTAAAAAGCAATTAAACCTGATTTTTCTCTTCCATAAGAATCAACCTTTTTCCTGCAAAATTCATATTTCCAATAATTTTATAAATTAACTTTCCTTTCTTTCTGGACGCTTTTGATGTTAATTTTGTTTTGAAATGTATATGCTCACTTTAGAGACATTTTGTTTACTCCATGCAATGAAAGCCACCCACAAAGCAGGCACAAATTTTTTTTTTAAGAAGCAGTTATAGGACAATAAAAAAATAAAATTGAAGTGGGTTTGTGGATATGCATCATCAGTAAGCCATTGGACATATAATGACAAAATCCAATTATTTCACTAGAGTGCATAAAAATGATTTCAATGCTTCTTTTTTTTCTTTCTTTTTTTTATAAGTATTTCAACACTTTCCTGTTATTAAATTCTCATGTTTGCCAGTAGTCTCCCACACGTCCATTCACAGAGGAGACATCTTTACTTCGATAATTTCCACAATTGTCTTCAACATAACCAAGTAGATAGAAAAGCTTTAATAAAATATGCAACTTCAAGAATTGCCATTAAATCCTAAAGTTGCAAATGCTTAGGCAGATTAGTAATTTTTACATAACTGTATCACAAAGGGAAAAACACTTTCAACAGTAGGGAAAGTGGAGGGATTGCTATACCATAAATGATAGAACACAAGATTTATTGAAAAAAAAAGGGATATATATGACTTCCATACCTTGTTTAATTCAAGAAGCCTGGAACCATCTTTTCTGTGAGCTTCCATAACATTGTCATGATAGATCAATGATGCCATTTTCTTCTCAAATTCAGTTCTAGGTTCAAATTCAGAAGCTATTGCTCCTACAGTTGAAAAACCTAGGCTTGTATCTTCATCAAAATATATGGTGGGTGCCTCCCTGTTCCTCTTGACTATGGGCTCCCACTTGGTAATCTCTTTCTGTGATATTTTATACGCTGTACCCCTCTCCACCTTCTCCCGAACTGCTTGTGGAAGCGGAGCTTCAATAGCCTCAGATTTCTTCAGTTGATCCATTCTCTTTCTAAGTTTGCCAAAACCAGGTTTATCTTGAAGAGGCCCTAGAAGATCTTCCACCCTAATGCGGCCATCACCATCCAAAACATCACGAGTAGGATTATACTCAGACTCTGGATATCCCTCAGATATAACAACATTATCTTTCTTCCTCTTCCCTGTGTACATAAAGTTGAATGAAATCATGTTACAATATCCAAAAGGATAGATGGATGGCTTCTAACAGCCACAAGAATAATCCCTAAATGCCCCATTCGGGACACATTTCATTTAAATTCATTGTGGAAATTTTTTCGACAACCAGGCAAAACACAGGCTATTTTAATCTTCGAAGATTTAATCTTTCAGAGGTCTGCCCTCTGATGGTACAGTTCTCTAACTCATTTGGATACAAGAATTGCTATCAACACAGACACGTAATAAACACCCACAGAATTTCAATTCTTTTCTGGGTAATAAGAATTTATTAAAGAAAAGACAATGTACACTGTACGTATGAGCTAAACCCGCTCAAGAGATATTTTTTATTCATATAAACCTGACAAGGTGAAACACAATGCTTAGGCATGAATTATCCTTGAAAATACTAATCTTCAAAACTTATATATTGAACCATCAGCTTCCGTCATAAAGAAAATCCTAGAAAGTCTTTCAAATACAGCTCACCAAGTAATTCAGTACAACGATAATTAAGTGTTCCTTACATGCCACAGCTCTTTTGAAATTGCTTCAACACCAATGAAGTTAAAGGTTCATAATTACTTATCAAAAAACCCAATGCCACAGCAGTGATTGGGGGCTTTATTTCTGGTTTTCCAGTGGGGCTAGGAGTGATGATCTTGTACCTGCATCCCATCTCCTTTTCGCTGATGATACCCTCATTTTCTGTAGGAGTGCTCCAGATAATTATCTGGAGTGCTCCAGATAATTTTTGATGCCAAAGATGTGTACTCCTTTGCTTTGAAGCTGCGTCTAGGTTGAAGATTAACTTAGCTAAATCAAAATTGGTTCATGTCGGTAACGTGCCAAATGTGAGTAGGTTGGTTCGTATTCTGGGTTGAAGGGTCTCATCAATGTTGCCTATGAAATATTTGGGTCTCCCTTTGGGTGCTAAGTATAAGGCTAAGTCTATATGGGATTCTATAATTGAGAAAATGGAGAGAAAATTAGTTTGATGGAAAAGACTTTACATGTCTAAGGGTGGTCAAGTACCGTTGATTAAGAGCAATCTTTACAACATTCCAACTTGTTTCCTTTCCCTCTTCCCTATCCCAATAGGTGCAGCTAATCGGTTAGAAAAATTGGGCAGAGATTTTTTGTGGTGTAGTGTGGATAATGAGCCTAAATTCCATCTTGTTAATTGGAAGAAGGTTTGTACTCCTATTCAGCTTGGAGGGCTAGGGATCAGGAGCTTCACTTCTTTCAATCAAGCTCTATTGGGTAAGTGGTATGGAGGTTTGCTGTGGAGAGCGAGGGTTCTTGGCGTCAGATTGTAGATAATAAGTATGAGAGTTTGACGGGCCGATGGTGTACTAAGGGGGTCACTGGAGCTCATGGGGTGGGACTATGATAAAGCATTAGGAGGGGGTGGGACTTTGATAAAGCATTAGGAGGGGGTGGGATGATTCCTCTAGTGTTACTAGTGTGGAGGTGACTGACGGCTCTCATACCAGTTTTGGCATGAGATACAGCGTTGGAGATCGTCTTTTGAAGGAATCTTTTCCTGAGTTATTTTGCCTTGCAAGGAATAGGGATGCAATGGTTGCTAACCTTAGGAGTGTTAGCAATGATACGGCCCATTGAGACATTAATTTCACCAGGTTGGTGCATGATTAGGAGGAGGACTCCTTCAATGTTTTGTATTCTGCTAAAGTGCGTCAGGAGGCGATGATAGACTTTGTTGGACGCCCTCAAAAAGAAGACCTTTTTGAGGTCAAATCCTAGGTTCTTCTTCCTAACGTTGACGCACCTTTCCCTTGGAAGAGCATTTGTTGGACCAAAGATTTATATAGGTCAGGGCCAAGTTAAACCTAGTGTACCACTAGACAATATTTATATAGGTCAGGGTCAAGTTAAACCTAGTGTACCACTGGACAATGTTGCACCACTCAATGACTTTTCATTGCATCAATACCTCACCTCACTTGAACCCAAAGACAAGCACTTGTGGCTAGCATTTGACTACACTGTTCAATACACCTCAAACTTAACTAATAAAGATATCTTAAAGCGCTACCTTACCTTCAAAAGCCTCACTAGGCATTCCAGTGATTCCTTGCAACATCCTCCCATGCCTTCCATCATCCTCCTCAATCTCATCATCATTGACATTTTCACTCTTGTTCATGTTGTCATCATCCTCGTCATCGTCATCTGACAGCACATTCTCATCCTACATAAGAAATAAAAAAGAGAGAAGTACAAATAAATGAACTGGAAAGCTGTACATTAACTGATGCTATTCTGCAATCAAAAAGAAAGACAGCGGCGACTGGGGAGCTATATAGTTTAGTCAACTTAAGTTTGGGCAAGAGTAAGGCTGTGAATTGAATGTAGCTTACAGATGTGGTCAGTATCAAAGATATGCTCTTCACAATGCAAGATTAGAGAGTCTCAGCCAACCATGCGACAATTAATCGATATTTCTTTGTGCACGCTAACTTCCTTACATAAACTTCGTTATTTTATTTACCTTCACCTGCTTTTGTCTATTTAAATCTACCCAAATCTGTTATTAAGTTCAAGCCATCGGCATCACACCCAAAGACAGGTTACTAATTTACATTTTTTTTTTTTTTTTTTGCATATACAGTTTTACCCTGAATGCTCAAATTTACTCATATCTAGACAAACTAATCATTTCAATTCTTCCATATGCAGAAAATTTTACTCAAATTTCCCAATTACTATTTCATTAGCAGATACAATTGCGAATAAATAAATAAATAAAGATAAAATAAAATAAACGGTCAGCACATTGAATCTCAAATAATTTCCTACATTCCACCAAACTGTGGATTATGAGCTGAATTTTCCAACCCAGAATCTGTTATCTTATTTTGTTCAACTTTCTTATTAGAACTCAATTTCATAATCACAACTAGCTACCAGATTTTGAGACAATATGTCTGGCAACACTTCGAAAGAATAATACGCAAATGCAAACAAAGCAAAGACCACAACTAGTGAGGCGACAAATACATTAAACTGGATTAAAAACTCACACCCATGCCCATATAACAAAAACCAATAAAAATCTAATAATATGTAGCAATCAACTAACAAAACCTCAAAAAGCACACTAGTTTCAAAGGACGGGAACATCAGACAACACAAAATTCCAATATAAAACCACAAAATACGATATTTCACAAAACTCGTAATGATTCAGCAATACAAATCACCTCAAAACAGTTCAAATTCCACAACACAAAGCACCACAGCACAAATTAATAGAGAGAGAGTGAACCTTGTAATTTTCAGGAAGCTCGTACTCGAAGTTCTCGACAGGGTCGAACCGGCGGTTTTTCCTGGACTCCTCTTGGGGGACCCCCTCCTGGTACTCGTAGACGTCCCCCGTGTACAACTCTCCCTCATCGGAATCGATCTCTTCGTCACCCTCACTGTTTGAGGGAAAGTTAGGGTTTAAGCGGCCGAGTTCTTTTCGCAGCAAATTAGGCAACCGGGGACCGCTCCTCTTCCTCCCATCGCTTTTCTTGCCCTTCTTGGCTAGGGTTTTAGACTCTGATTGCTTTTGCTTCCTCTTCTTATTCAGTTTCTTCTCTATGCGCTTAGGCTCGTCTCTAGATTTTCGCTTCGTCTCCGCCATGGCTCACTGTTAGGAAATCGAATATACCACGAAAACAATTACAACCAGCAAGGAATTAGAGCACCATTAACACTACTAACCCAACTACAACCAGCAAATCAATTAGAATTTCCATCTCCTAGAATTCTTATCGCCATATTTCAGCTTCTAAATAAGTCCAAATTCTCGGTTGTCAACTGAAATCTACCCCTTTTTTCTCTGATTTTAGTTGACAAGAACTACGGTTCTTACCAACTGTTATCAGAGCGGTTATTTTTTTGGGTTTTTTTCTTTAAGGGCAGTGAGCCGTCGTGCGAGTGGATTACCTGTGCGAAGTGGTCGTCGACGACGAGGCGGACGCTCGTGGTAACTGTGAACGGTGCTGCAACGTAGGACCAGTTTCACTGGGCTGAGTGCGGAAACGGCAGTCGGTAGCTGACGGCGTTCTCTCCGGTTGTGGCGAAGGCTGGAGGCGGCGGTGTGCAGCCGTTGCGGTGCAATTCTTATTTGCGATTTGTGAATCGTGAGTTGGGTTATTTGGAGGAAGAACAAGGCTGTTTGGTTGCAGCATTTGGTGGGAGTTCTTATTCCAGTGGACGGATAGCGTTATCCCAGCACAGGTACTCTCTCATTCCGATGTGGTGTTAAAATCTACGGTATTTGGTTACAAGGTTATAACTGTCATCCTTATTCCAATTTTACTTTAATCCTGGCCTAGCTTAATCCGTGTAAGGGCCAATAAAATAATTATGCCCTTCACTCGAAGTCAAAAAAGAGAGCTTAATACTACCGACTTAAGTCAATACGCCATGTCTTCTTGTATTAATGTTTTACTAAATGAGGTGTCGTTGGAATCGAGAATGGATTCAAAATTTGTTGAATAGTTAAGGAAATTAATAGAAAATTTTGTTGCAATAAGAGCCAACTAGCCCTAAATAGTCAAGGGATTAACTTTAGGTCAAACAAAAATTAAGAGTCACCAAAAAGTTCGATCACTAAGAGAGCAAGATGCTACGTCAGATGAAAATCAAGAGTCACCCAAAAATTGAGAATATGTCAATATAGTATAAAATTAGGCTTTCCACTGAGATGATTGAGATTCCTCAAAATGGGTATTTAGAGCGGAGCAATTCTTTGAATATCACCACGCACCTAATAATTCAAAGGTGGAGATAACATCAATTAATCCAAAAGGGAATGCTATATAATGATTTGATTGGTTGGTGGCTCATTGTAGAGAGCCAACATGCCATGAATTTGTGTAAGGACACCTTCTTTGATTTGGTTATTGATCATATGACAACTAGGGCTGGGTATTGGTCATATCGGTTTGGTTAATGGGCTTATCTAACCGATAAGCTATCGGTTAACAAAATCCTAACCGATTACCGATTGATAAGAAATGTTACCGAAAATTATCGGTCATATCGGTAATCGGTTAACCGGTTGGTTAAATCGGTTTTTTGTGGGCTTTTTATTAGGCTTTTAACTTGTTGCTAATTGGGCAAAAAATTAATTGTTTTTGAGGCCCAAATACGTTTTGTTAGGCTAAAGCCTAAAATAACTTATTAAAAATTAGTTATTTTGAGGTATATTTTTTGCTAAAATAGCTTATTGAAACTTTTTTTTTTTTTTATATTGATCAACTACAATATAAAATAAAAACCAAAACGACGTCGTTTTGGTTTCAATAATAAATATAAAATTATAAAAACTTATCGGTCATATTGATTTTTCGATAACAAATTATTAACCGACCAATAAGCTTATTGGTATAAAATTTTTAACTGATAATTATTGGTTACGGTTACTATCGGTTCGGTTAAATTCGGTAATCGATCGGTAATCGGTAACCGGTTAATTTGCCCACCCCTAATGACAACGTGGACAGAGAGCTAACAAAGACCCGCAACGTAAAAAAATAATAATAATAAAATTAAATTAAAATAAATAAATAAAGAAAAAAAGTAATAGAAAAAAAAATAATGAAAAAAAGGTAAATGGAGTGAGGGACTCAAGGGGTGGTTTGGCCATCTCCTAAGGTCAAACCCATAAATCAAATTTATGGGTTTGCCCCTAAGGGGTGGTCGAAGCCAACCCCTATGGCTGAGCTGGGGTGGCCAGCCACCCCCATATTTTTTAATTATTTTATTTTACATTTATTTTTTAAAATTTAAATAATATTTTATTATTTTATATTGAGTGGGACACCTGGTAAGTTTTAGACGGTTTGATGAAATTAAACGATCCAGATTGACAAAAAATTTGGTGGGCAATTCTCCAACTATTGCTGGGGATCCTAATCCCTATAGTTGCTAGGTACATTTATCTAGCAACTGTAACATTGAAGAGTCCAGTATAGGGTAATTTTTGTGGGTTTTAGCAGGAAAAAAAAATAAGCATTGTGGTAGTCGAATGCTAGTGCTCTAAAATCTTTTACCCTATTCACTACCTTTTTTTAAAAAAAATAATAATAAATAAATAAATGCTTCTATTATTTCATCATAAATAATAAGACAACTAGAGCCCGAAGACTCTAAATTGAAAGAGCAGTTTGCTCTAAAGTACTAACAATATCAAAAATACAAATTGGGATCTCCTCCATCTAGATTTGTTCATTGGCATGTCTCCCCACTACTTTAGCCAACTCACGAGCCGTAGAGTTACCATCTCGCTTTACATGCCCAATATTGTTAAGGACCACCCTTGCATCCCCCCTATTTGCCCATAAGAGCTCCACTGAGTACCAAATGCTCTTATAGCTTTGACCACTAGAAGTGAGTCCCCTTCAAGTTCAATGTCCTGTATCCCCAAATTCCTGCTGAATTTTGCCACAATTAGTGCTCCCATTGCTTCAGCGACCACTGGTTCTGTAGCGTCTGGATTGTTCTACTAAGTGCCGCGTGGACCTTCTTTTGAGGTATCATATGTACAATGATATTTCACGAGGTAATATTATTATTAAATTGTCGTTTATTTTAAAAAGTTAAATTAAAAGGAAATAATAAATTTAATTATTTAATTATGTTTTAACACTCTGCGTGTGGGCTCAAATTCTTTTTCAACAAGTGAAGTCCAACAAATATAATATTTAATTGAAATTTTAGATAAATGGTCAAGTCAAAGTTCAAACCCATAGCCTACGCTCTAATACCATGTTAAATCATTACTTATTCCAAAAATTTAAGTAAAAGATAAATAGTAAATTTATTCATTTAATTAACAATTTAACCATTAAAATAAATATGTTCAATTTATATTCATTTTAAAAGGGGGCATTTTGGTAATTTTGACACCCACCCATTAGAATTTAACATAAAAGCCTAACGGATGGGTGACATTATAAAAAATTGAAAGTTTGATATACTAAATTGAGATTTTTTTAACTTTGGATAAATAATTGCAAAAGTGATAAAAGTTCAAGAGTGGTAAGTGAAGTTTCCCTTTAATGTTCAAGTTGATATATTTATTTGGGAAAACTTCAAAATACCTTTATGAACTTTCACTTGATTTGACATTACTCTCCAAAGTTTAAAAACTCTTAATTAAGGGTATTGAACTTTTACTTACCGCATTCCATTAATTCCGTTAATTTTTGTCAAAATATCCATTTTTTTATATATATAAAAAAACAAATCAAAGATGTTTCAAAAATATTTTTTATAAAAAAACCAAACACTTGAATCTTTACAAATTTTTTATTTGTTTATAATAAAAAAGGGGTATTTTGAGAATTTTGACAAGATTTAATGGAATGGGTAATTGAAATAAATTGAAAGTTCGATACTTTTAATTGAGAGTTTTTGAACTTTGGAAATACTTTCAAAGTGCGTGGAAGTTCAAAGGGTTTTGTAAAGTTTCTCCTATTTATTTTTTAGAAAAGTATATATAAACTACCAATTGTATCAATGTCCCATTTATACTACCAAAAAAAAAAAAAATTGTCAATGTCTCCCAAGGCTACAAAAAGACAAAAATGACCATAAAAATGTTTAAATAAGACAAAATATATGTATAAATTCAAAAAAAAAAAAAAAAAGTAAAAAGAAATTTAAAAAAACCCACTTTTTTTTTTTTTT